>NC_141601.1:16520249-16864249 GCF_047967505.1 Dipteris shenzhenensis
CTGCAGTTATGCTAGAAGCTCTTGCTAGCAAACCACGACATGAAATGCAAAAGGCTAGTATTGCAAGAGCCACGGTTCCAAGCAGTAAGAAAAGACATCGTCCCACTGTAGAGAAAGATAATGTGGATGAAAAACGGTCAAAAAAAGAGAAAGATGAAGAAGACTCAGAATCTGAGGCTGAAGATGATCAGGATGAACTCACATCAATCAAAAATCTTAATCTGCATCTTAATGAAGCAGTTACAGATGATGATGTGGGATATATCTGGGGTCAAAGGACGTGGTTTGTGAATGCCAAATATGTGGAAGCTACAGCTCTCTTTACTAATAGCCGAAGCCTTGATATATCCTATGCAATGCAAATATACGAGGCTTTGAGAGATGGTAAGAAACCTGTGGCAAGCAATGTGGTCTTGCGCCCAATAATGTTTTGTCCAACCAAAAATAGTTTTCTGGATCAAATAACATTTACAGGGCCTACACATTTCGAGGAAATCTTCAGTCAATTCTTTAAAGACACTCTAAAAAATATTTTACATGAACAAGGCAAAGAGGCACAAGGAGAGAATATGCTAAAGGAAGTCAAGAAGGAATTTCTCCTTCATTGCAGATTCCAGCCCCAACATTGGGCTTATGCTTGTAATCAGATCGCAAGGGAAGCAAAGGAGGGCAAAAGACTCACTCCAGAACAATTTGTAAAGATAAGCTCATTCCATTATTATCCTGCAACAATCTGTATATTCAAGCATGAGATCAAGTATTTGATTGAGTCCGAAAGACTTAATCATTATGTCCATGGAAAGCATAAGATATCCTCAACATCAGAGGTCTTACAGAAGGCAAGGGTGATATGGACAACATTTGGTTCTCCAAATCCTGATTTGAAGCGAAAGATCACAAAAGCAGACGCCGACACACTCACAAACTTTTATACTTCTTTGAGTGCAGTTGTGCCTAGGGGAACCCAAGAGCGGGAAGAAAGTATGACAAGCCTCAAGGTGGTGAGGGACAGATATGCCGACTACACTTCTATCATATTTCGTCCTGTTGAAGTGTTCAATGAGATGCTTGAAACGTGCATTGCTTGTGAGCGTGGACAGCTGACCTATGAAGCTTCTTTGTTTATCTCCGGCAAGTCAAAGGTAATGGATAAGAAGGAGTTGACGGCAAGGATGTGGAGGCCTGTAAAGTACTTACCTGATAAGTATGCATCCATGGCAGCACAAAAAATTTTAAAGAAAGAATGGTTTTTTGGAAAAAAAGACAAAGACCACTGCATGGAAGAATGCATCAATGTACAGGTGAGGCGTGATGCAGTGCATAGTGCCATCAAGTATTTGCTATTAGAGAAACAAATTCCACTTACTCATTTTAACATTGACTATAATGTGGTGAAGCATATAGCTTCTTTGTCAACACCCAAGGTAAAGCTATGGGCAAACAGGTGGATTAAAAAGGATGAAGATGGGTCAGAAATAGTAACCTCTTATATGAGAAAAGAGATCCCACAACAGGTGGTTGCATATGTGGAAAGATTAATCAGCGAGATAAGAATGCCGACAGATATGCACCAAAGCTTTCAATTCAATGTAGAGGTTACGGCAGAGTCTGGAAAGCTTGTCAACTTCAGGGGAGTCTCAGAAGATGACTTCTTCAAGAATGAGTCAGCATGGGATAAGCCACAACTATTCTTTATCAATGAAGTTTCTAGCGATGATATCCATAACTTCATTGATAGAATAGTATATACCACCATTACCAAAGTGGCGATTTGCAACATTGTCATATTTGTTGATAAAAAAGACAAAGAAGCCATGCAGGTTACTCTAGAGCGAGCATATTCATCAGATTTGAAGATCTATAGTGGTGTTTATGCAGCAAAGAGAGGCAAGAGAGAATGTGGCATAGCGATTCAAACTCTTGAATCATTCTTTCTGTGTATGCGGAGTCCCAACCCTGATCACTCCTTACAAAAGAACATAAGAGGGAATTCAAATAATTTGAGATTGATGCTAGAAGAGCAAGATATTCCCAGGTCCATACATTATCAAAAAAACAACTATGGAAGTCTTGCAAAAAGTGGGAGTCTCTTGCTTACCATGATGGAGAATTTGCTGCCGGCAGGTTGGGAGGTCACCTTGTGCAGGATGGGATATTTATTTGAGGATCTCCTAAGAAAAGGCAACTCCACCAATATTATTGAAAATAAGCATTTCATGGCCTATTTCCAGCTTCAAGCAGATCTAACCACAGGCTATGAAAAAGAGATAGACCACAAGGACACTGATGACATGGATGATTACCTTGAAGATCATAATGTCCCAGTTGTTGATGATGAAAAGATGGACTTACATGACCCGTTCACAGAGAGGTTGGTGGATGAAGACAAACATGATGATGCCTTCTTTGATAATTATGGCTCGCAGGGTTATGAAAAAAGGCCACTACGACAATACTTAGCGGTATGAACTCTCTATTTCTCAACTAAATACAATTTTTTAAATAAGATTTAAATTTAAAGATAATGAATCTAATCTCTCATATTTGTTTACAGGCAATAGAGGGAGAAGAAATGGATGAAGTCAATACGGAGGCACTCCCTTCTACTTCAACAATGCAACCACCTCTAAATTTGATTGAAAAATCAAATTTAGTTGCATTGGATAAAATGGAGAGCTCATTTGAAGTTAGGATCGTTTTGAAACGAGAACCTCAGTATTTAATCTTTGGTAGAGAGGAGGTTTCAATCCTCTCCAATCCTTTAAAAGAGGTTAATGACAATGTTATCTTGGCCATTCTCAGGTAATGTTTATTTATTTATTGCTACTTCAATAAGCTAACATTTGTTTATTTATTCACAGTTCAGTTATATATCAGTTTCCTAGTGCAGAATGCAAATCAATTCTATGAGCTAATGTTTGTTTATTTCTTGGTGCAGTGTAGTTACTTCTCAGCTTCCTAGTACAGTGCAGCATTGTGTCTACATGCTCGATGCTCTCCTTTCTTCTATTCTTAGCTCTCCTCAAAAGACTATAGAAGATGTTTGTACGTGGTTAAGCCCTTTGAATTTAGATGGGGTGCGAGTCATCTTAATGCCTTATCATGAGGCGTAAGTATCAACTCTAACCTTATTTTTACTATTTCTTTGGCAAGTTTGTGGTCGTGTAGCTCACATTGCCAATGTACACCTACAGCAACCTCCACTGGAAGCATCAGAAGAGTTACCACCGCCTCCGCTTGCATTTAAGGAAGAGGATACTGAATCTACTCCGAAAGCACTACATACTACAGAAGAAGTAGAGACCGAGTGTACATCTACAGCACCACAGCCTCCATTGGAAGCATCCGAAGAGTTGCCACAGTCTCCACTAGAAGCATCACAAGAGTTGTGATGCATGTATGATGTTGTGTTTGTAGTTTTTGTTGATTATATACCAATTTGTGACTTATTACTTAAGTGGCATAATCATGATATTTATATAATTTCTTTATGCACACAATTTTATGATATGAATGTGTGATGATGTGATTATTTGGAAATAAATCCTTGTGTGATGAGAATTTTGATATGAATATGTGATGATGTAATATTTGTAATATAATTATTTCATGCACACAATTTTATGATATGAATGTGTGATGATGTGATTATTTGGAAATAAATCCTTGTGTGATGAGAATTTTGATATGAATATGTGATGATGTAATATTTGTAATATATTTCTTCATGCACACAATTTTATGATATGAATGTGTGATGATGTGATTATTTGGAAATAAATCCTTGTGTGATGAGAATTTTATTCAGTTGGACAGTCTCCACTCACTTAAAGTAGAGCATTCGCAATGCTTCTCTCACTTTATTCCAACCCTTATCCTTATCATCTCCACTCACTTAAAGTAGAGCATTCAATCTCCAATCGCTTTATTCCAACCCTTATCCTTATCATAGTGAACACATCGTGCCTCTCACTTTATTCCAACCCTTATCCTTATCATAGTGAACACATCGTGCCTTAGTGCACTTGTATTCTTCCATCCTAGTCCTTCCACAAACACTCTCTTATTTCTTACATCCTAGTCCTTCTCAGTAACTTGTATTCTTCTATCCTAGTCCTTCAGCAAACACTCTCAGAGTCTTCTTTCATCCATCCTGATAACCAAGTATTCTTCTATCCTAGTTCTTCCACAAACACTCTCTTCTTTCATCCATCCTAGTGCTTCTCATTAACTTGTATTCTTCTATCCTAGTCCTTCCACAAACACTCTCAAAGTCTTCTTTCATCCATCCTGATAACCAAGTATTCTTCTATCCTAGTTCTTCCACAAACACTCTCTTCTTTCATCCATCCTAGTGCTTCTCATTAACTTGTATTCTTCTTGTATTCTTCTATCCTAGTCCTTCCGCGAACACTCTCAGAGTCTTCTTTCATCCATCCTGATAACCAAGTATTCTTCTATCCTAGTTCTTCCGTAGACACTCTCTTCTTTCTTGCATCGTAGTCCATCTCCCTTTCTTTATCATCTCCCCACCCATGGATGTCCTTGGCATTGTCGAAGACGTGGAGCTCGGAATTAACAATCTCAAAGAATGGATTGCTGACCAAGGAGCATAGAGAGAGGCCAGAATTCGACAAGGTTCTCCTTTGACACACATGGAGAGAGAGGAATTTGCTGCACAAAGGCACGCAGAGAGGGAGGAGACTCTCAAGATAGCAGACAGTGAAAGACTTCTAAGACGTATGATAAAAGCACGACAAGATCTATTAGACTTCTTAAGTAACCTGCGTTATCACAGCTCTCGTCATGGGCGATTTGATGCGGATGCTGAGAGAACAATAAGAGCCTCTCAGAGAAATTATAAAGAACAATTTGTGATTGCTTAAATTTCTTCTTCGCATGTAATTATGTTGAGGATACAGCTGTGGAGGCAGTGAAAGATTGGGTCGTTGAGAAGATAAGAGAGACCAATGATGAGATCTTCTAGACTTAGATAAGAGAGAATGTATTAAGGTGTTTTTTGACACCATATGGCTTTGTATTAAGGTGTTTTTTGACACCATATGGCTTTGAGTAATATGATCTACTTCTTGTACAAATGTGATGTTAAGATGATGTTAAGAGAGACTGTATTAAGGTGTTTTTTGACACCATATGGCTTTGAGTAATATGATCTACTTCTTTACAAATGTGATGTGCTCTTTTTGAAATGTACTCTAGTTTTCATAACATGTCACGCCATTTTTTCTAATTTGATTTTTTAAAATCTTACTTTTTTGTCTCTTTTAACAATATGATGTACTCTATTTTTAACATCTCATGTCATTTTTTCTAATTTGATTTTTTAAAATCTTCCTTTTTGACTCAATGTTTTGTTTTATAAGAGCCTCTTTTTTTGAAATGTTTTATCCAAAATTATCTCACAAAATGAATTTGGACAGTGCAAGAGTCCAAAATTAATGAAATAGGTGTTGAGGGGAAAATAAGAAAAGAGAGGAGAAAAGAAGAAAAGAGGGGAGAAAAGAGAAAAAGAGAGAAAGCATATGCTTATGCTTATGCATGAGCATATGAGCATATGCTCATGCATAAACATAAGCTTATGAGAGAGATACATAGACAAATGAATATGCTTATGAATAGAAAAGAAAAGAGGATGAAAGAGAGGAAATAAGAGAGGGGAAAAGCAGAGAAAGAAGAGAAATAAAGAGGGGAAAAGAAAAGGAAAAAAGAGAGGGGAAAAGAAGAAAAGAGAGGGAAAAAAAAAGAGCATATGCTTATGCTTATGCATGAGCATATGAGCATATGCTCATGCATAAGCATAGGCAAATGCATATGCTTATGAAACGAGGAGAAGAGAGGAAATAAGAGAGGGAAAAAGAAGAGAAGGAAGAGGGAAAAAGAGAAGGAAAAAAGAGAGGGGAAAAGCATATGAGCATATGAGCATATGCTCATGCATAAGCATAAGCATATGAGCATGAGTATAGGCAAATGCATATGCTTATGAAAAGAAGAGAAAAGAGGATGAAAGGGAGGAAATAAGAGAGGGGAAAAGAAGAGAAGGAAGAGGGGAAAAGAGAATGAAAAAAGAGAGGGGAAAAGAAGAAAAGAGAGGAAGAAGAGGAAATAAGAGAGGGAGGGAAAGAGGGGGGAAAGAGGGAGGAAAAGAGGAAAAGAGGGGAAGAAGAGGGAATAAGAGAACAGAGGGGAAGAAAGAGTTCTCACACTCATCACTACAACTAGCACTTAAAGCGCTAGCTACAGGCCAATGCAAATAACGAAAACAAAAAAAGAAAAAAAGAGGAAGCACTTTCTTACCTAGAAAAGTCCCGCTCGGTGTTTCATGGACTGGCCCTACAAAAGAGAGGAAACATTCCATTTTTCAGATAACTAGTTAGAGGAAGGAGGAGTTTGGAGAAGTAACTTTCCAAAGGGATTGGATTGAGGGGACAAGCATAAGCCTACAAACAAGGAGAAAGCACGAAAGGAAAGAAAAGAGGAGAAAGAGAAATACCAAAAAGAGAAGAGCAAATCTCGTTTTTTGTTCTTAATCTCTAAAAATCAAGCATGAAAATTAGCACATAGGCTTAGCAATGCAAGGAGAAACATGCTTCAACACTCACAAAATGAAATCTCACAAAAAATGAACCTACATTGCTTAAAGAGACACACCTTCTTAAAAAACTTTCTTTCACACAAGTAGACAGGAAGAAGGGTGGAGAGGGAGCACAAGTGTCAATGGGAGAGGGGCCTGGTAGGGGTGAGGAGTGTGGGAAATAGAAAAGGAAAGCGAGGTCACCGAATCTAATGTGGGCGGAGAGATTTTTGCTTTTCTTGCAATAGAGTTTTGAAAGATGGCATCGCGTGGGGTTTCGGGTTTTAGTCCCCCAGCATCGCTATATAGCGACATTGGTCAACCATTATATAGCAACACTCATATCCTCAAAGTCTCGCTATATAGCAACACTTATACCCTAAGTGTGGCTATATAGCGACACTTATACCCTAAAAGTATCACTATATACTTATACCCTAAAAGTGTCGCTATATAGCAATGAAACAGGGCAAAGCGTCGCTATTACCAACAGTTCAAAGCACTTGATCTAAGAAGAGAGGGAAGGAGCTCATGGGTGGCTATTTTTTGAATCTTAATGGATTTCCTTGCATTTTGTGTTGTGATTTTAGAGGTGTGCAGATGGAAGGGACGAGTGGAAGCTTGTCAGATGATGCACCAATGCTTGGGAGCATAGAGTGGCTTACGGAGAGGTTGTATTGTCATTGCACTCATTGCAAGCGAGAATTATGACATCAACGCCATATTGTCATGTGCCACTTGAGGATGTATGGGGAGGAGCCCAAATTAGTACCCACCGTTGGTGGTGCATGTGGTGATGGATCATCAAAAAGTCAATGCTATTTGAGTTCGTGATTAATATTGCCTTCGTACATGACATGGAATCTTGAGACAAGATCTTATATTTACACGAAACCTTGAGACAAGATGAGGAGGGTGGTGAGGGTTGTGTGCATATACCTTCGCACTTTGAGAAGGAGTATGGCTTACAAAGAGGTTGTATTGTTATTGCACTCATTGCAAGCGAGAAGTATGACATCAATGCCGTATTGTCATGTGCTACTTGAGGATGTATGGGGAGGAGCCCAAACCAATACCCACCGTTGGTGGTGCACGTGGTGATGGATCATCGAAAAGTTAATGCTGTTTGAGTTCGTGATTAATATTGCCTATGTACATGACACGAAATCTTGAGACAAGATCTTATATTTACATGAAACCTTGAGACAGGATGAGGAGGGTGGCGTACATATACCTTCACACTTTGAGAAGGAGTATAGTCTCTTGGATGTGCCAAATGATGAGGAGGGTATGGTGGACATGATGGATTCTATTTTTAGGGGCAATGCACATGATGTCCGAGTCTGAGGCCATGTAACATGGTACCTTTGATAGAGGAGTTACAGATCTTATAGACATGAGTGTGGGTCTTTGATATTTCTAGAGCTCCTAGACATACCAATGACATTTCTGTGTGGAACTCATCGATTGAAAGAGAGTCACATATGATTGTGGATTCATGGCTAACTTCACACAAAACAGGGCAAAGCATTACTATATAGCGACGGTTCAGGGCACTTGATCTAAGAAGAGAGGGAAGGAGCTCATGGGTGGCTATTTTTTGGATCTTAATGGACTTCCTTGCATTTTGTGTTGTGATTTTGGAGGTGTGTACATGGAAGGGAGTGGAAACTTGTCAGATGATGCACCAATGCTCGAGAGCACAGAGTGGCTTACGGAGAGGTTGTATTGTCATTGCACTCATTGCAAGCGAGAAGTACGACATCAACGCTGTATTGTCATGCGCCACTTGAGGATGTATGGGAAAGAGCCCAAACCAGTACCCACCATTGGTGGTGCATGTGGTGATGGATCATTGAAAAGTCAATGTTATTTGAGTTAGTGATTAATATTGCATGCATACATGACACTAAAACTTGAGAAAAGATCTTATATTTACACAAAACCTTGAGACAGGATGAGGAGGGTGGTGTGTGTATACCTTCACACTTTGAGGAGTATAGTCTCCCGGATGTGCTAGATGATGACGAGGGATGATGATGAGGGTATGGTGGACATGATGGATTCTATTTTTAGGGGCAATGCACGCGATGTTCGAGTCTGAGGCCATGTACATGGTACCTTTGATAGAGGAGTTATAGATCTTATGGTCAGGAGTGCAGGTCTTTGATATTTCCAGAGCTCCTAGACATACCAATGACATTTTTGTGTGGAACACATCGATTGAAAGAGAGTCACATATGATTGTGGAGTCATGGCTGACTTCACACAAGATAGTCGAGCAAGTGCTTTGGATACCAATCTTCTCTCCTTGCAGTTGGATTGTGGGACCATACACAAAATCTATGAAATTAATTTCAAATGATTTAGTATTTTCATTCTTGATGTAAAATGGTTTAGAACTATTTATGATGATCTTTGTTCTTCTCAAGCATTGTGAGCAGGTGCATACTAATGATTTAATTAATTGAATCTTTCTTTTTTAAATATCAATTGGTACATGTACTTAAGCATAGTTTCATATAATTGATGGCATTTGGCACCCATCTTCAATATAGGTGGTTTTTCATATAGATCGTTCTAATCCAAGATGGTGGTACGTGATCCAAGTTGCACCATGAAGTAAGCAAATTTTTGAAGATAGAGATGTGGATATGGAGATGCCACTACCAATGTCGGATTCAATTGATCCAGATGGATTTAGAGAAGAAGATGAAGATCGCAATATGAACCAAGAGGAAGATGTGCATAATGACATCATACGGGAGGAAGATGGAGATCACGATATTGAGTAAGAAGATGACGATTATCAAGAATCACCCGACTTTATTGAAGAAGATGATCAAGAATATGGTGAACATACGATGCCAGAGTACGATGATATAGGAGATCAACTCAGTATAGAGTTGGAGATAGACTTGTTTGGTATACTAGACTTGGCTCAAGCCAAGTCTTGTTTGGAGATAGACTTGTTTGGTATACTAGACTTGGCTCAAGCCAAGTCTCAAACGTGGACATGAATATATGAGCTTCAAATTGATGTACATGCTCTTGTACTTTTATTCTTTCAAAGGATCAAACATGTATGAAAAGAAAATTTTTTTGTCATTGGGTAAAACTATTTTTAAAGGTTGGTATGGGGAAAAAAACAGTCTGTAAAATGTCGCTATATAACAACCTTATACAAGTCTGGCAAGTGTCACTATATATCAATACTTTTTAAGCCCACTTTGCATACTAATGATTAGTTCCCTATGCACACTAAACATCGGTGCTTAACCATTGGAATAAGGCGCGTGTATAGTAGTTTCTCAATTAACAGTAGATTAGTTACTTAAGATAATAGTACATAGTACTAAATAGTACTAACCAAATAGTAATAAGTAGTATGATATGACAGTAGAACAAACTTAATATGAACTACAAAAATCACTACAATAGTACACAATCACTAAAAAATAGGGCTACTAGTATTATATGACAGCACTACCTAAACAGTAATAATATAATAGTACACAATTAAAACTAATAGTACTAAAAACTATTAAAGTTCCTCATTGTGAAGCATCCCTGAGAGAAACAAGATGCCTTTGTATTACAAAAAGTAGCCCCCAAAGGAGCAACTAAAAATACAAACCGCGCACAAAAATGTGTAAGAGCCATTGCAAAAATACATGCTTAGCAACAATTCTTATAGAGAAATGTTTGCCAAGATTTGTTCGTGCACCTCCTGGGGTACACGATACACCATTATTTGGCCTTTAACCTTGTGCTTTGCTTGCTACATTTGAAACTTTATTGCCAACACCACATCAGCATGCACTATAGCGGGAGGTGCAACTTTTAGTAATGCATAACTGCTTTTGCATTTTGGGATTTTTGCATAAAAGATTCCAAAAACCACTTGATCTCCAATGTTGAAGACATTACCCCAGCCATCGGTCTCTTGCTCTATGAGGACTGTTTTTGATTTTGAGCACAACACCACATAATAATCCTCATTATCTTCATTTGGGAGAGGGAGAGACAGAGGGAGAGAGAGAGAGAGAAGAGAGGAGGGAGATTTAGGGAGAGAGAAAGAGAGAGAGGGAGAGAGGGGGGGAGAGAGAGAGAGAGAGAGAGAGAGAGAGAGAAGAGAGGAGGGAGACTTAGGGAGAGAGAGATAAAGAGAGAGGGAGAGAGAATGAAACTTCTAGCGGCTATGGCCGCCAAGAGAGGGAGGTAGAGAGAGAGAGACAGAGAGAGAGAGAGAGAGAGAGAGAGAGAGACTTCTTATAGCCGTGGTCGCCAAGGGAGGGAGGGAGGGATGGAGGAAGGCTGAGAGATTAAGAGAGAGAATTCAGAGAGAGAGAGAGAGAGAGACATAGACAGGGAAAGAATGACAAATCCTAGCAGCCAAGAGGATAGAGGTAGGGAGGTAGAGAGGCTAAGAGAGAGAGAGAGAAGAGGAGAGAGAGAGAGAGAGGAGACCCATCTGAAGCATGTTAGCCAGTTGGTATCCATCGCATATGTTCTACTAGGTATTGCTCTTTGACTGGCAAATTTGGATGATGTGGAACTTTTTCAAAAGCGGTAATGGCAAGGGAGAACATGATGGGGCTGGTGTAGTCATAAAGGGTGCACTAACCAGAGAGCAATTAGATGTAAATGGTGCAAAGCAACAAAATGCACACGATGTTGTGGAATGGTTGGCATGGAAGGTGGGAGATGATTCTAAACAAATGCTCTTCGTAGAAGTAAAGGTTGGTGATGTTGACAGGTCTAAAGCATGGAACTGCCAGACCATTAAAAATGGCAAGGGAGAACATGATGGGGCTGGTGTAGTCATAAAGGATGCACTAACCAGAGAGCAATTAGATGTAAATTGTGCAAAGCTACAAAATGCACACGATGTTGTGGAATGGTTGGCATGGAAGGTGGGCGATGATTCTAAACAAAGGCTCTTCATAGAAGTAAAGGTTGGTGATGTTGACAGGTCTAAAGCATGGAACTGCTGGACCATCAAAGGAAGTCGTTCAACACACTTCATATTGGGTTTTAGTAACATTCTATATCCCGACCTTTTCCATGCATAACATTCTATATACCGACCTTTTCCATGCATCCTCTAACATACTCCCATTCTTCCATTCTAATATGCATCCTCTCGTCTCTCTTTGCTGTCTCCATTTCATCAAGTAGCCAATCGACATGAATGAGACATGAATATCCTTTGGAAGTGCTATTAGATGCTCAATGTATGGCACATGAGATCCATGGTGTGTACAAAAGAGGGCCCTTTCTCCTTGTCTTCTTGCCATTGCATCCTCGTATCTTGTCACCCATCTTTTCATAACATCACCATTAAGCATGCAATAGAGGTTTAGATTATTAAGTTATAACTCCATGTCATCTCCCTGTCCATTACTTTGCTCTGTACTTTCCCTTGAGGCACAATAGAGGTCATCCTTAGGTCTTCTTCATCTCTCCATAGTCGTGGGAGAGAGCTATCTACCTCAACAAGAAACTCAAAAATATATACAAGTGACTCTTGTACCAACGAACCGTTGGCCATGCTACCTTTTGGCCTTGCATTTTACCTCATGAAATTCTTCAAGGTCACATGAAGCACTCAAGAAAGTACAACCATCGTGCATGTATAGTGCCGCATATAGCAATCTCATCCATCAAATGCACTATGAGATGTAGTTGGCTTGTGAGAATAGAACGTGGAAATGTCTCCTCCACTAAACAAACCACCTCCACTGACATAACTCCAGCGTCCTCAACGTGGTGGGATCTATTTCCTTTGAGCTCACATACCTCGAAAGAAAAAAGTGCACCATATTAGTAATATGAAAACCTTGCATCACACATTGATATGCTTCACATTTTGTATATTGTAAAGTACCTCACAAGGTCACCCATCTTATAAATACAATCCTTCACGTCCTTTGATGCACCATGAGAAATGCTAGTCGATAGTATGAATTGAACACATAAGAGATGGTTGATTAGTTGCTTCTAGACTCACAAATTTGGAAGGAAAATGAGATTATGCCAAGTCATACTAACTTGGAGCATCTTGTGCCAATCATGAGATTTCAAGCCGTATAATTTCTCCACACCTCCTTTCTTGCTCTTTATTAAGGTCCCCTTCAAACACCTTATGCATCCAGTGGGAGTAAGAATTTTAGTGATAGCCTACTTCACCGCCACCATCTATAGCTTCGATAACTTCCATGGTGCATGGGGTAAAAAACACACACCCATTTGGCCTCTTTTATGGCCAAGCTACATGCATCCTCCTTGTGGTGCGTAGATCCTCCCGTATGCTCAAGGAATCTCGTATCCCATTGAAATGTCCCCAAATGTTAGAGGCCACATTCTTGAAGATATGCATGGGATCAAGTAGGTGATTGATCTTGAGGTGGGACCAATGTGGTAGCCAATAAGAGATGGAGTATCTAAACAAAAGATGGTGTGAGTGTGCAATCTTTATTTCGATTCAATATAGCACACAATAGTTACAAACCCTTACCGGCTCATGCCACTTGGAGGAGGATTGTGGAAAGGTCCCAAATTTGCTTCCAATCTCCTGCAGTGAGTGAATGTGGGGGGACTTCATTCCAAAAGGTGACATATCTAGGATGATCAGGTGGGAGAAATCGATGGTGATTCTCATAAATGACCTTATTCAAGTCATCTTGCCATGAAGCAACTATTGAAGGACCACAAATAGGACATGCATGGTAACCCAATGTAGTGAGACCTAAACAATAGATGCAATTGTGTAAGCAAGATGGGTTCCCAACGCCATATTGATTGCCTACTCATAATTAAAAGTTCAATGCTTACCTGAACACTCGCCATATCCTGGGAAGTCATGCATCATCCACATCAAAACTACCTTGCATGTGATGTCTCGTGAGACGAGGGAGGCTTGCTCACATCATGCACCTCGATGCCTCTCCAAAGTATTTCTTTTTTGTACTTGAAGCTATTGGCTTGGCTTCATGCTATATCCATATACACTCCTCTTATTTTTTGTACTTGAAGCCATAGGTGACTTGGCTTCGTGTTATATGTATGTACAAGCACTTTTTGGGCTATAATCAATATACACTCCTCTTATTTTTTTGGCATTCAATTTCCTTGTGCAATGTTTTATCAATGAATGCTTTGTGATGTAAATGTTTTGGATTTGTAATATTTCTAATCATCGGTTATAGACGTGCAGAGAATCGTGCATATTAAAATGCGGTTGGCTATAAGAATTACATTGCACACTGTATAGATATGGGATTCTTGCAATCACACAGCATACACAACATTCTATTCAACCACACAACATTCTATTTTTTTTTTCTTCAGAGCTCTATAAGCGCATCTATTAGCACGTCTTTTTGTTTTTTTTTAAATTTCTGCAGAGCGTTTATTAACGCGTCTAATAGCATGTCTATGGGCATGTCTCTCTGTTAATTTGACACACCTATAGACGTGGGTCTGCAGACGCACAAATAGACACACCCGTCACTTTTTTTAAAATTCAGTAAATGCGTCTATACACGTGTCTATGGATGCATTGTGTTGTTGTGATTTCACATTGAGACCCAATAGAGCACAACTCTGACCCGTTGTAGACGGATCATATTACTCGTGTTTGTTATGGAACAAGCCAGCATAGGAGCATTTACAAGTGTGAATGGATGCATGTGGATAAAGAATACATTCAAATCATAGAATTTTTTCCTTCTCCATGTTATATTATAGAATAGCCTATCATAGCATTATCAAATGTGAATGGATACAAGAGAATAATGATTTTATTTGTCTGCAAGAGACATTAAATACAAAAATGTGTCATTAAGAGCAGAGAGATGCATGAGAAAGGTGTTAATAGGTAAAAGCTTGCATTAATAAATGCTCCAAGTAGCCATGTATTTGTTATTTTAGAGAAGATTCAAGTAATTGTATGCATTTAGAGGCACGTATGGCCTATGCATTTAAATAGTATATAGACCCTTATTAGGGTAAAAAATCAACGTGGAAGTAATGAGAAGTAATGAGAAGGTCGAAATCAGAGAAATTAAATATTGCTCTTGAAGGTTCGATGCATATTTGTAATGAGAAATGTGGTGTAGACTAGTGTTCACAAAAAACCTCCAAACAATATACAATGAACCCACAACATTTTTATTTTCAGCTGTAAAAATATTTCCTCAATTTTCTAATGTCTGCAAAATTTTAGGCATCCTTGTTATATTTTAGCTAAAAGAACTGCAAACTCTGAAGAAAAATCTTCCAAAACATGAAACCCAAAGACTTATAATTTGTTGAGAAGAATTGTCTCTGTAAAATCAGCAGAATCTGCAGCTATTTTCTCAATTGTAAAATCTGCAAAATCTTAGGCAATGTAGTTATATTTTAGCAATGAAGTCTGCAAATTCAAGGGAAGGTAGTTATATTTTAGCAAAAAAATATTTCGAAAATTTGAAACTACAAGTTTTATGATCACTGGAGAGTGCAGACAGCAAGTGATAAATTATAAGTTTGTAGGGCCAAACCTTCCTGACAAAACTAACGCATACAGCGAGTTTGATAATAGTATAATAGTGCAGCTTGCATAGCGATGAGGTCACTTCTCTGCCTGCACTGGACTTTTCTGTAGAGTGCCCATTTGCCACCCTTCCAAGGTTTGCACCACTCACGCACAAAACAAACGGGTCCAAACTGCACTTTGGATTTTTTTTGGCTGCCGTTTCAGTCTATCCTGTGGTCTCCATTGCCCAAGCTTCTTTTGATCATCTTCTTATCCGTAAAGATCAAGCTAGAAATCAAACAGACGATCGCGGGAGTAAATATGGATTACAAACGGATGATAGATATCCAACTACAATCTGATCTGCTTGCCATTTTCAAGCAGATGATAAAAATCAACCGGAGAAGTCCTAACGCAATCCTATCCCTGCTTTCATCTCAACTGAGGATCAAAATCACTCGAAGTGTCCCACGCTAGACGTTGCTCCTTTAGGGTTCTTGATCTGTATTTACTGCCCTAACCACGTTGTGGAGCCTGCTCCCTTCAATGTGATCAGCATCTCGATTCGCATCAACGTTGCCGGCGCTTTGCATTTATGGTCTCTCTTTTGCAGAGAATCGTATCCTGCAACAGATTTGCTCCAATTGCTTTTGTTGACAGCCTTCTGCTAGCTCATCGATAGCCCCCGCGTACCCAATAGCTATATAAACACCGGCCTGACACTATTAGTCATAGTTCGTGCGAACTGCTTGAATTCGTGTAGCCTAGATAGTTGTACGAGATCTAATGCCGTAGAATCTCGTCCTAATATTACTGCAGGGCGCGCTTACCTATTGTTGGGCGTTCTGTGAAGATTCTTCAAGTCTTGTAACCCTTGTTGGATATCTTTTCAGTTATCTTTTCGTTTATAAGTCTCTGTGAGTAAATAGATTGTTAGAGGTTTGGGCTCTTATGACGGATATTCTAGAACTTCGGTAAAGTTATATGTTTGTGACTGTGACTCGACGTCTGGTCTTGTTTTAGCGGAATAAACTGAAATTGAGTGGAATTGGACTAGTACTCAAGTAAGTAATAGTTGTTACCCTGATTTGGCTCCATGTCTTGTGTAGGTGATCTTGAGAGTTAGTGCCCTGTGGACCGGGCTGTATGTGTTCAGAGTTCCCTTCTAACCAACAGCTCGTGGGGACGACGAATGCAGCTGCCGGCTCATGCATTTATCTGCTATATTGTCAATTTGAGATCGATATCGCAGATATGTATCTGATATGGGAGTCGCTTTCGTTTGCGTTTGCTCACTGTTGGACGGAAGAGAGCTCTCAGTGCATGCCGCCGATGTTCACGTGCCTTGCCGTACCTCAAAACTATGGCACAGACGAAGTGGGTAGTTTGGTCCTTGGAACCGGAAACTGATATAGTGAAGAGAGCCGCCAATTGCAAGCTCGTGGTGTATGTATGCACGATGGATTATCATCGACAGCTCCTCATCAGCGTTGATGGAAGGCGACATGTTTGGAATTGTCATGAATGACTATCCGCTGTATGTATTGTTATTGTAGGGGATGTGCGTGACATGTCTGCAGCCACCTCTTATATGGACCGGGCTGTATGTATTTAGAGCTCCCTTCTAACCAACAGCTCGTGGGGACGACGAATGCAGCTGCCGGCTCATGCATTCATCTGCTATGTTGTCACTTCGAGATCAATATCGCAGATATGTGTCTGATACGGGAGCCGCTTTCGTCTGCCTTTGCTCACTGTTGGACGGAAGAGAGCTCTCAGTGCATACCTGCCGATGTTCACGTGCCTAATTATTGCACAGACAAAGCGGGTAGTTCGGTCCTTGGAATCGGAAACTGACATGGTGATGTGAAGAGAGCCGCTAATTGCAAGTTCGTGGTGCATGTATGCACGATGGATTATTGTCGACAGCTCCTCATCAGCGTTAATGGAAGGTGACATGTTTAGAATTGTCATGGATGACTATCTGCTGTATGTATTGTTAATTGTAATGGATTTGCGTGACATTTGTCTGCAGCCACTTTTAACCTCTTGCTCTCTTGAGGGACGAACATTGTATAGTTTCTGGCTTGTCGATAATAACAATAGCACCGTATCTGATGGTTGCTCACCAAGGCAATACATTTGTGGCCGACCTTCTGCGTCTGAATCTGTGTCTTAATTTTGTGGTGCATTTTAGGATATCTAGTATGTGCAGCAAGTAAATAATAATATATCAAGACCGTGCAGCAAGTACGTAATTTGGTTGGTTTAGGATATTACATCTGTGAAGAATAATATATCAAGACCGTGCAGCAAGTAGGTAATTGGGTTGGTTTAGGATAGTATATCTGTGAAGCGCGTTTGTTGCTTTCTTTTCTCCTTAACTTTCTACTCTCCCCTTGACAGTGATGAATTACTGTTACATACTCATCGATAATGTAACGACTGGATTGCTAGGTCTGTTCTCTTCCTCCCTTTTAAGAGAAAGGTAGGGGCTAAAACATGTCCAAATCTGCCATTTGATATTAGAGTTTGCGAACTACCTGTCTGTGAGAGTACATGACTGTTCGAATTATGTTTTGTGGAGCATGTGAATTGTATTAAGTTCAGGCCATTGTGTAGTTACGATTGGGCATTTTCAAGCGTACTGTAAATAGAAGGACATGCGGAGTAAGTGGATGAATTTTTTTGAGTACTGTAAATAGAACAACATGCGTAAATGAAGTTATGAACCTCAATTGTACCATTTTAAAATTATGACCACAAGTTGGCATAACTCTAGATTAATTGCAAACAATGTTCGTCCCTTAAAATGTGAAATTGATGTCATTGCCTGTCATCTTTTCAGGTTGTTATCCAATAACAACTTACCCGTATCTATAATAGATGTTATATATCCCTTAAAATAGTCCTGTATGCTATGGTTTAGCTTAACAAACAATATATACTTTATTAGTGGATGAAATCCTGAGGTATTTTTTGTTAATTTGGTAAATGTATTCTAGTATATTGTTAAGCTGACCATGCTATCTTGTGACATTCCCACATCTATATCTTGTGACATACATTTACATCCATAAAGAACATCTTTTTCCAATGAAAAATGACTCCATTATGTTAGTGTGACAAACCACATCTATTATAATGTATGTCTTTATATTCATAAAGATTAAAATTTTCCTCATTACCTCATTATATGATGAAGATTTCCCTTTGACCGTTGATGTTTCAAAAATTTTGACACCCATTGAGAATTCATTTGTAATATTTAGTAAGAACTAGCCACTATTTCATGGCTTTCACCATAGGAAAATATCTTAATATTCTAATGCAATGCCCAAAGCTGGAATAATTACCCAAAGAAATGTCATTGTATATACATACAAGGTAAAACCTACACTGTATAGATCTTTTACTTGAGCGTGCCTATCCTTATAGCATTAAAGTCAAAAATAATAAAAGACTAGGCAGATCGTGAAACCACAAGCTCTGTTGCTAAGCCTAGAATTTAACCAACTTAGAAGTTACTTTCAAAAGCCATAATACAAACTTAATCTCTAAACTACTCTAGTCTTTCTAAACATTGATTTAGTGAAAAGGAATTTAAGATTGCTGACGATTGAGTGAGGAACATATTGCACATCATGATCATATCATCACATTGGGTAGCATATCATGTTCAAATGTACAATAATCTAGTAGCATACAATGTTCATATGTACAATAATCTAGTAGCTATTAGACAAGATGACTTGTATCATGCTAAACCTATATGCAGTTAAACATGTGGAGAGTTTACCAATACTCCACAACAAGACAAAGCACCCATAGACGCGCGCACAGACACGTTTCATGAACTAAATAAAAAACTTACGGGCGCGTCTATTTGCACGTCTATTTGCGCATCAGGAGACCCACGTCTATATATCAGACTTACGCGCTTATAGATGCCCTTATACATGCGTAAATAGACGCGCAAATACACGCTTTGATAGACACACGTATAGACGCATATCGAACAGACAGACGCGAATATAAACGCACTTGTAAACGCGCTGATAGACGCGCCTTTTTTTTTTAAAAAAAAATTTCCAGAATACTGTGTATGTTGTGTATGCTATATAGTTACAAGAATCCCATATCCACATTCTGTAATTCAATTCTTACAGTCAACCTCATTTTAATTACAATTCCAAATAAAATATTACAACTCCAAAACGCAATAAAATTGAAAGCTTAAAAAGTGCTTGCATATACATATAGCACGAAGCTAAGCCACGTCATGTGGCTCCAAGTACAAAAAATAAGGAAGCTAAGCCATGTCATGTGGCTTCAAGTACAAAAAATAAGAGGAGTCTATATACAAGAGGCACGAAGCCAAGCCAATGGCTTTAAGTACAAAAAAGAATAGTAGCACTACTTCTACGACTAATCCTCGCTGCCTTCCACGCTCCCTGATGCGCTGCCTTCTGCGCTCCCTTCTGCACCTCCTTCCTCGTCTTCCTCGTCGTCTTGTGCAGGGGCGCCCTGTAAACAAGGGACAACATATATCAATGTATGAAAAATCAAATCTTTACTTATAATTTTGGCATTATTTAATTACTTTCAAATACCTCGGGGGCATGTCCAGTCGCTCGGGTATACTGCTCCTCAGTAATCAACCCGTCATCATAAAAGTGCCTCCATGTATCTCCTCTGCGATGGTGGTGGTGGTAGGCTGTCTCCACTGGAGTAGGGTATCTGCCCACGATCTCAAGGTGCATGACCGCGATACACTTTGTGGAGGGATTAGTACAAAGAAACAACCAACCTCCTAATAAACTACATAAGCAATATAATTTGAGATCGATACTTACAAATTGGGCCTCCCATGATTCAACGCCCCCTGCTCCAAAATGCGCGCTCCCATACTCCTCCATCTGGATCCTCCGTGCCTCCACGTGCTGCAGACTGGGCTCCTCCCTCGCTGACTTCATTGCCTTCTTCCACTCACGCTTCTGAGCGGTGTGGGGCAGGCCCCTTGGAGGTTAACCTGCCTCAAGTCTGGCAAGCTCCGCTAGTGCCTGCCTCTTAAGGAAAGATCTTTTATTACTAAGTATCGTAACAATCTTTGACTTGGCCCATTTATCTGTGAACTGGCGATTGGGGGGGTTAGGATACCTAGAGCGAACAGTAGCGAGGGTCTCATCAGCCAACCTCTTTGGGTGGTCTTTATAGTGGATAAAGCAATCTCTGTAATTGTTAGCAATTACAGAGCGCATGAAGGCCATTACATCCTTCCCCCGCGCATCCATCAAGATGCCTCCTGTCTGGGTGATGTCATAATAAATCGTACCATCACCCAGAGGCACGTCCAAATCATCGGAATCATCATCCTCGGCCTCACCACCACATGGCCCAAAGCACTGTGCCATGCATCCGCCACCGCTCTCCCTACTACTACGCCTGCCACCCTGTCGTGTGGAGCTCATATGCTGGCCACTCGTAGCTGGGGACTGCGCGGGACTACGCTGACCACTCGTAGCCGGAGAACCGAGTCTCGACGGCTGGGGAGTACGTTGACGGCTCGCTGAGGCAGAAGGACCTCCTGAAGGCATGGGGGAAGGGGCATAAGACGGGATGGCAGAAGGGACATAAGACGGCATGGGGGAAGGGGCATAAGACGGTACAGGGGAAGGGGCATAAGACGGGGCATAAGACGGCTGTGCGGACTTCGTTGGGGTGATCTCAGGCGGTGTGGGGTGGCTCGGAGTCTATACTGCCGACTCCTGGGGAGTGTTAAGGGTACCCGTCATGTACCCGTATAACTCCATAGGACTAGGAGGGTGCCCTAAAATATTATATAAATCCTTTCATATCGATTCACGTGGATCACGTGAGCTAGAAGCACTTCCTCCCCACATGTTAAACTGGAAAAAAATAAACAAATCTATTACTTTGGGAGCTGAGAAGAAAGGGGGGAAAAAAAAAAGAGGCTCTGTCAGAGCGCGTCTATAGACCCGTCTAATCTTCGCATCTATAAACACATCTAACAGAGCGTTTAACAGTTCAAGTAAAAGCGCGTCTATCACCGCGTCTAACAGACCGTCAAAAAATCCGTCTAACAGTGCGGTAAAAAGCGCGTTTATCAGCCCGTCCAAACATCCGTCTAACAGCGGGTCTAAAAGCGCGTCTGACAATTCGTTTAAACATCCGTTTAACAGATCGTCTGTTTGAGCGTCTATAAACACTTTATTTTGTTTAGATACTCCATCTTTTATCGTTTACCATATTGGTCCCACCTCAAGATCAATCACCTGCTCGATCCCATGCATATCTTCAAGAATGTGGCATCTACCATTTGGGAGCATTTGAATGGGACACGAGATTCGGCAGGCATAAGGGAGGATCTACGTACCACAGGGAGGATGCGTGAAGCTTGGCCTCAAGAGAGACCAAATGGGCGTGTTTTTTTACCTCATGCACCGTGGATGTTATCAAAGCTAGAGATGGCGACGGTGAAGCGTGCTATTACTACAATTCGTACTCCCACTGGATGCATGAGGTGTTTGAAGGGAGCCTTTACAAAGAGCAAGAAAAGAGGTGTAGAGCAATTATATGGCTTGAAATCTCATGATTGGCACAAGATGCTCCAAGTAAGTATTTTATGTGCATAATATCTTTTTCCTTTCAAATTTGTGAGTGAAAGGCTATAAGCAACTAATCAACCACCTCCTCGCGGGTTCAGTTCATACTACCTACTAGCATTTCACGTAGTGCATCGAGAGTGCATCAAAGGACGTGAAATATTGTATTTACAAGATGGGCGAGCTTGTGAGGTATGTGAGCTCAAAGGAAATAGATCCCACCACGCTTGAGAATGCTCGAGTTATGTCAGTGGAGGCGGTTTGTTTAGTGGAGGAGACATTTCCACGTTCTATTCTCACAAGCCAACTACATCTCATAGTGCATTTGGTGGATGAGATTGCTATATGCAGTACTATACATGCACGATGGTTGTTCTTCCTCGAGCGCTTCATGAAGACCTTGAAGGGCTTCGTGAGACAAAATGCAAGACCCGAAGGTAGCATGGCCGAGGGTTGGTTGGTACAAGAGTCACTTGTATATATTTCTGAGTTTCTTGTTGATGTGGATAGCTCTCTCCCACAACTATGGAGAGATGATGAAGACCTAAGGATGACCTCTATTGTGCCTCAAGGAAGAGGATGCAACAAAGTAATAAACACGGAGTTGCGTAATAGTATCAACCTCTTTTGCGTGCTTAATAGTGATGTGATGAAAAGATGGGTGACAAGATACGAGGATGCAAAGGCAAGAAGACAAGAAGAAAGGGCCCTCTTTCGTACACACCACGGATCTCGTGTGCCATACCCTCAGCGTCTAAGAGCACTTCCAAAGGATATTCATGTGGATTGGCTACTTGATGAAATGAAGAAAGCAGAGAAAGACGAGGGGATGCATATCACAATGGAAGAATGGGAGTATGCTAGGGGATGCATGAGCAAGGTCGGTATATAGAATGTTATGCATAAGTTAGGAGGTTTTTATAATTTAGATTGCTTATTTAATTGATTTTTTCTTGGTGTAGTGCACTATGTTCAATGCTATATGGTGTGAGGGCAAGCATTTTCGAACACAACGGATTGATGATAAGAGAAACACACAAGATTGCGGCGTCATTGCTAGCTTTGAGGGAGCCAATGGAGTCATGGACGATTATTGTGGCATAATCCAAGATATCATTATGCTTGACTTTCGACGCTTCTTTGTGTATGTTTTGGATGTAAAGTGGTTTAAGGACGTGGTGGAAAGAGGCCCTAATGCAACAATCAAACGCCATGCAAGTGGCTTTGTAACTATTGACTCCACAAAGTTTTGGCAAAGTAGGAAGGACACACTAATACTACCGCAACAATGTGAACAGGTACTGTGCACACACATAAAAATACTCGCTTTTAAATATTTGATGCAAGAAAAGTAACATGATTGTATTTGTGTTTGAATTAGGTTGTCTATCAACCAATGGTGGATAATAATAAGTGGTGGCATGTCATACCTATTATGCCACGTTCCAAAGTGATGTATAGTACATTTACTAATATGGAGCGTATGGAGGATGATCATGCCCATGGACGTGATGATGACCGTGATACAAGAGAGGAGGATGATCATGAGATAGGAGCTGATATAGATATTGAGGCCGGCATTACCCGTGAGAACGAGCCTACCATTGGAGATCTTGATTTCGATGAGCACATGAGTGGCACAAGTAGTAGTGGGTTGAATGTATTTGTAGATCTAAACACTTGTTTGGATTTTGAAGTCAGTTTGGCAAGGGTTGATCTCATTGAGGATGAGATTGAACCGTAGCCCCACAATTGATATTGGCAAAACTATTTTACATATTGTCTCATTCTCCTCATTTCCCTTAATTCTTGTATATGTGGGCTTGCAAAAAATTATGTGCTTTGGTAATCATGGGCAATGTTTGGAAAGCAATGATGTACACCAAAATCTCACTTTCTGTATTCTCTGGAGCGCGTCTAACCCCGCGTCTAAATGCGCGTCTGAATCTCAGTGTAAACGCGCAAATAAACGCGCAAATACACGCACAAATAGACGCGCTAATAGACGGGATGTTAGACGGGCCCGTATTTTCTCAGGTCTAACGTGCAAATAAACGCGGTGATTGACGCGCAAATAGACAAGCATTTAGCCGCGCTAATAGACGCGCCCGTAATTTCTTTACTAGAGCAACGCCTATAGATGCGCCCGCCATTTTGCACGTCTACCAAGCGCGTCTATAGTTGCTTTGTGTTGTTATGCTCCATGAGGCAGATGCACAAATTGCGGGTACAGTTGCACAACAACAGAAAGCAACTATAGACTCGCTTGGTAGACGAGCAAAATAGTGGGCGCGTCTATACGCATTGCTTGAATAGAGAAATTACGTGTGCGTCTAATCGCACGTCTAACATCTTGTCTATTTGTGCATGTATTAACACGTCTATTTGCACGTCTACACTGAGAATACGGCCCATCTAACATTGTGTTCTTCATCTTCAAAAGTAGCTCTAGTGAGGATGAATCCCTATGTATCCACTATCGCGAAATGTGGTTGGAGCAAAAAATAAAATGTATGTGTGATCGATGTCGAGGAAACATGTATCGTGCATGCAAAATTACACTCAATCACATCTTAAAGTATGGAGAATGGGATGCGACCGTAAACATGGTAAGTGTTAAAGAGTTAAGGTTGATTGAGATACATATGGGTGTTCATGTGTTTGAGTTATGATCCCATTTTAATTTGATATAGGATGTAGTGCCACACCCGCATATGTTGCCCTATGTTCGTCATGAGGAGGCAAAGCGTCGGCGATATGAGGTGAGATCTTAAGGATGGACCGTTACGGATGTATGGAGTGATGGTGATAGTAGCCCTCCACCATTACCTCATGAGGCCATGGAGGAGGAGGTGTTTGACAATATGGTGCGGGCTTTATATGTCCATCAATCCTCAGGTAGGGATGATAGCATGGAGTAGGATAGTCTTTTTACTATAGCATCGACTCCACTATTTGAGGGGTGCACATTCTTTGTTCTACGTGCCTCCCTTGAGTTACTTAACTTGCAGACCATCTATGGATGGAGCAATGCAAGTTTGAATGCATTACTCAAGTAAGCTTTATGATAGTGGTGAATTATGGTGAATTATGCTAGTGGGTCAATTATTTGAATGCTTTTTCTCATTTATGGTCTTCAC
This sequence comes from Dipteris shenzhenensis, assembly GCF_047967505.1. NCBI lineage: Eukaryota > Viridiplantae > Streptophyta > Polypodiopsida > Gleicheniales > Dipteridaceae > Dipteris > Dipteris shenzhenensis. The sequence goes on from NC_141601.1 coordinate 16,545,129, forward strand.
GTGCAGGCTATTGTGTAAAATGCTTCCAAGGAGAATAAATTACCAACCTCAAGAGATATGGCAAGGCAACATGTGACCTCTATTGGAGGATTAGATTACAATCATATCCATGCATGTGTCAACGATTGCATCGTGCTTCGTGGACAACATAATGATACACGAGAGTGTCCTACTTGTGGAGAGGCAAGATATAGAGTAGATGTCAAAACTTTGGATGTGCCTTGTAAGTTTTTGTGACATTTTCCCATAATCCCTCCCATCCAACATATGTTCAAGTGCAAATCCATTGTAGAGCTCATGTCATGGCATTCCTCCCATCGATCAACTGATGGCAAGTGGAGAACTCCCACAGACACTCCTGCATGAAAGCATATTGAAGACACATGGCCAAGCTTCAAGGAAGAACCAAGGAGCTTGAGACTTGGATTGGGTATGGATGGTGTGAACCCATTTGGTCTCAAAAGCACCTCTTACAATGTATGGCTAGTGATATTGGTGAATTATAATCTTCCACCCTCTATGGCGATTAAGAAAGGACATGTTACGTTATCCCTTCTAATTCCAAGAAAACATAAAGTCAAAAATCATGATGTTTATTTGGAGCCTTTGATTGACGAGTTAGAGATACTTTGGAGAGGTATCAAGGTGCATTATGTGAGCAGGCCTCCCTCGTCCCATGAGACTTCAACTGCAAAGCATTCTTGATGTGGACGATGCATGACTTCCCAGGCTATGGCGAGTGTTCAGGTAAGCATTGTACTTTTTATTATGAGTCTACAGACAATCGATGTGGACCCACCTTGAACTCTTAATTGCATTTATTGTTCAGGTCTCACTACATCGAGTTACCATGCATGTCCTATTTGTGGTCCTTCGCTAGTTGCCTCATGGGCAAATGCATTGAATAAGGTCATCTATGAGAATCACCATCGATTTCTCCCACCTGATCATCCTAGATATGTCACCCCTTGGAATGAAGTACCCCCATAGTTACTCATTATGGGAGATTGAATGAGAATTTGGGACAGATCCACGACTCCTCCACCACTTGGCATGAGCCGGTAAGGGTTTGTAGCTATTGTGTGCTATATTAGCTGTTGGAAATAAAGATTGCCTGCTAACACCAGCTTTTGTTTAGATACTCCATCTTTTATCGTTTACCATATTGGTCCCGCCTCAAGATCAATCACCTACTTGATCCCATGCATATCTTCAAGAATGTGGCATCTACCATTTGGGAAAATTTAAATGGGACACAAGATTCCGTAGGCATAAGGGAGGATCTACGCACCATAGGGAGGATGCATGAAGCTTGGCCACAAGAGAGGCCAAATGGACGTGTCTTTTTACCTCTTGCAACATGGAGGTTATCAAAGCTAGAGATGGTGGCAGTGAAGCGAGCTATCACTACAGTTCGTACTCCCACTGGATGCATGAGGTATTTGAAGGGGGCCTTCACAAAGAGCAAGAAAAGAGATGTAGAGCAATTATATGGCTTGAAATCTCATGATTGGCACAAGATGCTCCAAGTAAGTATTTAATGTTCATAAAATCTTTTTCCTTCCAAATTTATGAGTGAATTAGAAGTAACTAATCAACCATTCCTCGTGTGTTCAGTTCATACTAGGGTGGTAGCAAGCTAAGGGTGTCCACTTCTGGACCACTTTCGGGTGAGTGTGACACCCGCTCGAGTGAAAATACAAAGGTTTTGCTTCGGTCTCCTATACCTCGATCGAGGTATAAGCTCCAATGAAAATCACACACGAGCACAACCGAGCCTAGCCAATACCTCGATCGAGGTACGTAGCTTTTTCACCGGACCGAGCCTGTACCTCGATCGAGGCTTGCTGGCAAGCCAGCTATACATGCCACATCTACCTCGTTCGAGGTATTGTGGCAATCCAGCTCAACCTCGATCGAGGTCAGGTGGCATGTCCAGCATACCTCGATCGAGGTATGTGCCATCCGACAGGGCAACCAACAGGGCAGATGACATACCTCGATCGAGGTATGCTGGACACATGACTTGGCATCCCGCTTCTGCCAACACACCACGATCGAGGTATCGTGGCATGTCAAAACCTCCATCGACGTGGATGTACCGAGATGTATGGGCATGTCACAATACCTCGATCGAGGTATCGTGGCATGTCACAATACCTCGATCGAGGTATCATGGCATGGCACGATACCTCGATCGAGGTAGATGTAAAGAGATGTATGGGCATTGTGGCATGCCAACGAGATGTATGGTTATGTCAAGAATACCTCGATCGAGGTATCGTGGCATGCCAATACCTCGATCGAGGTATATGTGCCAGGATGTATGTGCATGGAAAGAATACCTCGATCGAGGTAGGCAAACCCTAATTTTTATTATAAAAGGAGAGCGACCCCCCTCATTCCGCATACCTCGATCGAGCTCTGCCTCATTCACCGATTTTGGATTTGCCGGACTTCGACGGAAAAGCGCGAGCGACGAAGAGCGACGAACGGACATCGACGGAGATGGACGGAGCAGGAGCGAGAGAGTCCAGGTTGGCATTTTCTTTTATGTAGCATTTTCTTTTATGTAGAATTTGATTTAATTTTAGTTTAAAAGAAAAATTATAAAATGCATTTTAATGTTTTTTTGAAATTTATGAATTACGGGATTTTTTATTTAAAATGTGAAAATTATTTTTTTTTTTTAAATAGAGCTTTTTTTAGTAAATAAAAAAACGTTGATATTATTAATTATAAAATATTTATAAATTTGAAATGTATTTGTAAAATTTTTTTTTTAATTTTTAAATTACGACATTTATAATTTAAAATGTGAAAATTTTAATTTTAAAAAACGTAATTTAAAATTTTAGTTTATAAGAAAAATTATAAAATGCATTTTAATGTTTTTCTTAAATTTATGAATTACGAGATTTTTTATTTAAAATGTGAAAATTAATTTTTTTTTTAAATAGAGCTTTTTTTAGTAAATAAAAAAAATTCATATTAATAATTATAAAATATTTATAAATTTGAAATGCATTTGTAAATTTTATTTTTTAATTTTTAAATTACGACATTTATAATTTAAAATGTGAAATTTTTAAATTTAAAAAATGTTTAATGAGGCATTTTTTATTAAAAATGTGAAAATGTTAAATATTTCTGTTTTTTTTATGTAGCATTTTCTTTTTGGTAGAATTTAAAAGAGAAATAATAAAAAATTTTAGGTTAAAAGAGAAATAATAAAAATTTTCTAAATTTGAAATGCAATATAATGTTTTTTTGAAATTTATGAATTACGACATTTTTTATTTAAAATGTGAAAATGAAATTGTATTTTCAAAATAGAGCTTTTTTAGTAAATAAAAAAACGTTCATATTAATAATTATAAAATATTTATAAATTTGAAATGCATTTGTAAATTTTTTTTAAATTTTTGAATTAGGAGTTCTATATTTCTGTGCAGATATGCTGACGAAGAGTCTACCTAGTCAGCGGTTTGAGTATTGTCGTGTATTGATGGGCATTGGATAGTATGCTCACTGGTTGTTCTCCCTTAAAGGCACATTGTCCTTTAAGTGGGAGGTTGTGGGGGTTAAAGGTCACTGTGCCTTAACCCCAGTTATGTACAATACTCAAACACATATATAAATGAATGAAAAAGAAGATTAGGGTGGTTCTGCACCCACCAAAACTTGTGTGGCTCTCTGTCTCTCTCTCTCTCCTTCTTCCATTCTTGCTTCCGTTGAGAGCACTCTCAGGAACTTCAAAAGAAACTGTCTTCTACTCAAATGCTGGCAGAGGTAGAGGCAGAGGTAGAGGAGGCCGATCTGCAGGCCGTGGTAGAAATCAGAATATGCAGCAAACGCAAGAAAACCAGTCCTATGCAGGAGGACGTGGTAACTCTAGAGGCAGGGGGAGCCAAAGAGGCCGTGGTGGATGGCAGAGAATCCAAAATGCAAACAGCAATGTTGAATGCTACTATTGTGGCAAAATGGGTCATATGGCTAAAGACTGCTACAAAAAGCAGAATGACATTATGAGTGGAAAATTGCAGCAAGGCAATTATGCATCCTCTAGTAGACAGGGTGATGACAGAAATGAGCATTTGTTTATGGTGCAGCATATGACAAATTCTGTAACAAGTGCAGAAGAAAGCAATGATGTGTGGTATGTTGACTCGGGTGCATCAAACCACATGACAGGTCACGCTGAATGGATGCAGGATGCAAGAAAAATGGAAAAACCAAGATTTGTGGAGACTGGTGATGATACTGCACATCCTATTGTGCAGATTGGCAAAATTCCTTTGTCTATGCAGGATGGGAAAAAGAAATACTTGTCTGATGTATTTCATGTCCCGAACATCACCAAGAACCTAGTTTCTGTTGGTCAAATGGTTGAGCAGGGCTTGCAGGTTAGATTTAATCCTCATGGATGCTTTGTTGAGGATATGAAAAATAACGGTCGCTTGATAGCAAAAGGAAAGAAGAAGGGCAGGATGTTTACGTTAGATGCAGACATGCCTGAATTGAGTGCAGCAATGTTTGCACATGAGACCGGTGTAGTTGCAGATATTGATATCTGGCACAAACGCATTGGTCATGTTAATATACAGCGACTTAAATCAATGCAAGCCCAAAATATTGTTGCAGGATTGCCTAAATTCAATTGCAGAAATGCACAAGGTTTGTGAAGCCTGTCAATTTGGGAAACAGGCAAGGAAACCTTTTCCTAGGCATGCTCAAGAGAGTAAAAAGCCATTGGAATTAATCCACTCTGATGTGTGGACTACTAAAGCTGCATCTATTGGAGGCTGTCACTATTTTGTCACATTTATTGATGACTTCAACAGAAAACTGTGGGTGTATTTTATGAAAAAGAAAAGTGAAGTGTTTGGGCACTTCAAAGCTTTCAAAGCTATGGTTGAAAAAGAAATAGGCCTGCAAATAAAATGCCTAAGGTCAGATGGAGGGGGAGAGTACCTCTCAAATGAGTTTGCAAGGTTCTTGCAGGAGCATGGTATAAAGCAGCAATATTCATGCAGTCATACCCCACAGCAAAATGGAATTGCAGAAAGAAAAAACAGGCATATTGGAGAGGTATCTCGGGCTATGCTAAATGAAAAAGATCTACCAGATTATTATTGGGCTGAAGCAGTTGCTACAGCAGTCTATATAATGAAGAGGACTCCCACTGCAGCAATACATGGCATGACGCCAGAGGAGATGTATACTGGTAGGAAACCAGATATTTCTCATTTGAAGATTTTTGGTTGCATTGCCTATGTCCATGTGCCAGATGAGTTGAGGTCCAAGTTGGATCCAAAAGCTGAGAAGTGCGTCTTTATTGGTTATTCTCTTCAGCAGAAAGGGTATAGATGCTATAACCCTTCTACACGTAAGTTCACAGTGAGCAGAGATGTTGTTTTTGATGAGATGAGCAGCTGGTATAAACCAGTAAATGTGATGATTGATGTAGATGCACAAAATGGTAATGCTGCACAGAATGCACAGCAGCAATCACAAAATATCAGTGGACCTGGAGTGTCCTCTACCAGTGGTTCACATACTTCGCCATGGACAGGCAGATTGAGATCAGGAGAATCCCCTCAAAGCAATGCAGAGAGTGGTACGCAGGTATCACGAAAAGGAAAAGAGAAGGTAGATCAGTCCATGTATGATGTGAATGCAGGTCACTCTTGTGTGGATGGTGAATCCAGTGGCTCAGAACAGAGCATTGATGATGAGTTGGGTATTCCTTCTGTTGTTACACCTGGAGTAAGGAAGACCAGGGATGTTTTGAGAGCACCTGGAAGTGAGCCTATTTTGCGCAGGTCTACCAGGGTTAGGTATCCTGTGGATAGGCTGAAATATGATGGATTTACAGCCATTCACTATGCCTATATGGTCAAAGTGATACAGGAACCAGAACCCACTTCTTTTGAGCAAGCCATGGGAAATGAAAAATGGGAGAAAGCCATGGATGAAGAAATGGATGCCTTGGATGCTAATGCTACATGGGAATTGGTGCCTTTGCCTAAAGGCAAGAATGCAATTGGTTGTAAGTGGGTTTATAAGATCAAGCACAATGCAGATGGTTCTGTGAATAGATACAAGGCAAGATTAGTTGTCAAGGGGTATGCACAGACATATGGCATTGATTATGAAGAAACTTTCAGCCCGGTTGCAAGGATGGCAACCATAAGAGCAGTCATTGCTATGGCTGCATCAAAGGGATGGTCTTTACATAAGATGGATGTAAAGAATGCCTTCTTGCATGGTGATTTGCAAAAGAGGTCTTTATGGAGTAGCCAGCAGGTTATGTTCATGCTATTCATCCTGAGTTTGTTTGCAGGTTGAAGAAAGCCTTGTATGGCTTGAAGCAAGCACCTAGAGCATGGTCTGACAAGATAGGATAGTATCTTGTCACTATTGGCTTTCAGATTTCCAAGGCAGATTTCTCACTCTATGTGAGAAAAATAGAGAAAGGGATTATGCTGCTTGTCATTTATGTTGATGATTTGATCATCACAGGTGATAGTGATGAAGATATCCTTCATGTGAAAATGCTATTGAAGCAGAAGTTTGAGATGAAGGATTTGGGAGAGCTGCGTTATTTCTTGGGCATTGAGGTGATTAGATCACCAAGTGGGATACAGCTCTTGCAGAGGCAGTATGGATTGGACATGCTGTCCAAATATGGGATGACAGGCTGTAAGCCTATTTCAGTTCCTTTGGAGTAGAATGTGAAGCTGAGCGCAGATGCAGGTGAGCTTCTGGAAGACCCTACTATGTACAGACGCATAGTAGGAAGTTTGATTTACATGACTATTACCAGGCCAGATTTGAGCTATGTTGTTGGGTTGGTAAGTCAATTTATGCAGGCTCCAAGGAAACCGCATTTGGATGCGGCTAGACGCATACTCAGGTATGTGAAGTCCACATTGCAGTATGGACTATTTTATGAGGCTGGGGTTCAGATACAGTTGCATGGATACACTGATGCTGATTGGGCTAGTAGTGTTTCTGATAGACGATCTACCAGTGGATATATGTTCTCTTTTGGGAGTGCTGCAGTCACTTGGAGCAGCAAGAAACAGCCTACAGTTGCCTTGTCGAGCACAGAGGCTGAGTACAGGGGTGCAGCAATGGTTGCATGTGAGGTAGCTTGGTTGCATAAGCTACTCTATGATATGCATCAGTCTACAGATGGGCCAGTTGTCATTTATTGTGACAACATGAGAAGTATACACTTGGCAAAGAACCCAGTCTTTCATGCCAGAACAAAGCACATTGAGGTGCATTATCACTATGTGCGGGAGAAGGTTTTACTAGGTCTTATTGATCTAGTTTATGTCAACACAGAGGATCAGGTAGCTGACATATTCACGAAAGCATTGGGCACAGAGAAGCTGCGCAAGTTTAGAGACCTGCTTGGTGTGCAGGAATTGGGATTGAGCTCGAGGGGGAGTGTTGAGATATCGAGCTCCACTCGCGATATGCCAGGGTGACCGTTGTGTATTTATGTCACCGACTTGTTAGCTGGAGATGCGGTTGGTACACCGCCCACGAATAATAGCTGGATGACAGCTATCCTTATCTACTCTAGTTTGTGGCTCAGTTAGTATGCCACCTTAGTTAGTTGAGTTTGGTTTGAGACCCACATATAGGGTTCTTCTATTTTCTTTGTACTAGAGTTCTTTTGGCTTTCACAACTAAGAAGAGGAAAACTGTTTTCAGCCTCCACCTTTGTGTGTATTCCCCCATTGTGATTGTGAGAAAGCTTCAAGTGAGACTCCTTCTCTCTCTCCCACAATCTTCACAAGTATCCCATGCCTTCTTCGGCATGCTTGCATCCTAAATATGCACAATCATAGAATCTGAAATATTGATAGACAGCCAGTACATAACTTTTGTGGCTCTCTCATGCCAGCCTTTAAATGCCTGCAACTCCTGTTGATTGGGAACATTAGGAATAATTGGTTCTTGTTTAGCTCCAGTAATGAACTCCCAATAGCCTTTTCCCTTAAGGAAATTCATGATTCTAAACTTCCATGCTTGGAAGTTGTTCTTGTCAAGCTTTTTAGTGACAATCTATGAAAGAGCATCAGACACCATTACAAAACACTGCAAAATATTCTGTCACTACAAAAAAACACAACTTCTGCCTCACAAGGACAAATCTGCAAAATTGACGAGAGTGGTATTTGACCACACAGTCACTTCCTAGTGATGATTATGCATCAACAGGAAATAATAATGATTCTATCACTCCCAATATCTCTAAATAGGCATACGATGTAATTTTTGCAATAACTTTTCACCGACCTGCAGAATAGTGGTCACACAGCAAAAACAGGGCACTTTCTTGAGTGCCTGCGAAAAACTTCCGCCACCAAAATAGGCCCCAAAATGGCCTCAAATCAAAAAAATAATTTCACGCCCGTAGCATATACTGCCCTCTCACCACACCTGGAAGGCCGTCCCAATCTCAGTGCACTCTTGCACTTTTTGGCTATGCTACCTGCAGAGATTTTCTCCCAAACTCGAAAAAAAGGAAAGCAACACTAATCCTCTTACTAGGACACTGTGAACTTGGTTTCCTTTCTTCAGCTCCTTACCACAAATTGAGCTCTGATACCATGTGAAGAGAGTGGGAGAGAAGGAAGGAGTCTCACTTGCAGCTTTCTCACATACACAATGGAGGAATATACAGAAAGGTTGAGGCTGAAAATAGTTTTCCTCTTCTTAGTTGTGAAAGCCAAAAGAACTCTAAGTACAAAAGAATAGGTGAACCCTATATGTGGGTCTCAAACAAAACTCAGTTAACTAAGGTGGCATACAAACTGAGCCACTAACTAGAGTACATAAAGATAGCTGTCATCCAGCTATTATGCATGGGTGGTGTACCAACCGCATGTACCAACCGCATCTGCTGCTAACAAGTCGATGACATAAATGCACAATGGTCACCCTGGCATATCACGAGTGGAGCTCAATATCTCAACAATCTGAACTATTGGTGAAGATAGAACTGCAATATATATCCAATCTATTTCAACGCTTGTGGAAAATGATGTTGGGAATAGCAAGAGGCTTTACTCTTGAGATATCAAGCTCCACCTGTGATATGCCAAGGTGACCGTTGTGCATTTATGTCACCGACTTGTTAGCTACAGATGCGGTTGGTACACCGCCCATGAATAATAGCTGGATGATAGCTATCTTTATGTGCTCTAGTTAGTGGCTCAGTTAGTATGCCACCTTAGTTAGCTGAGTTTGGTTTGAGACCCACATATAGGGTTGACCTATTCCTTTTGTACTAAGAGAGAGTTCCTTTGGCTTTCACAACTAAGAAGAGGAAAACTGTTTGCAGCCTCCACCTTTGTGTATATTCCCCCATTGTGTATGTGAGAAAGACGCAAGTGAGACTCCTTCCTTCTCTCCCACTCTCTTCACATGGTATCAGAGATCGGTGCATGGTAAGGAGCTCAAGAAAGCAAACCAAGTTCGCGGTGTCTTGGTAAGAGGATTAGTGTTGCTTTCGTTTTTCGAGTTTGGGAGCAAATCTCTACAGATAGCAAAACTGGAAAGTGCAAGAGTGCATTGTCTCAGATTGGGACGTTGCGGCGAGAGGGCAGTATATGCTACGGGCGAGGGTGGAGCCTTCGGTGACATTATTTTTTGATTTGAGGTTCAAGAGAGGAAGAGGCCATTGGAATTAATCCACTCTGATGTGTGGACTACTAAAGCTGCATCTATTGGAGGCTGTCATTATTTTGTCACTTTTATTGATGACTACAGCAGAAAAGTTTGGGTGTATTTTATGAAAAAAAAAAGTGGTGTTTGGGCATTTCAAAGCTTTTAAAGCTATGGTTGAAAAAGAAACAGGTGTGCAAATAAAATGCTTAAGGTCAGATGGAGGGGGAGAGTACCTCTCAAATGAGTTTACAAGGTTCCTGCAGGAGCATGGCATAAAGCAGCAATATTCATGCAGTCATACCCCATAGCAAAATGGACTTGCAAAAAGGAAAAACATGCATATTGGAGAGGTATCTCGTGCCATGCTCAATGAAAAAGACCTACCATATTATTATTGGGCTGAAGCAGTTGCTACAGTAGTCTACATAATGAACAGGTCTCCCACTGCAGCAATACATGGCATGATGCCAAAGGAGAGGTATACTGGTAGGAAACCAGATATTTCTCATTTGAAAGTTTTTGGTTGCATTGCCTATGTTCATGTGCCAGATGAGTTGAGATCCAAGTTGGATCCAAAAGCTGAGAAGTACATCTTTATTAGTTATTCTCTGCAGTAGAAAGGGTATAGCTGCTATAACCCTTCTACTCGTAAGTTTACAATGAGCAGGGATGTTGTGTTATATGAGATGAGCAGCTGATATAAACCAGTAAATGTGATTGATGATGTAGATGCACAAAATGGTAATGCTACACAGAATTCACAATAGCAATCACAAAATATTAGTGGACCTGTAGTGTCCTCTAGCAATGGTTCACATACTAGGTATCCTGTGGATAGGCTGAAAGATGATGGATTTACAGCCATTCACTGTGCCTATATGGTCAAAGTGATACATGAACCAAAACCGACTTCTTTTGAGCAAGCCATGGAAAGAGAAAAATGGGAGAAAGCCATAGTTGAAGAAATGGATGCCTTGGAAGCAAATGCTACATGGGAGTTGGTGCCTTTTCCTAAAGACAAGAATGCAATTGGCTGCAAGCGGGTTTATAGAGTGAAGCACAATGCAGATGGTTCTGTGAATAGATACAAGGCAAGATTAGTTGTCAAGGGGTATTCACAGACATATGGCATTGATTCTGAAGAAACATTCAGTCCGGTTGCAAGGATGGCAATCGTAAGAGCAGTCATTGCTATGGCTGCATCAAAGGGATGGTCTTTACATATAGCTTGATCTAGTTGGAGGGTCAAAAGGAGTGCCAAATGATGATGTGGTAGGGTGAGTCACATGCAATGATGATGTGGTAGCTATGCGTATCAAGGAGTATGCTTCACTAGTGAAGCATTGTGATGATGTGGTAGGCAGGTGCACATGTGTGCGTGATGGTAGCTATGTGCATATGCAAGGACTGTGTGTGCCTAGCAAGATATAGCAATGCTTAGCTAGGGGCTATGCCACATGGCACTGATGATGACATGGCATTTGACTGCTGACTAGACTATTGAGGTGTCATTGGTGACATGGAATCAATGTGGACATGATGACATTGTAGCATGGACCCTAATGGTTATGTGTCAGGATAAGATGATGTGGCACTCCTTTCTAAGGTGGCACTAATGGCCACGTGTCAATTGATGTGTCACTAGGAGTCTTCCTACATGGCAGATGAGGCTGTTGCATGTCACAATTGTGACCAACCCTTGTTTGGTTGGCTTGGGGATAATGTGAATGATGCAGCACTAGTGATGGCTCTGCACATGTAGATGATCCTGTGCAGGCATGTGTATGTGAAATCAAATCATGTGTGGCACTGTGGCACTAATGATGACATGGCATTTGACTGCTAACTAGACTACTGAGGTGTCATTGGTGACATGGAATCAATGTGGACATGATGACATGGTAGCATGGACCCTGATGCTGATGTGTCAAGATAAGATGATGTGGCACTCCTTTCTAAGGTGTCACTAATGGCCACATGTCAATTGATGTGTCATTGGGAGTCTTCTTACGTGGCAGATGAGGCTGCTGCATGTCACGACTGTGACCAACACTTATATGGTTGCCTTGGGGATAATGTGAATGATGTGGCACTAGTGATGGCTCTACAAATGTAGATGGCCCCATGCAGGCTGTGTGCATGGAGCGGGTGCTGGAGGCAAAGTCACTAGGAGGCTATTCAGAAGGAGTCGATGCTCATTGAGGTTAAGTGAGGCTTGTTGAATCTACATCGGGAGGATGCCAGTCGTCTAGCTTTGATCCATCAAGTAAGAGATAGTATGGATGGCCGAAACCGATTTAGTCTGCTAGCCCGAGGCTTTAGATGGAGGATTTCACTCTCTAAAGTGATTCTATGGAGGAGACACTTTGCTTGATGGCTGTTGCTATAGCCAGTTGATGGCGTCTCTGGCTAGTCGATGTTGGATGGTCACTGAGCCGTCATTTCTAGAGCCTTGGTGGTTTATGCACAGAGTATGGAGCTCGTTGGCAGTCATAGGTGTCCATCCAATCTCGATCCCTCCTTTGGCATCTTTGTTCAAAACGGTAAGATATGACTGGTCGCTTAAGGCCGTGGAACTTAAGGCTATTGCTAGTTGAAGAAGCCTATGTCTCCTCTTAGCTGTGAGGCATAGAAGGCTGTAGTTGAAGAGTTGCCATACGCTAGTCATGGACTGGATTCAATTGTAGGGACAGCTTCGTCTCATTGATTGATGGTAGCCTTCAAGTCGATTTGGAGCACTGTGCCTAAGCTTTTGTTTTTGAGCTGTGGAAGCCTATGAGTAGGCATAGATAGGACCTCTCTTTCTCTCAAAAAACTCACAGAAAGCTCTCTCTCTCACAAAATGAAATATCTCTCTCAATTCATATTTCTCAATGGAAAAAATGAATAAAAATTCAAATTGATCTCTCAATGAACTGAGTAAAGGACTCTCAAAGTAATGAACTCTCTCCTTAAGAGAAGAACAAGTCTCTCTCTCATGGAATCACAAGGAGATATATCAAATCTCACAAGAACTCTCACTTCAAGAAAGTGATGATAGAAAATTATCAATGAGCGGAAATCCTATCACTCAACGGAAGTGAATGGATGCTCACTCAATCGCTCTCAATCAATCTCACTCTCACATGAAGGATGGTGCCTTACTAGAAGGTAGAACCAAGGTCTAATACCATGACAAAATATGAAGAGGGGAGAGGAGAAGAGTGGAGATGAGGAGAGAGGGCATAGCTACAGAGCACACCACAAATGAATTACTATACACTAGATTTAGTAAAAAATGTAGAATATATACAAACCCTTTTATGGTTAGGGTTAGGGCATCTAACACTTTCCTTTATAGCACTCTATTGGATTAGTGCTATGCACATATGATCACATGATGTTGAGCATGGTTTCTTAACAAACTTCCCTCCTTGACTTTTTCCTGATCACCCCTACCCTCCTCGCCCTTGTGGTGGGCCCCAAAATCAAATTTTTTTGCCTTTAAAAAACCAAACTTTTGAAAAGTTTGCCCACCTCCCATGAGTACTCCCAAACTATCCTCCTTTACTCAGCCTCCTCTTAACCTCTTCCTCCTCTCAACCTCCCCTTAGCCTCCTCATGTCAGCCTCCTCTCAACCTCCTCTCAACCTCCTACTCTTAACCTCTATCTCTTTGCTTTCTCCTAGCATTCTTTCTATGCTGGTGAAGCACTCCCCTTCCCCTAGACCAACTCTATCATATCAATCTTGTTTAGGACACATTCTAAAGGATGAAATTGATATTTAGATTGCTCAAAAGGATTGTAAGGGAGAGAGGGTAGGAGCAGTGTGTTGCATAGAGAGAGAGAGAGAGAGAGAGAGAGAGAGAGAGAGAGAGAGAGATTCCTATGGATCATTATGTTATTTTGATTCACATTCTTTGATTTGATTTGAATTTATTTTGTAGTTCTTTGGATTTAATATTCATAAATTAATGATTTTGTAGAAATACTAATGGTTTTCTTATTGCAATTGTAAGATGCATTGAAATTGATTATTTAGGGAATCCAATGCAAAATTTGGGTTCACAATGCTCTTGGAATGGATATGTGATTGTGATAACAATTTTTTAGAAAAATTTACCTTCTAGTGGAGAAATAGGGGAAGGAGTTCTCACAAGTGGAGTCATCCACCAAGCACTGCTACAATATTTATGAGAAATAAATTCATGGGCCTATATTGGAGAATTTGGGAATCTCCCAAATCCCACTTTCAAGAAAAGGGTTAAGATTTGACCATGTGGCCAAAACTTGAACCCTTAAAAGTGGGACTTGGGAGGATTCCCTAATAAGGTGTTTAGGGAGGATTCCACTTTCAAGTAATGGGTTCAATTTGACCATATGGACAATTCTTAACCATGTTGGGAAGTCCCAAACTAGTTGAAAATTCCCAAATTCCCTAGTATAGTGTCGGTCAAAATGGAGCATCTCTTACAATGATTATCAATTCTTCTATAGATCAAAAATATTGGAGAATGTTCTTTGGATGAAAATTGAAACAAAAGTAATGGTTTCAAGATAGAAGCCTCCATGTACACTGGCTACTCATCCTTTGACTAAGAATAACAATCATCATTTTTAAAGCAATGAATATATGTTCTTTAAAAGTGTACTACTTTTTATTCAATTAGATAGTAGTATTTATTTGTTTAATAAATCCAAATGGTTCCAAAACATACCAATTCATCCATGGATGAGAGTAGGTATCAAGTTTTGTGTAGGATGTTGCAAATGCAATCTTGTAGTTGAAATATGTGTGTAGGTATTTGGATGTCGTAATGACTAAATCACATTTGAAAATGATCAAACCTCATCACATGTGATTACTTGTATTCCTTCCTTACATAGAACGCAAGTGGGCATCTTGGAGAATGGAAGCCTCCATATACAACGGTCATACATGCTTTGATGGAATACCCCAAATGCTTTGGAAGCATTCTACTCTTGTATATTGCTTATATTTTACATGGCCATATTTATTTTTTATTTTGTTTCATAACTTTGAATGATGCAAAATATAAGAAGGAATATTATAATTTAATCTACACAAAAAATTTTGTTATATAATTTTATCGCTTATATACCTTCATTTAAAGATCTTCTTTAAATGTACCCAAAGTTTTTCTTTTAAAAAATGAAAAAGTCTTAAAATTTAATAAGATCAAATCTTTGCATCTAATAAACACAATGCATTATTTTTAAATATAAATTATATGGCAATAAAGCATGCAAAAATTTAGTAAGAAGATAGGACAACGGTGGGGAAAAACTTGTTAAGTATCTTTATCAAAAGGAGTGGAAAGATTTGAATGTTTAAAGCTAACATATCCATTAAGGCAGTAAGTCAAAACATCGAGCGACTGCGTTCGAGCAATGCTTGTGAGGAACTTTGTATAAACCTATAGTAGCAATATTTTTTTACTAAAAATGGTTGAATCTACGTGACACTATTAGAGATTGTTTCCACTTATTTTTACAAAGATAAAGCTTATTGGATAACTCATAGATCCATGCAACACTACAAGGCATAGGCCCTTTTCTGACGAAAATACTAAACTTTTTTACACTAACAAGTTCTTTTTTGACGGGCGCAAAGGTCAGTATTTATGTCGCTATAAGCATCAAAAAAGAACAATCGCTATATAATCGTCGCTATATAGTGACACTCGTAAACATCGCTATATAGCAACAATTGTAAACATCGCTATATAGCGACACTGGTAACATCGCTATATAGCGACAATTAACAGAAGCTTTAAAAAACATTAGTGGGGCTAAACAGGGCCACAATAAGCCCTGTTTTGCCCCACTAATGTCTTTTATTTAGTAATTACAAAATAATGTTTTTTGTTACAAAATTTTCTTTATGGAAAGGGTGATACAAAATCGCTCAAATGAACTGAGCGGAGAAGCATATACATATCGAAGATATACAACATTGTTTGTTACAAAATTACCCTTTTGAAAAGGGTGATACAAAATCGCTCAAACGAGCCGATATACAAAAGCATATACATGGCAAAGTATATGCAAACTACTACTAATACTACTACTACTCATCCGAATTGTCGTCCTTATCCTTGTCCTCATCCTCGTCGTGCTCGCCTTGATCACTGGGATCAAGGCCCTCGTGAGCTGCGCCTAATCCCTGGAACTCGTGAGTTGTGCCTAATCCCTGGCCCTCATCAAAGCCGTGTAAGCCTAATCCCTCATCATCACTACTTACCTTCACCGATGGCACGTTCGAGCTTTGATTCTAAGAGTGAAACCATATTAATTGGAAATTAGATTGGAACTTAAAGAATAAAAAATTTTTGAAAGTGAGATAACAAGTAGGAGTAGACTTATACCGTGCGAGCAACCACCTCAGCCCAATTGACCATCGCTCCTAGCACCTCCTGCTCAATAAACCATGACTTTGTTCCTACGCAAAACGCGTGTCTCATCTCTATGTCTATAGGAAGATGACCCATTGTAGCTTACTGTGGGCCCAATTTACAAGAGTTAGATAAAGTGCATGCAATATGTAGTAAAACAAATAGAACAATACATTAAATGAAAATAAGTAGACTTACCACAGTTGTCTCGAACGCTAACCGTCCATCTGCACCAAAGTGCGAAGTACCTACGGAGTCTAGCCGTCTCCCTCCTCTAACCCTCGAACAATTCAGAACGGTCCCTGTACTGCTTCTTGAAAAACTTCCAATCAACTTCATCTACCCAGCTAGGTTTAGCCTTCCCCTTTGCAATGGAAGTACGCAAGGTTGACCTACAATGCTTCAAGAGGACCCCCATGCACTCTTACATGTAATCCGAATTGAACTTCCAATTTGGAGGGTTAGGATATTTTCTTTTCAATTCATCGATGACTGCCTACTTCTTTCCCTCATCTTGGTACTGCCAGCCAGTAGCTATGCCACTCCTGAAGTGGTGGCTTATCAACCGCCTCATGGTGGCCATCACTACTATGACCTTTTTATTTTCTATTCTCTCTCCAGCAACCATGATTTCATAGGATAGGTCCTTGACCAGCAGGTAAGGAGGACTCATGGTAGTAGTAGAGTCAGAGCAAGTGGTGTTTGTGCAAGTGCTTACAGAGCGAGCAGTAGCAGTGGGAGTAGGAGAGGGCAAGGGACTTCACTGGTACTGGGTCTTGGGACCAAGTGGAGACCTGTAGGGATGTGAGTGTGCTGACTCGTCTACATCTCCCAAGTCAGCACAACATAAGAGACCTCTCCTACTCTTCCTTCCCTTACGATGGGCATGCCCAAGTGATGACCCCTCAATCAAAGGGGCTAGAGGGGACGGTTGGACAGTGGGTCCAGCCATTGGTGTAGGAGAGGGATTTGCTAAGGTCCTCTAGGATAGCAGAGAGAAGAATCTCGCTGCCTCCGCATCGGTCATCTGTGCAACAAACTCGTCGGGACTCCCGACAAATCCATGGGCTACTAGCAAAGGAGTTCCCCGAGGGGTAGTCATAGTGCTACGTCCAAGAGGAGTTGGGCAATAGGTAGTCACAGGGGTAGGCCCGTGAGGTGTCGCTTAAGTGGAATCAAAGTCCTTTGGAGAATAGAGATCATGATGTCTCCTCCTACAAGGGTTTCCATACTCATCGGACGTGCGACGTGATCCCATGTCTAATTTGGGGAGATTGGACAAATGTAGATACAAACACAAAAACAAAAAACAAAAAACAAGAGCGGGTAAGAAGCGGAAAGCATATGAGGAACACACACCAAGCACACTAATCCTCTCATACCTCCACTAATCCCTTCTCAACCCATGCACTCATTTTCCCCTTACTCCATCATCTAGGACCCCCTCTACTAGATCTATAAGTGCATCTGTATGTTATGTAGATGCACCTATAGATGTGTGTCTGTAGATGTGCTAATAGATGTGCAAATAGACACCTCATAATTTTTCTTTTTAATTAAGGAAACACATCTATTGATGCATCTATGGATTCATTATGTTCTTGTGTTTGTATTGGCAAAACACTTTGAAAGCATCATGCTTTGCTTGAAAAAGTTTACCCATATCATGCAGCTGAAATCATCTGTAAATTTAATGTACTACCTTGCTCCTCTTGGGCCAATTACATTAATCGTAGGACCCCAAGTATCAGAGTACACTATTTTCAAAGGATACATACTCATTCTCCCCCTTTTTGGAAATGGCAAGCCTATTTTCTAGGCAAATCGACATGCTAGGCATACTGTCCAAAAATAGCCAACCCTTTCACAAGCTCTTTTGTTTGCAACTTTGCATTCTTCAACCTTCTATAATTGATATTGCTGAAAATTCTATGCCATAGTTTATCCTCTTGATCTTGTTTGTGGGAACTTTATGCAAACATACCTTACTTAAAAAAATTTGTTCCTACATGAAAAGTAAATAGTCTTCCTCTCTTATGGCGAGAACATATAACACATTGGGGAATGTGTTGCAAGAGGCCATAAAAGAGGAAGACTATTTACCCAAATTGTTCTCCATAAGACATTCCCCAAAGTGTTCTCCACCACAACATGTCTATCAACCAATGGAATATTTCCAATGTGGTGTTTTTATGCATAGTATGATCACCCATAGCGACAAACTCACCATTTGGCATCTTATCTTTATGAGTAAACCACTCACCATTATAGGTCATATGATTGGTGGCACCCGATTCAACAAACCAATCATCACTTTGTGATGGGAGGGTGATGGGACTGACATGCTGCCCATACCATGATCTATGCTAATAAATGTGCTCCATGACCATGCTCATAATCATATTGCCATAATGGTTATCTTGTTGTATTCCACCATGTTCTCTATCACTAGAATTTTGGTTGGCATAGCAATCTCTCTCATAATGACCATAGTTTCCATAAAAATGGCAATTTCTAGCTTGTTGCATTTTAAATTCGAGTTTCAACCATTCTTGGGTGGATTTTTCTTTTGTAAAACACTCCATGTTATGCATAATTTCTCTTGGTATCGAATGAAATTTTTGAATGTTTCACTATGTAGAGTGATGTTGAGGATGAAATGCAAGCTGATAGAGAAAAAAAAAGCCTGAAAATAGTAAGAGAAAGAGGGGTTTGGCTTTTGCAGAGGTCAAAGTTAGAAAGAAGCTCTATAACAAGATGAGTAAGTATCTCAGGATAGTTGATCCCCTAAATGGAAACAAGTGGCTTGAGATGGTGACTAGAGAAACAATAAAGGAAAAGGGATTCAAGCTAAACTTGAAAAAATTAACCCATTTGTGCATTGCAAAGCTAAATAATGACTTGAAATGCAAGATTTTGGGATACTGTATGAGTAGCAAAGAAGTGTGAGATCAACATGGAGTCCTCTAGGTGAAATTCCATCACTTTACAATAGAGTTCCATGCTAGTACATGATCTTTAATTTTTTTAAGTGTTGAAACAATACTTGAACAAATAAGAGACAAGTAGTATCATGTTTGGGTTGGAAAAGAGGTCTTTTATGAGACACTGATGGAGAGAACCAACAACTTGAAGAAGCAACTCATTATTGATGAAGGTGACAATATACAATCTCTTAGGCATGCTTTTGTTTTCAAGTACAATAGACTAGGTTGATACTAATTTATTTTGGTGCCACTTCTAAAATAGGTTTCAACTTGCCTATGACACCAACAATTGCACGTTATGTCTATCATTTGTGTGCTATCGTAAGGAACTTTTTGAAGCATTATTGCACAAAGCAGAGCCTACTTTGAGTGGTAAAATGCATGAAGAGATTGGCTTTGCTTCAAAGAGGCTCTTGTGGAGGTAGCTGCTCTCTTTATTTGTAATGTAGATTTCATGTCTATTTTGTACTTCTTACTTTTATTTCAAGTTTTTCTTTGTAGTTTTTTGTTTCATTTGTTTGTTGCGAGAAAAATACCAGCCATGCCAGTTGAGTGTGATATGTGAAATCAAATCACCATGCCAAATAATCTTACAATGTACTCTGGACATGCAAATTGGGAAAAAAGGGGGGGCTTATTGGATTGGGAGGTGAAGTATTGTCCATGGTGGTTAGATTTCATGCCAAGTTTCTGTCCTTCACATGAGCTTGTGCAATATAAACTACATGAAGAAGATGCACTCACTATAAAAGAGAAAGGTGAGTAGGAGGCAAAAAAAATGGTGTTAGTCCCTGTCATAGTCACCATTCCTAGTCCCCATGAGAAGCCAAAAGATTCAAAATCATCGCAACTTCCACCTTCAGATGATCTCTCCATGAAAGACAATTGTGAGCCAAAGAGTGAGAGGTGTTGGGATGCCTTTCTTGGTTGTGGTGGTAGCCTACAGGTAGCTCAGAATGTTGGAGTTCATGTTGTTAGCATTGAGTTTGACAAAGATGTGATAGACAGGGTTGAAGATTAGAAGGGTGGGTACAACACATACTTAAGACTCTACTCTTTTTTCATGGTAACAAGAATTTAACTTTGCTTCGTACATTTCATAAACTATGGAACATGAACATAAGCTATGCAACCAAATACCTTCAAGTGAGAAATATCTGGTTTTTGGCCTGTATACATTTCTTCAGGCGTCATGCCATGGACAGCTGCAGTGGGGGTTCTGTTCATAATATAAACAGCAGTTGCTACTGCTTCAGCCCAAAAATAATCAGGCATGTTTTTCTCATTTAGGATCGCCCATCCTACTTTTGCAATATGCCTGTTCTTCCTTTCTGCAACCCCATTCTGCTGAGGGGTAGACCTGCATGAGTACTTCCTTTGAATTCCCTGTTCTTTCAGATATTCACAAAATTCTTCTGAAAAGTACTCTCCCCCTCCATTAGATCTTAGCACTTTAATATGCACACCTTTCTCTTTTTCAACCATGGCCTTAAAAGCCTTGAAATGGCTGAACACTTCACTTTTGTGCTTCATAAAATAAATCCACACCTTCCTAGTGTAGTCATCAATAAACGTCACATAATAATGGCATCCACCAATAGAAGCAGCTTTGGTTGTCCAAACATCTGAATGGATCACTTCCAAAGGTCTTCTGCTCACCTTAGCATTTTTGGGAAATGCATGTCTGGCCTGCTTACCCATTTGGCATGCTTCACATACCTTTTGCATTCCCTCAACTCTGAATTTAGGCAAACCTGCAACAATGTTTTTCGTTTGCATAGATTTCAGCCTTTGTATATTCACGTGCCCAATGCGCTTGTGCCATATCTCAATATCTGCAATGACACCTCTCCCATGCGCAAACATAGCAGCTTTCACCTCAGGCATATCAACATCCAAGGTGAACATTCTGCCATTTTTGTTGCCTTTTGCAACCAAGCGGCACTTATTTCTCAAGTCCTCAACAAAGCATCCATCAGGATTAAATCTAACCTGCAGACCTTGCTCAACCATCTGGCCAACTGAAACCAGGTTCTTAGTGATTTTTGGAACATGAAGTACATCTACCAAGTACTTCGTTTTGCCATCCTGCATAGCCAATGGCACTTTACTAACTTGCGTAATTGGGTGCACAGTATCATCACCTGTTTCAACATAACCTGGCTTATCCGAATTTCTAACATCATGAAACCACTTACCATGACTGGTCATGTGGTTAGAGGCACCTGAATCAACATACCAAACATCATTGCAAGCTGCAGCATCTCCTGACATGGAGTTAACCATATGCTGCATCACAAAAAGGTGCTCATTTCTGTCGTCACCATGCCCACTTGATGATGCATAGTTGCTTTGCTGCAACTTCCCACTTTTGATGTCATTCTGCTTTTTATAGCATGTATTCTCCTTGTGTCCAGGCTTTCCACAATAATAGCATTTTGTGCTGCTATTTACTTGCTGGTTCCTTTGCCATGAACCACGGCCTCTTTGGCTCCCCCTGCCTCTAGAACTACCATGTCCTCCTCCATAGGATTGGTTTTCCTGTTGTTGCTGTTGGTTCTGATTTCCTGCACGGCCACCAAAACGGCCTCTTCCTCTACCCCTGCCTCTACCTGTATTCGAGTAGAAAGCAGTCTCTTGAGAAGTTGAGGTGGCTGAACCACCATTCCTTTGCTCTTCACTCAGCAAGAGAGCAATAAGTTCCTGAAAATCAGGAAATGTTTCACGGACTCCAATGGATGTCCGAAACTGTGCATAATCTTTCCCAAGACCATTCAAGGTCACGGACACTAAGTCCTCATCATCAACAGGTGCTCCAATGGAGGCAAGAGAATCTGCAAGGCCTTTCACCTTCAAGGAATACTCATTTATATTCAGATTTTTCCTTTGCACATTGTGCAACTCCTGCTTTAGCTGCATCTTTCGTGCTTTGGTATTTGTGCTATACAGCTTCACCAATGTATCCCATGCCTCCTTAGGCATCTCTACATCCTGTATATGCACAATCATAGAATCTGAAATGCTAACAGACAGCCAATACAAGCATTTTCTGGCTTTTTCATGCCATTCTTTAAAGGCCTTCAATTCAGTAGGAGTGGAAGCAGCACCCAAAACTGCAGTTTCACCACTGATGTAATCCCAAACTCCCTTTCCCATAAGGAAGTTTGTCATCCTGAACTTCCATGCTTGGAAGTTGTTCTTGTCAAGCTTCTCACTGACAATGGTAGACAGATTCTCAGACATTTTACAAATCACGAATTGCAACAGCAACCTGTAAACACAGCAAATGCCTCACAAGGGCAAATAGCAAAACTTCTGCAAACAGCCTCATAGGGGTAGATCCGCAACACTGACGAAAGTGGTATTTCACCACACAGTCACTTCCTAGTGACGATTTTGCATCAACAGGCAACAGGCATGAATCTGCAACTCCCAATATTTCTGCACACAGGCATACGATGTAATTTCTGTGGCACCTTTCCACCGACTAGCCGCGCAGTGGTCGCACAGTGAAAAACAGGGCCTTTTTTTGAGTGCCTGCGAAGAACTTCCGCCTTCAAAACGGGCCTCGAAACGGCCTCAAATCATATACTACGCTCTCGCCACACCGCGAAGAGCCTCTCAATCTGAAACAGTGCACTCCTGCACTTCTGGCTGTGCTACCTGCAGAGATTTGCTCCCAAACTCAAAATAGGAAAGCAACACTGGTCCTCTTACCAGGACACCACAAACTTGGCTTGCTTTCTTGAGCTCCTTACCACGAACAAGGCTCTGATACCATGTAAAGAATAAGGGAGAGAGATAGGAGACTCAAGTGCAGCTTTCTTCACAACACACAAAAGAGAGAGGACACAAGGTTGGAGGGTGAAGCCTTTCTTCACTTTTGCACACAACAACAATACAATAGAAGAGGGAAATACCCTATATGTCAAACCCTAGAATACGTGGTTCATATGTGAACCCAAACCAAAAACATACGTGGTAGTCTAACTACACCACGAGTACAACTAACATAGGCGGTGACATAAATGATAGTCATCCAGGAGATATATCGGGGGTAGAGCTTGATATCTCAACATGTAAAACTATGGCATTCTAGACTTTTGAGTGTCAAGCATTCTCATGGCTTTGTAGCCTTCAAGCTTTTGATAATTAATAGGAATTTGCCATGTTATGCAGAGTCACAAGCATCCTACATGGCAAGGCATGAGGAAATCTATGATACACATCGTATGAAGAGAAAGAAGAGAAATCGTTACGTGTTTGTAGATGACATTGCATTCGAGGATGATGATTTTGAAGATAAACCATATGGATACACATGGACATTGTCCAAATGTCTTTCATGTAGTATTGTTGTGTGAACTCATATACTTTGTTTCTCTTGAACAATTAAATTTGTTGGGGGGTTTTCATTTCAAAGTTTTAATGTTTGTAGCTAGCCACTAGGGAAACACATTGACATTGTATTGTTTTCCACATAGTATCCATAAGTGCAAGCTTACTTTGGTTCTCTTGAACTTTAATCTTTTGAGAGGGTTTTTGTTACATATTAAGAAAGGCTTTTGTAATTATAATTTGTCCTCTAATAGTATTATAGATTAAGTTTCATGTTTTGCTAGTTTTTTTTACTCTTTTATATGAAAGTTTTATAGCTAGCCCCTTGAGAAACACATGGTCATTGTCCATTATTATCCACATGGCATTGCTAAGTGCGAGTCTAATCAGTATCACTTTACTGCTAATTTTGGTGGAGTTTCTCATTTCAAAGTAAGAAAGGCTTTCATGTCTATTTCAAAGTCATTAATCATATGAATTACAATTTGTCTACTAATACTACTATGGGTATCTTTCTTTGCTTTACTAATTGCAAGGTTTATAGCTAGCCACTAGCTATAAACTTCACATAGAAAAAAGCTCACAAAACTCACAAACTCGCATAAAACTTTACTCACAGAATGCCAAGCCCCAACAAAGAAGAAGGGATTGAGCATGACGACTCCATAGTGGTAAGAAACTATGAGCTTTGAATTTCTTTGCTCTTGGTATATTTTTGCTTTATCGGCATTCTAATGTAATGTTGGACTATTGTAGGAGGCATTTGAGGTCGACCTCTTCTCATCTCGGCAATGCCTTGTTCGCAGTAGCTTTGGCTGAGATCACTCACTGGCACATTACCTTGGCCAAGCAAAAGGGCGCTGGTTATCCACAAAAACATTTTGCCACAAGGCACTAATGGCCTCCTGAAGTGCAAAGCCTTATCATGAGTGATTGGCCATGCTGACATCAATTAGAATGCTTACAAGGTCATTTTGGTGAACCGCATGGCTACCCTCAATGCTTTTGG
The DNA here is from genome assembly GCF_047967505.1 of Dipteris shenzhenensis. Classification (NCBI taxonomy): domain Eukaryota; kingdom Viridiplantae; phylum Streptophyta; class Polypodiopsida; order Gleicheniales; family Dipteridaceae; genus Dipteris; species Dipteris shenzhenensis. The sequence goes on from NC_141601.1 coordinate 16,569,552, forward strand.
AACCAATTTTCAAGGTATGGCATTGATAACAGCAACCATGTCCCTGGCCAGCAACAACGACAATAGCATTAATGTTCTATCAACTAGTTTTAAAGCTAGGAGAGTCTATTTGGGAATTCAAAGTCCGATATTCTCAATGTTTTAGAGAAGAGAGAGAAGCTGTGAAGCCTTATTGTATAGAACTTTTATTTTATATGAATACATATATAATTTTTCTACAGTATCCCATTTTGCATTCTTTTACAAAATTTATTTATACCTAACTAGAACCTTCTAGCACACCTACACTCACACACTTCTTGCATAGGACTCCAAGCCCATAGTCACACACACACACACATCAATTTGCCCCTTCAAGACACACTATTAGACGCTCTAATAGACGCTTTGCAAAAGGTTAAAAAAAAAACAGAAAGACACGCTAATAGATGCGCTTATAGATGCTCTACAAAATTTCAAAAAAAAAAAGAAGGAATGTTGTGTGGTTTAATAGAATCATTTCTACAATGTGCAATGCAATTCTTACAGCCAACAACATTTTAATTTGCATGGCTCATGGCACCATATCTCAACACCTCCCCTTGGTGCCATGATCCATTGGCTACTGCAAGGTGGTCAGATGTGAGTTTACATTCCATCACCTCCCCTTAGTGCATGCATTGCTACTTAAGGTGGTCAAGTGTGGCTTTTACATGTCAATACCTCCCCTGGGTGCTTTCATAGCTACTCTCAGGTGGTCAGGCTTGATTTACAAAACATATGGGCTGAAGGTGGCAAGGATTTTGCTTTTCAATGCTTCATGTTGACGGCGTTCTCTTCTTCACTTGACGTAGCTTAATGCATGATGCTTTGTTCTTCCATGTGCCTTAACACTTTATGTGTGGATGCCATGCTCTATGCTGTGGTCATCTCATGCACTTGTGCTTTCGGCACACGTTTTGACAACGATGTATGCATTCATGCTTTGATTTGTCATTTGTTGCAAAAGGACTTACTAATTGATTTCTTTCAATATTGGTAGTTTCTAATTGCTAACAATGATTCTGACTTGACACACACGTAGAGCTCAAAAAGACGATCACTTTTCTTTTTTTAGAGCATATCCAAATTCTTCTTGGATTGCAAGTTATGGCTTGTCGAAGTTTCTATGAAGAAGAGGGCCGTTGTAGAAGGCGAGGCTGTCTACAGTGGGGCTGAGCGTAGATCGTGTGCTGATCGCTAAAGGTCATATATCTTAGGCTTGTCGTTGGAGGTCGCTCCAGCCACACTAGAGGTTATGACTCTAGTAGTCGAGAAATCTGTCAGGAATTCGCATTCAGAGGAAGCTTGAACCCAAAATTGCAGAATTTTAGCATCTAGTCGTTGCAATTCACAAGGATATTGCAAGTACTTCAAGCCTCTCTCTCTTTCTCCATTAGTCGAGGATCACAGATCAGAAGAGCAGTGCAACATTTCTTCTTTCCTCAAAGGAGAAAGTAGAATCCAATCCTAGCGCAACAACTCTGTGAGCTTTGGTCTTCCTATATGATGTTGTTCCCCCTTCTCCCTTCACATCCTCTTTCCGTGGACCTCTGTCTCAAAACTCGGGTTTGCACCTCTCTCTCTCTCTCTCTCTCTCTCTCTCTCTCTCTCTGGCTCTCGCTATCTCGTGGACTTAATGTCAAAAACTCTCCCTAACATCAAGATAAGAGTGTGCCACTCACTCTAAACTACCTAGGCTTGTGGGCAACCTATGCTCTGATACCATGTAAAAGATCCAACATGTAATCACCACTAAGCCTAGTGCACATAAGATCAGCGGAAGAACTAAGGAGGCTCAAAGAACACTAAATAAGACATGAGAGGGAGATAGCAAATCTATATCTCTTGCAATGTGTGAGTTTAACAATACATGGTAGGCCTCTTATATAGAGAGTGACCTTTGAATAGTCAACACATGTGGGATCCTCTGATCCACATCTCTTCTTGTGGATATCCTCAATCCACATATACACATCATGCAGTCCACATCCTAGGGTGGCTACTTTGATACATTCCTTAGCACATACCTTAGCCTCTAATTATGTGCTCATGGCATTATATCTTAACACAGTTGATATCCACCCACGCTTGGATGCAAAATGGATAAATGTGTAGCTTATATTTGATAGGTTATCGATTGTTGATTTGAAAGTTTATTTTTCCAAGAATTTTTTCATGTAAATATATTTAAAGTTTTTTTCACAAAAAGAAAAGGAGAAAAGTTTATTTTTCGTAGACATTAGCTTTTAAAATGTAGTGCGATAACACATTTTTAATAGTTGACTAGCTATATTGCCTATATATAGATATTAAAAAACTAGTAAAAAATATATGACAATAATTGAAAATATCTATGTACCAATGGGGAGTCAGCTTATGCTGACTTGTAACCACTTGCATATAGGTATAAAATACCTTTGAACCATGTGCCAGTGGGTGATCCACATATGCTGATCGGTAATCACTCACACATGGAAAATGTTATATTATAGTTTATATCTACTTATTAGTTATAAGAAAATACTTGGCTTTCACCGATTGTGGCTTGCATTTGCCAATCGTTGCACGTCACTAGTCTCACCTTATAATTGAAGAAAGAACCATGGGTCTTGAAACCCCAAGGGAACAATCGGTGACTATGGAAAGGTGTTTGCAAAGTGCAACCACTCATAGTAGTGGTGCTGGATCCCTTGCACAATCAACAAGCTGCTTGAATGTGCAAATGGAAAGAGGATAATGCAATGATGGGCCTTATTCAAATGCCCATTATGTGTGCTACAACAATCCCTCGAAGCTTCCTTCAAAGCACAACATATCGAGAAACCGTAACAAGATGTGTTTGAAGCTATATGTCGCACTGGATATCCGTTGAGCATGGTGCAAAGCCCACATTGGAAAAAAGCCATGGCCTCTATCACTAAAGTTGTCTCGGGTTTTACAATTCCTAGTTACAATGTTGTTTGTAACAACATGTTGGATGCTTACTGCAGTAGGATGAAAGAGGAGATGCAACAAGTGGTTTATGATGGCATTGAGAAGACTGCTTGCAACATTGTCTCAGATGGATGGAATAATGTTAGCAAGCGATCATTGATTAACGTCATGGTTGTGACGTTCAAAGGGGAGGCTTTCCAATAGTCAATTGATACAAGTGGTGAGGCTAGGACAGGAGAATTCATTGTAGAGCAGTTAAGTAGATGCATTGAAGAAATTGATCCTAACAATATTATTCAACTGATCACTAATAATGCCAAGATTTGTCGAAAGGTTGGGAAAATTATAACTTGTAGATATCGACGTATTTTGGATCTCCATGCTCGTGCTATTGTCTAGATTTAGTCTTGGAGGATTGATACAAAACACCTGAGACAAGCTTCTTCAAAGTTGCTATGGATGAGGCACGAAAGGTCGTGTTGTACTTTCTTAACCATGAGCGACTACTAGGCATATTTAGGACTAAACAACTTATGAGTCACCTGCTAGAGCTTCTAAAGCTAGGTGAAACGTGCTTTGGCACAAATTATATAATGATGGAGCGGTTGTTAAAGCAGCAAGCCCTTGTAACAAAGACTTTATTCAGCACTGAAGCGACAGAATGGATAGCCAAGGCATACTCAAACAACTCTCGTAGTGAATTTGGAGACCCAAAAGCGTTGGTTAATAACCCAGCATTTTGGAGGAGGGTATCCGATGCAGTGGAAGCTATGAAGCCAATTTGATTTCCAATCCATAGGTTGGATGTGAAAGGGCCAAGGAAGTGCTTATATGGCATGGTGGACTGCTGCTGAGAGGGATGTTTTGAAGGAAGATGCGAGGCCCAGCGAAGGTGGGTATACCATTACAAGACAAACTGCATTGCAAAAGATGGTGCAAAAATGATGGAATCAAGCTCACAACTCTCTGCACTATGCTGCCCATATATTAGACCTGAAATGGTCAGAATATTGCATAGAAACTGATGTTTTGATAATGCAGTCGTGGCATGATCTTCTTGGATGTTTCTTTGAGGATAGGATTGAGCATGCCTCTGCTGTTAGGGAACTGTCAACTTTTTGAAATAGAGAAGGATTTTTTGCTTATCCAAGAATCAAAGAACTAGCAAAAGACATGCCAACATGGAGATGGTGGGAAGAGTGTGGGGCATCCATGCCTCATTTGCAAGCCTTGGTCATGAAGGTATTGTCACAACCTTGTAGCAACTCCTCTAGCAAATGCAACTAGAGTAACTATAAGTTTGTGCATTCCATCACAAGAAATCGCTTGACATTGAAAAGATCGAAAAAGCTACTTTACCTCTATGAAAATGTAGAGTTTTGGATGATGTGAAAGGGGTATCCAGTAAGACGGTGATGTGCCAAAGTGGGTACATACTGATCTTCCAAGTCCCTTGCATGATGCCCCTATATTGACTCACCCTGACCCGAATTCTAGTGACTCAGAAGAGGAGATGTTGGTTTGATGGTTGGTTATAATTGGAACATGTTGCAATTGCAATTTTTTTAACATGCAATCCTTCTGAAATGCTATTTATTTAAAATGCAATTAAAAATGCCACTTAAAATGCAATTCTCTGAAAATGCAATTTATTTGATATGTAAATTATTTGATATGCAGTTTAATTTGATATCAAAGTGTTTGTGCAGTTTAATTTGTGAAATAAGTTTGTGCATTCCATCACAAGAAATCGCTTGACATTGGAAAGATCGGAAAAGCTACTTTACCTCTATGCAAACTGTAGAGATTTGGATGATGTGAAAGGGGTATCTAGCAAGATGGTGATATGCCAAAGTGGGTACATACTGATCTTCTAGGTCCCTTGCATGATGCCCCTGTACTGACTCATCCTAAGCCGAATTCTAGTGACTCAGAAGAGGAGATGGTTTGATGGTTGGTTGTAATTGGAACATGTTGCAATTGCAATTTTTTTAACATGCAATCCTTCTGAGATGCTATTTATTTAAAATGCAATTCTCTTAAAATGTAATTCATTTGATATGTAAAGTATTTGATATGGAGTTTAATTTGATATCAAAGTGTTTGCAAAATATTTACAATTTCAATGACAATTAATCTACGATAATTTTCAAACATGCAGATTTTCACATCAACAAACATAATAACAAATCGTTATCATATTATTGTACACGGTATTGAGTTTGATGATAGTTTACATTTCAAGGCACAGTCATCACTAGGCGAACTGTATACATGTGCTTAGTTTACAAAATTTATAGTTACAGATTAAGTGGCCAAAAAATTATCCTAAGATGCTCATTTAACAGAAATTGTGAGCATCAAAAGATTGTTGGTGCATGCGAGGTCCATATCCCATTGCTAATTTTTCAAGCCGCATGAACAATTGCATCACGTGCAATTGTGCAACAAAATGATGAATAACCCACACAACAACACCACCAACACTAAGGTGGATAGGATGGAGAGCAATATGATCATCATGGTAGGTGGATTTGCAGAGGTCTGAAGAAAAACAATTAAGTATTAGTTGCAGAGGTATGAAGAAAAACAAGCATGAAAATCGCATGTCTGCAAATTAAGTATTTCAAAACAATTAAAATACACCTCTTAAGAAAATTGATTTAAATAAACCCAACAAAGAATTTGCACGCCATTTACTTAAGTATTTCGAGACAATCATAATACACCCTTAAGGATAATGGATTTGAAAAAACACATCACTCGCACAACATTTACTTAAATATTTTAAAATAATTAAAAAGCCATCGCATTAGCTCCATTAACAAAATTGGTATACGTCTTTACAAGATAGTACAATATATGAGATCATAGTGTTCTCAACCGAGGATCTACTAAAAATGATGCTCCAATGCCAAGAACATCGTACAATTTCTTGGCTTTGGGAGCATTACAAGTTGGGCAGACACTCCTGAATTTCAGTATATTTGCTAGGCAAACCAGGTGAAATCGATGATGACACGATAGGGCATAGTATCCAATCGTCGTATCAAAATGATCTTGGCATATTGGACATAAAGGCCCATCATCCACAAAAGTGATACGCGACGGAAGGGTGGATGGTTTTCTGGTTGCCAAGCCCACAAAATTTGGACTCAAGTTGCGAACACAGAAAGTTGGCAATTTGCCAAAATAGCCATCCAATGGCAAAGCAATCTGACTATGATGCTCATGCACCCTTCGAATTTGCCTGGGTAGTAGTACTAGCATAAAATTTTGATGCTAACCATGGAAATGCATTGGGAGGAGCAAAAGCCGGGTCTTGTGGATATCGACTTTCAGTCCAGTGGAGGCTTCTTCCCCAACCAATAATCCCCACTCAGACAGACCTATCATCCATCGTGAAGTCCAGCATGTAGTTGGTTGCTTGCAGATTAGTGTGTGCATATCTTTGTTCATGAACTATTTTCAAACCACTGGCAATAGCAGCACAAATGGGCAATGCATGACAACAAAATAACCTCGCTCACAACCTGGGGAGTGGAGATTTCTAGTCAATGTGAGGTTCTTCTCTAGGATGTGTGGTGTTAACCCATTGCACATATGTCCCACATCATTGTGGGAGACACATCAGCATGTCATGCACACTTCCACCATTAAAAAAGGGAGTGACGACCCATAACTCTTGGGTGTGTGAGTACCCCAATACTCGATAGACAGCTCTATGGACAACTGTTATCGCTAGCTCATTGTTTAGTGCCAGATGAGCATGGGCATCGTCTTTATTGCTCCTCTTGCCAGCATACCACTTTGTTGGCCTAAGACCTAGGACACCCTGCACCTGTATCCTAAATACCTTCCCTTCTCCTCCCTTGCCCATTGACTCATGCAAGGACAATGCTTGCAATGGAAAGTGTACTATGTGGGAGCACACATCGGCAAATGCAGTACATAGTTCTATCTGTGCTCTCCCTTCAACTTGGCATGGGTCAACATTTGCTTCTAGACCGCTAGCCATCTTAGTCATATGGACTAAGGCACTGGCTGTTGCCTTTCCGAGGACCCTTTCTCCTTCTGTTTCTCTAAATTTAGATATTTGTGACACCTTCCATTCAGTCGTCCAGAGTGCAAGCTTCACCTCTCCATTGTCGGGCAAGGCTACATTGCTCACCTTCTCGTATAATATCCATTGTCCTATTGGATCTCCAAATACTTGAGGGATAAATTGTTCAAGTATCTGCCTCACCTCCAACCATGTCATTCGATCGCAATCGAGCCAGCTTGCATAAAGAAGGTCAAGTATTCATGATATCATTTGATCGCGAAGAAATTTAGAGCTTGCATGGGCTTGAATTTCTTCGTCACTCAATCCTATCAAGTGCTCAATCGTTGTCTTACGAGCAAGCATCTGAATCTCATGCTTTAACTGCTCTTGCGTTGCCATCAGAGATGGGTGTGTAGACAGTGTAGTGATCTAGTGCATGCAACAATTATTTTGTAAGTGCTCAAACTTAAAAATAAAGAGAATTCAAAATACACTTGCAAAATAAAGAACATTCAAAATACACAATGCACGTGTAAACTAAATTTCACTCAAAAGCAACATGCAACGTCATGAACATTTCTTGCAGCATAATCTACTACTATAGAAATCACTACGAGCAAATTCTGTAAAGTCACTATCAAGTGTCAATCTATCAACTAGTGGATGTAAAAACAGAAAACATATAACAGCATCACATAACCAAGATGATCTAGATCAACTTTGCCAATCACACATCTGGTTGGGAAGAACTTTTATCGAGAGAAACCGGCCAATCAGTTAAAGAGAGCCATCATCCAAATAAAACTCGACTCTACTGACACCTATGTACATAAATAGATATAATATATAAGAAGATCAAAGCGGGGGGAAAACGGTTGGCAAAAAAGTTTAAGTCACAAGGGGAGTAAGAAGCAAATGAGTGCATGGGTTGAGAAGGGATTGGAGGAGGTATAGAAGGATTAGTGTGTTTGTTGTGTGGGGTGGTTAAAAAGAGAGTTTAGAGGGGAGATTTCACAGGGGGTACATATAAGAATAATTCATAGTTTGGGGAGTATACATGTGTGTGTGTGTGTGTGTGTGTGTGTGTGTGTAAAGAAATAAGTGTCTGTGTGTGTGAGATACATTAACTAATTAAAAATTGTGTGTGTGTGTGTGTGTGTGTGTGTGTGTGTGTGTGTGTGTGTGTGTGTGTGTGTGTGTGTGTGTGTGCACGTGTGTGTAGAGAGAGAGAAAGGGGGGGTAGGGCAGAAGGGGGGGGAGGGGGGATTAGGAGGGTGTTTTAAGAATTTTGTCCCTAGCATTCATATCTTCGTATATATTTTAGCCATGTCAAAGTGGCTTTTAGTGCAAATAGTGTTATCCAAGGCCATAAGGTTTTCATTAGCATGTAGTTGTTTTTGCATTTGTTCTATGTCCTCACAATGCACAAGGCTGATTTACATCACACTTACTCATGAGCATACATCCATCCACATTCTATAGATGAGAGAATAATTTATTTTTTATCTAACATGGCATGGCTTGGAAATTTGTCTTGCTTATGTGTCTTCTATCTTCTATCCTTTAAGGTCTATGAAAAAGTTTGGAAGTCTTTATGTTCCCACACATATTTGTGTCCCATGATGTGTAGTATGCTTGTGTTGGAAGTTGTTATTTTATTGACATTAATAAGGTCAATATTCCTCACATGATTGATGTCAAATTACTTGCATTATAGATGTCACTATATTCTCACTAGTAAAGGTCTCCACTAATGTCAAATCACACTCAATTTTCATCATCTGATCAACGGCGGTGGGTGTAGTGGTGAGGATCTTGTAAGTGGAGAACATGAAACTATATGGACTAAATTATATACAATATCAGCGGGTATAGTGGTGAGGATCTTGCAAGTGGAGAACATGACACATTATGGTCTTCTCCTTATCATTTATGGCCTCCCCCTTGCATACCATCTCGCAACTCATGAGTGACTTCTTGGGCATACATAGATGGGATCCCTCCATCTCCTCCACCACTACCTTGGTCCAAGGCTTCCCTCAACAACCCTAGTACATCCGACGCATCCACGTTGTCAACAAGCTGTCCTTAGGGAGTTCCGAAGAGAGATTGCTAGAGATGGATCCCCACAATCACATGTACAAGTATGAGATGGTGAGCAAAACGAAAATATGCAACCGAATGAAAGAATTGGATGGAATTTTGAAGGCGGACATCGCTAAGCCAAGCAAGGAAGAATGCAGGATGTAGGCATCACTCAGCACAGCTTTATCTCACTAGGTTGGATGGCGCAATAGTTGATAGATTGTTACATCCAAGTAATAACTTCGGGAATATTCTATGCCCAAGATGTCATTATTATTTCAAGAGATTTACCACCATTGCAAATGCTGGTGGAAGATAATAGACATAGGCATTCCTCTATTTGGCAACTATTGGTTTCATGAGTACAATATTTCAATGAACATCAAAATGGAATTATATTCCACAAAGCCACTAAGTTAATTTTCTTATGCAATAACTCCAATGGTTCTGATAAATTTTTTATGTTTCCATCAACTTCATCGCACATTATTATCATTTTTTTAGTTTCTTTGTCTTTGGCAAATTCAAAATTGTTTTGTAGTATCTCCTCTAAAAACATAAATGGTGGGATGTTTTGATCAAATATTATAAACTCATCAATTCTCCCTTTGTATCATTCTCTGAGGTCTAACTTAAACCTCATCTTTCGTCCCTATTAAATAGTGTCTCCTAATCAATGGAGCTATTCAAAGTTAACTCTTTTGTATTTTTTGCAAATAGTCCTCTATAAAAAGATAGGGGTATATAAAAATAGTCCTTTCCGAGGCTCTTGTTGCAAATTGTCATGTAGGCATGGCCTTATGTAAGAGGTGCTATTGTAAACCTGGGGTCATTATAAGAGCACCTCTTATACGATCTTGGAGTATGATGAATTGGAACAAGAGCTCATGGAAGTGACCATTTTTCTCCACCTCTCTCTTTTTATGGAGTATAGTTTCACAAAAAGTATAAAAGCATTTATTTTGAGGAGCTTCTAGTTTTGTGAGCTACTACTCAATATGGATCGTCGGATAAGTTTATCTTGGATCTGGTAGAGTTGTGTAGATTGACAAATAAAAACTTATTAATATTTGGTCTAAACATGTCACATTAATGCCATTGGAGGAGATAGTACAAACAAATTTGAACTATCATTGTACAAGAAATTAGATAATGATAAAAATTGTACAATGAAACAAATGGTCACATAATAATAATATCGGTGTCTATAAGCTTATGTCCTAAATAAATTTACCTTTTATGGCTGTCATGGATGGTATTTCATGTTGATGTGCATTTGGATGTTGCACTCATGAAACAATATTTTAAGAAAGAGAAGGTATTGTCTTCTAGCATGTAGAATAGTGATCAACCTCTTAAAATTAAAATGACTTTATGGGTATCCATCTAACTGTATGTAAAAGTAATATTAATTTATCAACTTATGTGGCATGTTTTCTACAATATCCACAATAAGAATTCTACTTTGTGGCCACGATATCCACAATCACATTGTGTATTCGCTCAAATACAGTCGCTTGATATTTTGACTTACCCAGTTTCATCGAAGAAGGACAACCAAGTGGTTGATGTTGTCAGTGGTAACACTGTATATGAATGCTATATGGATGTCCCATGATGATTCGTGGGAATATGATACCAAATGTTAACTTGTTCATACTCAAGGGTCCTGGAATGACCTTTGAGCATGCTGGCATCGTGGATGATGTCTCTGACGGAATTGCAAGAAAAGTAATACCTTGCAATGTGGTTAAGATAAAACGGAAGAGTATATTATACAATCTTGATCCATCAGTCTTTGACATCGCATGGATTAATGATAAAGATCAGTACTATATGAAGAAGGTGGGGTGGAATGTGGTAGAAGAATCTATGTGTCCCAAAACGATTTCCTTGGTATTTTAAACTATAAAAATGGTAGAAAATCAAAGAGTCAAAAGATAGATGAGAGCAATTCTTCAAAAGTTGATGGTGGAGGTTCTCAATGAAGGGTAAGAACACATCTAAAAAATCAAAAAAAGATAGCAATGGTGACGCAGAAAAACAAGTTATACACTTTGTGAAGCCCCTTGATTCGATGACCCCTGACTTTTTGTTCTATGCGGAGAGAATCTAGACAATATGCAAATTGATTCATGGAAAATTTTAAAAAGGGGTAAATATGGATGGTGGACTACATGTTTTGAACAAAACTTCCCATTTGGATCCAGCACAAAGTTTCCTATCCCAGTCGATAGGTGTTCAAAAGCACCCCCACTATATGCATATAGGATGCTTTGTTGGGAATATGTAAAGAAATTGGGCGTGACTTTTCAAAGAAATCCAATGGACCCAACTATTGTAGCATATGTCATGCCATGTGCAAAGCATGGAGACGTAACACGGTCCTTAAAGAAGGAAGAAATGCAATCCGACAAGCTAGAAACATAAAACTATTGGATTATCTTGGGATTGCATTCTATCACAACTGCAAAGCTCTATATCAATTGGACATCTGCTTTTTCTTTTGAAACAAAGCACCTATATGCATTCACAAATTTAAGAATTTTTGTGTATTTCCCTATAGACAAGTGCATTGAGCTATCATAGATGACAAATATGGAGTCTCACAATATCATGAAAAACGCACCTTATTGCGAGCAGATCTAACAACTGAGAGATCAATGGATAGCATTTGGATCTCCATCAAAACCACAACAAGGGCTTCCAAATAATAGTTTATTGTGGTGGCAGCTATGGGAGGTAATGGTTCTTGGTTATATTATCCATGTTATTTGAATCCAACTCTGAAGTAGATATTTTGCCTCATGGTCAAATATTATTGTAGGTTCCTTGTCTTAACACTAAGTTTGCCTTTTGCAGAGATTTGTGCAATATGTGGGAGATAAATTTGCTCAAAGGATATGGTGGTTAGCTTAAAGGATATATTTGACGGCTGGGTTGACGTCATGAAAAGATATGCAAGACATGAGCTTCCATCACAAGATCGAAACTTAGGAAAGAAGGGGAGACAAACATCGCGATCATAATTTCATTATCTAATGGGCCTTACAAAAGATGAGATAAGGTCATTGCAAGATGAGAGCAAACAAGTAACTATCTTACTTTTGAGAAACAAGTTGGACAATGAGGATAAGCTTGACATGGATACAAAGGCAGGTTGATAAAACAAGACCGAGTACTCCAAGAGGAGCTGGTTGTCCTCATCAATAGCATAATACCACAAAGATGAGGTGGTTTTCCTCTTCAATAGCATAAGCTTGACATGGATACAAAAGCTAGGTTGATAAAACAAGACTAGATACTCCAAGATGAGCCATTTGTCCTCTTCAATAGCATCATACCTCAAACTGGAGCTACATTGAATCCTTGGGATCAAATATTAAAGGACTAGTACATTGACCACAAGGTTTATTATAGTTTTTGGCCATTCGTAGTGATTGGGTGTGGAAGAAGCTCCCTAGTGATGATGTAGGATCATTGCTTAGTGGTGCCATAGATATTGTGAATTTTGTCATGGTGGGTAGAAAGAACAACCCTCATAATGATTTCCTGGATTTGAAATGGAAATTCTATGTGGTTGGGGAACATTTGGAAGCATTTAACTTTATTCATAATGTGTATAAAGAACCCATGACCATTGGTATACATGTGTTAGATGCAGCACATGGTGTGGATGGGATGACATGGAATGCTTCCAAGTTTAAGATGGTGTTGAAGTCACTGCTTGAGATGGCGAGTGATCCAAATCAATTCATTTGTTTGAAATTTGTGACTTATAGGAAAATGATTGCATTGGAAGATGCTCTTGAGGACATCTCTGTGAAAAGGAAAAGATGCTGAGAGGAAGTGTCGATTATATACCAAGCTCCCACACTTTTGCTAGTGGTGCATATGATTCATATGTTGCATTGACACTTGTTAGCAAGGACAATAGTTTCAATAAATGTTATGTCAACCATGCCAAAAGCCAAATATTTTTCGTTCTGAGGAAGTTGAAAACGATGAGGATGATGAGTGTCAAGATGAGAAATCAATGGTTGCAAGGATGTTAAGAAGAAAAAATGTGTGATCACGAACATAGTAGAGGCATACACAGAGGAGCATGAAGTTTTGTTTGACATATTTGCTAATGGTGAAGCTTCAGTATTTGCAGTGGTCAATAATAGAAAGACTATTACATTTGTATACAATGCAAGAGACAAGAGGAGTGTCAAAAAAATTTGCACACTCAAATCATGTGCCTAGTCCTGTTGATCTTCCTCAAAACTCAAATTTGACACCAGTAGATGAAAAAGGAAGTGAAAAACAAACTTTGATGATCTTATTATGTAAGAGAGGGATATAGGTGTTTGAATATCTATACTTTCTATACAATAAATGACATATTATGAATTTTGAACCTTTTATAGTGTTGTCTTGTGCCCTTAGCTATCTTTAATCTTTTATAGTTTTAGCATAAAAATTTGATCACATGTCCAAAACATTTTGCTGCATTTGGTAGAAACAGTGTCTGTCTTAGAGTTTTCATAAAATCTCTCTCTCTCTCTCTCTCTCTCTCTCTCTCTCCCCCCCCCCCCCCCCCCCGTCCCCCACCTCAAATCCAAATTATGGTTAAGAAAAACTATGGTTCTCTATTGGTATTGATTTACACACATCCACACTGAAGGGTGTCTACATGTGGGTGTGTAATAGATCAAATAGAAGAAGTACATGCATCCAATATATCACCAATCAAAAACTTAACCAGATTGTATGTTGTATTGTATCTTAATGGACTTCTTTTAAAACATTTCTTCTCAAAGTCAACAAATTGTGAAAGTGGATGCATGGGCAAACAATGGTTGGTACTTCGGCTAGGATGGATGCAATTTCTTGATGCTTTATTTGAGAGCTGTCAACTCGGCATTTGGTCAAAAGTTATGCACAAGAATGTAATGGCAATCATTGAGTGTCTACATCATGCAGGGAAGAAATTACCTTGTTTTATGGTGTGTAGCTAGAAACAATACTATGTTTATCAAATAAGATGGGAGTAGAAGCAATCTTCAAGCCTTTAAGATTATAGTCCATACAAAGGGTGTCTTCGCCTTGCAAGGAACTGCATTTTTCTAATAGAATTTACATGTGAAAGAAAAGAGAAAGAAGGTGGGTAGAGAGAGAAGAGGGAGATAGGAGAGTAGTGGGCGACGAGAGAGAGGAGAAAGAAAGAGAAATGTGCGAAAGAGAGGGAGTAGAGAGAGACAAACGAGGGAGAGAGAGTGTGAGGATGAGCAGAGAAGAGAGAGGGAAGAGGGGGGGTTTTAGAGAGAGATATGAGGAGACATAGAGACTAGTGAGTGGAGTGGTATGAGGTGAGAGATGGGAGAGCTGAGAGAAGAGAGAGAGAGAGAGAGAGAGAGAGAGAGAGAACAAGAGGGGGAGGGTATAGAGATGCAAGGAGACGAAGAGACTAGTGAGTGGAGTGGTATAAGGTGAGAGATGGGAGAGTAGAGAGAAGAGAGAAAGAGAGAGAGAGAGAGAGAGAGAGAGAGAGAGAGGACAAGAGGGGTTGGGGAGTGAGGAGTCATATTTTATTCTCTTTCAAAAAAAGAAACTCAAGCCGTGAATTTACAACGGGGATAACATTTACACATGAGCTAAAATAGAGCCGTTGGTGGTGAGGCAATCTTTGTAGCCATAAGCTGTGGAGATTCGGATCCTGGCAGCCACACCAATTGTCACGGTCAGAAGAAAAACAGGCCACAAGACAACAAGCGCAGAGCATGGCGATGCTCCATAGCCATGGGAAAAAGGGAGAGAGCAAGAGAAAGAGATACATGGGAGGGGGAAATGGAGAGAAGAGTGAGAAGAGGGGCAAGGGGGCTATGGCACAAGGGGCAAGAAGAAGGGAGAAGAGGGGAATATACATGGTAAGAGGGGAACACGAGATGTGGACATCATGGAAGAAGGGGGCATGCTTTATTGAGAATGAAGGGGGATGCAAAATCAAAGTACAAGGGTGGTGGCTATACAAGAAGGAGCATGTCGCATCAAGCAATAGCCCCCTCTTTTTATAACCAAGAGAAAAGGTTCTGCCAATAAATGCATCCTTCCACATGAATAGTGTGAGTGTGAGGGCATCTTCCATGTGGGCAAGGAGGATGCACACTCTCGATAGCATGCGACAATACTTTTCCTCAAAAATCAAACCATCTTATCCTAAGTCTAAGATGCCCCATGGCTCCTTCTCAATTTTATAACATCTAAGAGGACAAGTAAAGGGCTGACATAATGGTTCTTGCCACCTCATCCTATTCTTCCCCTTATTGAAATATTATCTTTTGGAGTATACACAACCACTCTACATGGGACCCAGCCCACATGGAGGAGTTGGTCCAAGATTCTTTGCCACCTCCACCTATTTTATACTATATATCCCATTGACCTTGGCAATATCTCACTTAATGCTTGCAAGGGACCGCCTAGGTGGAGGGGTGGCACATGGAAATGCCATGACACCTCAACCACCTTTTGCTCATTTTATTATTATAGCCATGGACTATGCATATAACACACCTATCCTCTTACGTGGAAGGGTGGTACATGCTCATGTCGTGCCACCTCAACCTTGGGCCCTAAGCACACAATATACTATACTCTTAATGTCACATATACACACACTTACTTTTACTTATAACATTTCCCTAGGTCAGTTTTGCTTATCAGAACACACACACACACACACATAAAGTAGTGACTCTATGTAGTGAAAGGACTAAAACGAAGTATGAATATTATCTATCTAGAGTCACTCTATGCAGCGAAAGCGAGACACACACACACACACACACACACAGAGTTTATTAAAGTCTTTGGAAGACCAATGGGTCTTTGAGACTGATAGAAAACTGATACAAATCAAGCAGAAAGGGTGGAGCTACTAAATGAGCATCATCACCCATGTTGAATGCTAAGTGCTAAGTAGTACATTGTCATATCATCAATAGTGACATCATCATCATCGACATCATCATCATCCTCATACTCGGGTCAATCACCATTAGCGCTGGCTGCTAGCATGCAAGCGGCCCCATAGAGGTATATGTGTGTCAGTGGGATACTGATATGTAGTCTGTGATGGAGCGCTGGCGACTATCTGTGGTGGGTGCCGCTCGTCTCGATCTCATAGTAATGACTACTCTCCTGACGAAGGCTATAGTAACCCCTGTGGGCCGAGCCCCAAGCCCGAACAGGGATGAGAGATCTCTCAATGTGATCTACATGTCTGTCCGCTATCTAGTGCGATGTGCCTCAGGCTCTAGGTCTCTACTGCATCTACTATCAGTTACTGTAGAGCGTGTGCTATCAGTGATTGTAGGGTGCATGGTATCAGTGACTGTAGGGTGCGTGTGGTCTGACTAAAAGAACTCTGTGATCTTGCTCTGAGAGAGAAAGGGTCCTGTGTCTGAGGACTATCTCTGCATCTTGAGTAAGTGCTCCCTATAGAGAACCGCCTCATGGATGAAGGTGGCAAGGCATTCCTAGTCTAGGTATGACAGAAGTCTGGATAATGGCCCAAGACCGGCCCTAAAAAGGCAATGGTATCGGCCGCGGATCTCATAGTACACGGGGCATCTTAACGCGAAGTGCTCCTCTGACTCCACCTCCCTATCGATCACATAACATGCATATGCATCTCTCCCTGGGTATCCCCTCAGCCCTCCCGCTCTCAATACGGAGCCGGTGTGATGAAACTCGAAAATGCACGATAGAGATCCTCAGTGAGTGTGGTAGGTGGATCCGAGTGTACTCTGGTGGGACAATGAAACCCTCTTCAGAGATGTGCAAATAGTGGTCTCTGTAGAAACTGAGCTTCACTAGAAGCTCCCTCGGCTCCAACCAGGTCCTAAATGTGTGTAACTTTAGTAGTTCTTCTCAAATGACTTGGTTGACCTCGTGGTTTCCCAGTGGGATAGATGGAGTGTCTAAGCTAACTGAAAGGGAGGCAGGATGTCTATGTGAAGCCCCAATCTCTCAAACCACCTACGTGTGTGAGCATGCCAATCTCTCTCATCCCCACCATCTGCAAGGCCTATGGATGAGGATAGAGCCAACCATGGCAACCTTCGTCACTTCGTTGTACGGGACCCGTACTATCTAACGTGATGTAGACACGTAATGGTCTAGAACGCTGCATCTAGCTACAGTGGGGATGCGTTGAACTCGGCCCAAATGATGTGTTGTGCACTAATGGCTTGCTTCGGATCATCCGCGAGAGCAAGAGGATCTATAATCACTCCACCCAATCACAGTCTATGTTTGAGAGATCCGGCCCCCGAAAAGGGCTACCGTGCTTGCCTATTGGTCGAACCAAGGAGTCAAAAAGAAGAGCCTTGGTCCGAGGGTCCTGAAAGTGTGAGTGGAAGCACTATCTCTCCAAGCGAGCAAGTGAGGCATATCCCCGGCTCAAACGGGCCTGCATTGCTAGTCTCATCATGAAAATCCGGCCAAAGAAGACGATCTCAACCCGTGGTCCATCAAATGTGAACTGCTCACTACACATGACGGGTCGAGATGTGTTGAAGATCATTACCTTGGTCTTGCCAAGGTTGACCTCAGATCATGTGACTCATAGAAAACCTGTAGTGCATCCAAATGTCGTTGGAGGCCCTTAGCAAATGAGGAGATCAGAACCACATCATCCGCATATAATAGTATCTGAACTAGTGTGCCAACGACGGCGAGAAAGCAATCAACCCCTCCCACTGATCCCATAAAGGCCTTGGCCTCGTCTATGCAGAGGCCAAACAAGGTTGGTGACAGTGGGCAACCATGTTTGACCCCAATGGTGCTCATAATCTCATCTATCCATCCAATACCTATCCGAACTTTGCCTGAGACTTTCTCATAGAGTGCCATAATAGCCCATATGATCTCCTTCACACCCCCGTGTCTATAGGCGCCTAATGACGCAAGCTCATGGGACCCTGTCACAAGCTTTGTGGAAATCCAAAAAGCAGCAGTATACTCTTTGTTTTCACTCCTCTATGATCCCCCTGAGTGCAAGTATGTGATCCATAGTCCCATGATCACGTCAAAATCCTTCCTAGCCCTCGGCCCTAACCCCTGCATCTCTACAAATCTGTTGACCTCTGCGTCAAGTACTGACATAGATTTGGACATGACATGCCCAATCATGATGGTCCTCTGGTTTTCCAGGCTCATGGGATCTCCTACCTTGTGAATGGGCGTGATGGTATTGAGGGTCCCATGTGTGTGGGAAGCCAAGGCAAACTGCATCATTGAAAAGCCTTGCGAGGATCGGGGCCAAGACATTAATCCCATATTCAATAAACTCAGTGCATAGCCCCTCATGATCTTTTGCTCGACCGTTATGAAGCTTCAATACTGCGTCCTTGACACTACCTCTAGTGAATAGAGTGCAAGTGGTAGGCCGAGGTGAATGTGATAAGTCTAGGGCTGGTTGGTTGGGGACATCATACAAGCTACGTAAATTGAGGTAGTCGTCTTTCGCGTAAATTGAGGTAGTCGTCTTTCGCCCCTTAACAAACCTCCCTCCTTCCCTCAAATATATCTCCATTCTCCAAGCCTACCTGACTTCATGCCATGAACTCACAACACACTATGATTGTGTACCTAGATCGTTCTTACAACCTCGTTGGTGACCCTGTAAGTTCCAAACCAACACAAGGTCTAGTCTAAGGGCTAGCACACCTATTCAAGACATATTTTTCTCTAAGGATCAATGCCAAGATTTGCCGGTGTGTATAACAATAAGTCATGAAGTAATTTGAGGGAGGCACTCAATGCATCTTCATTATTGCTCCACTAGTCCTATGCATTGCTATCCTATCAAGCTTACCTTGGCTTGTGACAAGGCTTAATAGTCAATGAAATTTGAGAAAGTACAGTCTAAGAAGATCCTTCTAAATGGGTGCTTAAGGTCTAAGAAATTTCTTTTAGATAACGACACAAAAATCAACACATGCCCAAGGCTTCACAACAAAAGCTTGGTCTATGTATATCCTACAGTATCATGTTCCAAGTCACATCATGCGCTTCCAATGGACATAGTGGTGTGACTTCAATGGCCCATTTTGTGGTTTTCTCATCATTGAGATTCTTTTTGCTATGACTACCATTTTGTGGTTTTAGCCGTCTTCTGACCCATTCACAAATCCACTTCGTTTGCCTGACTTTGGCTTTGGTTGGTCAAGGGATCCATGACTACTCTCCTTGTCCCCTTAGGACCCACCCACTTTAGGATTGGTCTTTCCATTGAGATTCCCCAATTCATAAAAGAGCCCTTCTTGGTACCTGCATTTAGAAGAGGACGTCAAGATGGAGCATGTGAATCACATCAAACCCTACAACCTTGAGGATGAGAACATGGTGACCTAACTTGGCCAATATGGCCAAGCCAAACTCCCAAGAAAGAAATGAAGTCCTCTTCTGCCCCTTGCCACACTCCCCTCCTTCCCTCCAATATTCCTTACCTGCACCCACCCCCAACACTCCATGCAAAGCTCGACACTGATATGTGGCTTCCCTTCTATCATTCAAAATTGAATCTCAAACTTATCATGGTTTAATTTTCCCCGATAAAATATACACATAGGACCCAGCTTCTAATTCGATGTATCAATGAAAGTCCTTAGATTAAGCATTATAAACAAACAAGAGACACAGTTAACTTCACAAGAATCTACATAAAATATTTAAACCATGGACTGTGTCATCCATAGTGTAGATGGTCGTTTGCGTCAGCATCTATGACATCTCTGTCCCATCATCACCCAAAAGTAGGTGCGGTCCAATGTATTAGCACTGAAGCATTCATGCATTGATACACATACCAACATGCTCAGTTTTTACCACTTATCCAGAGGCCAAGGGAAGACTTCTCCAAGGAAGGGCTAGCAGTAACATACGAATATTGAAGCGAGACAGATTTTCATCAATTAACATGCTTAGAATCACAAACTCATGAAAACAACAAACCAGAATGTTCTAATGCAGGCTAAATTTAACTGTCCACTTTGAAATCAAATCTATGGACCACAGTAGATAATAAAAAGTGATCAAGACTCTTGTCCTTGTTCAATTTCAGACATAATTAAAATTTCACAAACCTACTCGAGCGCAATTAGCCCCCGCTGATAGGTGGTATTAAAGCCAACTCATCACCATCCGTAACTATTACAGAGTCATCTACATACTCTTGATTGAGGGCAACAATCATACAAGCACCAATCTGCTGCAGGCCAGGAAATTGAGTTATAAGCTTCTGTACACAATCATAGGCTGTGATTGAACAGCCAGCCTCCATTTGAAGAATGGTCTGAGACATACCAACAATCTCCCGGGCCCTTGCAAATAGCAGGACCTTAACATTGATAGCCTTCGTTACACCTTCATGTTCTTCCTCCTCTAACCTTTGCTCCTCACCCATCACTTGTGCCTAGCAGATCGTACATTTACAAGCCCGTGAGACATCCCTTCTGTCAACAATGTAATGGAGAAATATTGGAACCAAAGCCTGAACAAGTTGAGCAAATTCTGTTACCATATTCTGTCATCTATGAATGATTTTCTGTCCTTGAGACATATTGAACAACGTTAAAGCACTATGAGAGAAAAAGAAACAGCAGCACACAATTAATGAGTCATATAAAATATTTGTTGAGAGTACTCTCTGATAATATACAGCCTAGTTGACATGTGAAACATGTGCACAAGTAATGAAATATATGTCCTCAACTGACAGGAGAATGTTGGAATATTATGGTTGCCACCCCACTTGTGAGGGTCCATATGAGGACACGGGGGAGGATGACAAACAGTGCAGGATGGTAGAAAGGAGGTTGGTTTAGGGCTGCCATGTGGGCATCAGATTGGCTACCACATGGGCAGAATACAGATCTCCTTATTGCATTTGCTTTAGGGCAGCTACGTGGGCCACCCATCTGTTAGAAATCGACCAACAGAGGGTGCACACAGCAGAATACTGAGAGAATAGCCCAGGAGTCACACAGTGTGCGTGTGGGGTGTGGAATCACAAACTTCTTAAACTTATGTGCATAGGATAGATGTGCAGACTCATCAATAGACAATGAACCAGCCAGATATAGAAGACACCAAAATAATATATTTCCATCCAAAAGCTCTGGACACAATACAAAAGAGATAGATCCAGAGTCCCACCATTGGTGTGGTCCTCTGATCTTACCACAAGGTACTTCTCCTATCTGCTGGCTATCTCTAGACTCGAGCCCGCGTGCTCCAGCTCGAGCGTATGTAGACTCTTTGTCCAGATCTCAGCACCCTGCTACCCTGGTAGGCAGCCTAGGGTTCAGCCTTGTGAGCTCTAAGTCTGCAGCAGTACCTCCAGCATTCCTTTACCTCCTGGTTGTAGGCCAAAGGATAAGGGTAAGCTGCTCCTATCTGCTCCTCTGATGGCTGACCTGCTGGATGTGAAGAATGAGGCTGGATGCCTCCTTTTATAGGCCCCTTGAATTGACCAACTGGCCTGCCCTAATATGGCCGACCAGTCTGCCATAAACCGACCCCACAGGCCCCTTTTTATTGGGCTGTGGGCACATCTCTAGGGCTGTTTGCTCCCTGCCTTGAAATGGGGGCCCAGCCCCCCTTGTTTTGTGTACAAGCCCCCTCCCACTCCCCTCTATGCATGGGGCTGTGGGCTGGCCTATGTGGCCCACCAGTTTCCTGGCCCTATATAAGGGCAGGTGCTGCCCACCGCAGCCCCTCCCTTCCCTGCAACTTCTGTGCTGCTGCCAGGCCACCTTCAGGACCTTCTTGCAGGTCGTATCCCTGCGCATGGATCCGACATGCTGCCGTACTACTTGCGTCCCGGCCTGTAGACAGCCGCCATGTTTTGCGCCTTTGCCAAGCTCATGTGCTGCCCCGCCACCTGCTGTAGGGCACACATCTGCCCACAATCCTTGCCTCCTGGGTTCCATGGCTTTTTCTTCTTTGATGTGAGGTGCTGCCCATGTGGCAGCCCCCTCTTTCTTTTCTCTTGGGCACATCCTGCCCTAGGTCTCCCTCCCCCATGCTCTCCTCATATGGGGGCTTACAGATGGAGAGGTGACCTTTCCAAAACCCCTCTCACCGACACATCTCGGCCCAATGCCAACACGTCAATGATGATGCTCCAGTAACTCCCTAGTCGTAGTCCTCTAGAACATTTCGATGTCGAAATCTTTTACTGGCTTTTCAGCTAGTGGCTCCTGCTCCTCTGGGCCTGGTTCCGCTTGACCACACCATCCTGGCACACAGGTCCATCTTTGGTAGCACCTCCTAGCATGTCATGTGCACGGATTGGTATCTGATGTGTACTGGGTACACAAGACTAGCTCAGGTAGCCTGGGGAGGCTTAGAGCTGGGCAGGCTTGATTCTCGGGTTGAGTGGCAAGGGTACGAACCAGTTAGGGGTCTTCGCTATTTTTGGCGCTTGGGGCCCGAGTCTATAAAAGGGGCCTAGGGGTTTAGTTCTCAGGGAGCCGATGGGAGCAACGTTCGTTCCCAGGTGCTAGGTCTGATCCTAGATTGAGTCGCGGACGCACGCCTACATCATAGCGTAGCCCAAGGCCTAGTAGCAGATCCCAGGCTTCACAGCACCACCTGGTGGTATGGGACACCAGGCTGGTTAGGATCTGGTTGGGAGTTCATGCCAGTAGCTCAGCTCGTGGCTCGGAGGGGACATCTCTTGATTCGGGATCACATCCCGTAGATGTCATAATTGGGTGGTAAGCAGCGTACTTAGTTTCTCACGTTGTGTGTGTTCTTGTGTTTGCTTGCAGATCAGAGGTTTCAGGAGTGTTGGGACGTGTCAGTTGGTATCAGAGCCAGCTCCTGAGGTAGGAACTTCTGTTCCAAGAATTTTGGACGATTTGTTCCTCCAGGTATGCCCTAATTTCGAAATTTATGCTGCAAGTTCTTGTTTGGTCCGTCGATTATGGAAAGTGGTCAAGATTTAGGGAAAAGGTAGGAAGAAGAGAGTGAGGATGAATTCGAGATTGTTGAAGAGTTAGGTGAGAGAGGGTGTGAGGTGTAGCTAGGAGAGAGTGGAGAGGATTGGAGGAGAGGCGTGAGAGGGGCTGTTGGGTAGGTGAAGGGTTGAGGGGAACCTAGGGGATTCCGTGTTTTGGTCAAGGCTGCGCAGTGGTTAGGTGATGCAGGTAGGTGCGTGTAGAGGGGTGTGCCATAGGCTGGAGCAGGATTCGGCCAGGCTGCTGTTCGGGGAGGCTGACACGAGAAAAGCACCAACCCTCCAAGTTTGGGAGGGTGGACATGCTAAAAAAAGCATCGACCCTCCAAGTTGGGAGGGTGGGCTTTTTTAGAAAGCATAGCTTTCTAAAATAGCTGCACCTTCTCCTTTATAGCCTGGCGAGATCCTAAGCTCAGCCACAGCTTATGATAGTGTGCGCAAGAAGACCCCTCCACACCCCTAGCGGATTTTCGTCACCTAGGTACGGCTTGCAGCAGATAACCGTACGGTACAGCCAGCAGCGGAACCAGCAGGGGGAGTCTCCGGGTTCACCTACTCGAGCTGATCGTCAGCTTTGTACCCCTTCTCTTTGGCCAGCTTCTCTTCTTTCGTCACCTCCTCTCGGGACAGTTTTTTCCTCTGCTCCACTCTCCTTCAAGCTTCGATCCGACCTGTCACTTCTCTAAGTTCACTCCTTTTTTCAGCTTTGTACCCCTTCTCTTTGGCCAGCTTCTCTTCTTTCGTCACCTCCTCTCGGGACAGTTTTTTCCTCTGCTCCACTCTCCTTCAAGCTTCGATCCGACCTGTCACTTCTCTAAGTTCACTCCTTTTTTCAGATCAGATTTCAGTCATGGCTGATTCTGTAAATCCTGAGTTTGCGATGGGTGACCACGATTTGAACTACCCTACGGAGGATGACCAGGGTCTCTACGACGATCTGATTACGAAGAAAGCCTTCAGTGAATTCACGACTGCTCTTGATGGAAAGTTTGAGCAAGTGAACGCGAATCAAACGAGGTTGACGCAGCAACTCCAAGGGATTCAAACTACACTCACACTTTTGACTAGCACTGTCCAGGCGCTCACGCGTGTGGATGCCATGGCTTCAGTGTTAGGTCCGAACATCACTCCAGAACCTTTTCCCGGAGATCAAAAGTCTCGTACCAAGGAGGTTGTTGACACTTGGTGGCACAAGTGGCAAGTACACTTCCAGTTTCACCCTTATCCAGATGACAAGAAAATACAGCTTGCAACCGGGTTTATGTCAGGAAAGGCTTTATTGTGGTGGAAGGAACTCCAACCCAAGCTTGCAACATGGATAGATTTCAAAGGGATCTTCAAGAAAGAGTTTCTGAAGAAGGAGGAAGATTACGATATCGTAGGCAAGCTCAAAGCCCTCGATATGTCAAAGCTGAACTTGACTTTTGAAGTTTATCTTCAGAGGTTTCGAGATTTGCAGACCAGAGCTACAAAGATGGATCCAGTGACCTTGTTAGGTTTCTTTGCGGATGGTTTCCCTGACTCCTACAAGTTACAAATCAAGAACAACGAGTGTACCACGTTGCAAGAGGCCATGAATTACACGCGTATTTATGATGATACCATGGCCAGTGCAAAGGGAACCACAGTTTCCGACACGAGTGGGAAGAACAAACGGAAGTTCTTCCAGTCTACCACCGGTACCGGGGAGACGAAGTCTATAGACAACGCCTCCAAGAAACACTTGACTCAGGCAAAGAATGGTCGAGCCCGTTTCCTTCGTACCTTGAAACTGAAGAAGGAAGGACGTTGCTTCTTCTCCGAGGAGCGAGGCCACACTAAGAATGATTGTCCTAAGCGCAAGAACCAAAAGCAAGCACTGGGACCGAAGCTTCAGGCGGGTCCGGGTACCAAAGCCAAGAGAGCTAATCAAGCCGCGATGACATGTATTTCTGTAAATGTCATTACCTGCCCACTTTCTTGTAATTGCACTTTTAATACTTCATTATTTGGTTCCCATGATCTTTTCCGAGTTTATGGAGAAGTTAGGGACCAAAGAGTTCACATTCTCTTTGACCCGGGCAGCTCTCACAACTTTGTTAATTACAAATTTGTGCAGATGATGGGGCTGTCCACGATACCTAGCGATCACACCTATGAGGTGCAGCTTCCAGCTGGGAAGCAGTTTTGGGATCGCAAGATTGAAGCACTTTCTATCCGGATTCAAGAATACACAGTGGCTCTTACGTGCTATGTTATGCACTTGGAGCATGTGGACTTGTTAATCGGAATAGAGTGGTTTAAAACCCACGATATTCGGATTGGATGGAAGGAACATACCCTTTCTTTTTTGGATAAAGACACCCAATTTTGTATTCAGTGTGATAATATTCCCTCTTCTCACGGACCTATCGTATCTGCGATGCAGCTTCGGAATATATTAAACACTTCTCATTATGATGTCTATCAGTGTGTTTTGATTCCGCTTTCGTCATTTATTGTCTCTGTAAATAACAAGAATGATTTAAGTGTCTTTGAACACCGAGAATTGAGAACGTTGTTAGATGATTTCAAGAATGTATTCCCTGCTCAACTGCCGGAAGGTTTATCTCCAGAACGGGCAGTAGATCATCGCATAGACTTAGTACCTGGGGCTCAACCTATTAGTGTTCCACCTTATAGGATGAGCTTGTGGACCACTTGTTTAAGCTGTATGGTTTACTCTCTAACATAGTCAGTGACAGAGACTCAAAGTTTACAAGTAACTTTTGGACACTTGTTTTTGAGAAGTTAGAAACTACTCTAAGTATGAGTTCCTCAGATCATGCAAAATCCGATGGCAGTACAGAGAAGGTTAACCAATTGGTTGAAGATATGCTTCGGGCATATGTATCTAAGAGACAGTCTTTATGGGAAGATTATCTACCTATGATAGAATTTGCTTATAACAGTGCAAAGCATTCGAGTACTGGTTACAGTCCCTTTATGCTTATGTACGGGTTTCAACCTAAGTCACCAGTTATGGTTGGGTTATAGGGAATCCAAAATGATGCTGCAAAGACCTTCTTGCAAGACATGCTGGAAATGTTGCAGTTTGCCAAGGAGTCTATTAGAAGTGCCCAAGATCGGGACAGATTTTATGCTAATAGACATCGTTCACCTAGAGAGTTCTCTGTAGGAACAATGGTATATTTGCGAATTCCCAAGGAATCCAAGAGCCTAAGTACTGGTTTGGTTCCGAAATTATCCCCCAAATACTGTGGTCCATTCAAGGTTATTAAAAGAATTGGACCAGTTGCATATCAACTAGAATTGCCTCCTGATGTTAAAGTACATCCAGTCTTTCATGTCAGTAGACTAAAAGAAGTCTTGGGTGCGGATGATCAACTTGTTTCTCCTCACGAGATAATAGAAGTTGCAGATTTGACTTTTATTCCACACGAACCTGAGTGTATTCTTGAATTTCGTGAAAGGCAGATTCGAAATAGAACTATCACGGAATACAAGATCAAGTGGAAGGATCGTGTTGAGGAGGATGCAACATGGGAGACATTACAAAACCTCCAGAGAACATTTTCGGGTTTTTTAGTGAACTCAGGAGTGAGTTCTTAGAGGAGGGGAAGTATGTCATGTACACCGATTGGTATCTGATGTGTACTGGGTACACAAGACTAGCTTAGGTAGCCTGCGGAGGCTTAGAGCTAGGCAGGCTTGATTCTCGGGTTGAGTGGCAAGGGTACGCACCAGTTAGGGATCTTCGCTATTTTTGGCGCTTGGGGCCTGAGTCTATAAAAGGGGCCTAGGGGTTCAATTCTCAGGGAGCCGATGGGAGCAAAGTTCGTTCCCAGGTGCTAGGTCTGATCCTGGATTGAGTCACGGACGCACGCCTGCATCATAGCGTAGCCCAAGGCCCAGTAACAGATCCCAGGCTTCACAGCACCACCTAGTGGTATGGGACACCAGGCTGGTTAGGATCTGGTTGGGAGTACGTGCCAGTAGCTCAGCTCGTGGCTCGGAGGGGACATCTCCTGATTCGAGATCACATCCCGTAGATGTCATGGTTGGGTGGTGAGCAGCCTGCTCAGTTTCTCATGTTGTGTGTGTTCTTGTGTTTGCTTGCAGATCAGAGGTTTTAGGAGTGTTGGGACGTGTCATAGCACCACCACCTTTAGTCATGTTCCCGGCTTCGAACTCGAGCAATCCAAATACCACGATCTTCCAATTGTCCCCCTCATATTGAGGAACAACCTGGAGTCTTCCAGGCACCATGCTCTGAGGGTCTGTTTCAACCCGTCCTTCCTTTGGCAAGGTCCGCAACAAATGAATATCCCCAGATAACCTGGACCATGAACTCTCAGTGAGCTCTCAAGCAGTTACTCTTCTGGCTTCAGTACACCTTGTCCATCACCTTCTAGCAATCTGTGTCTGAGATTTGAAGAAGCACCCACACTTCCCCTTTTGCCTTTGAAGAAGACCAATTCCTTCCGATCTCACATTACCTGAGACAAATGAAGAGCAGAGTCTCTCCACAGCATGCTATAAAGGCTCAAATTTAGTTATTCAAGTACATACCAGATCGTCGTATTACCTATCTGCTTGCTCTGAAAGCAAATCATGCACCTCATTGACGCACATACCAATAGCCTGTGTAATCCTGTACTGTCCCCTTCTGAAGTACAACATCCATTTGAACATGAAACCCCAACGCACTCCATGGAATCCCTCGTGTCAGTATCAATAGCCACACACCTCTGGAAGATATCAAGCACTACGTGCTATCCATCACCTTCACAAAGGCTTCTGACTCCTCGTCGACCCACATCTCAATGTCAAACATCATCACTCTGATTTCTAGGTTGGCATATCTGACCTCAGTAACACACGGAGATGTCACCAAGAACAACTCTTCGATTACCACACTTGCTTTGGCTTTTGTGTCACCCTCTGAATCTAAGTCGGACTCCTTCCTCTTTTTCTTCTGATCCGCCGCCTTCTTTCTACAATCCTTCGCAAAATGGCCTTGCGTGTCACAATAGAAGCACTTCTTCTTCTGCTCCCTCTTGGAAGTGTCCTCGTCATCAAAGTCATCCTTCTTGGACTTGCCACCGTTAGGCTTGCCCTTCCCTTTGCCAGCGTAATCCTTCGCCAGCAACGCCTTGTTGTCTTTGTCGTTGTTGTAGAGCTTCTCCCTAGCTTCTTCCTATAGCAATAATGGACCAACTCCTCAAAAGTAAGAGGTTTGGTCCTCTGTCCTGTTGTCAAGCTTTTGAAACTCCGAGGTAGCTTTCTCAGTACCATCAAGGCCAACTGGCACGAGTCCACCTTCTGACCAACTGATGCCAGTTGATCCCTCACCACCTTGACCTTCGTCAAGTGGTCATATACCGAATCTACCTCATCCATATCAAGGTTGTAGAGCTGAAGCTAAAGAAGCAAGATTTGGGATGTGTTGTCTGTCTCGTATAGATCCTTCATAATGGTCCACACCTCTACTGACGTGTCGACCATTTGGATGTGAGGAAGCACAGAGCCCGTCATAGTCCCTGTGATCAATGCCAAGGTATGGGCATCTCTGTCTTCCCAAGCTTCGAGCTCCTCTCCGTCTACTGGCATGAGTATCTTCCCCTCCTTCTTCACCATATCCTCTGGCTTCGCCTCCACTCCCATTGTCAATTTCCACAACTTTCGAGCCACTAAATGACTCCAGATCTTTACCTTCCAAATCGTGTAATTTGATCCATCTAGTTTCCCAGACTCTCCAAAGTTAGTATAAGAAATCCTAGATTTACTATATTTACAAATGTGCTAAGGAACAGAAAGGAGACTGAAATAGCAGAGAACAAGGAATATTTGTATTGCTTGAGTGTCTGTAGTGTGTCATCCATACAGTTGGGCCTCTCTTATATAGAGAGTGAAGAGTCACACATAAAAAGGTGTGTAAAGTGTATGTGCATGAAGAGGTGTGTACCCCTTGTGAAGGGTGTGACCCTTGATGAGAGGGTACATTGGAATGTCTCTTCAATAGAATGTCTCTTGTGAAGGGTTGTGCCTCATAGGAAGTGTCCCGTCAAAAGGGCATACCCTTCCACAAGTGTCCATTCATCAAGCCATCCTAAGTCTAAGATATAGAGAAAGGAATAAGTCACAGATCGTGACATCCCCTCCCACTCAAAATAAGACCCTAGTGGAGATAATGAACTGATGTAAAAAATATCACGGTAAATTCTGAAAATACTACTGTAAAATGTCGGGCTATTGTTGTAAGTCTTCATCAGATTGCCAAGTAGCGTCGGAGTCATCCAAATCTCGCGAAAGAACAAGGAATTCCGTGATAAGTCGATGTCGAGTCTCTCGCTATCGATGGTCCAGAATACGCTCAGGAATAAGGAGAACATAATCGTCTTCGGTTTCTGGGACATAATCACCTGCAGGAGGAACTGCTTCATCGCCTGGAATGTACGTCTTTAGCCAAGAAATATGAAATGTCCGATGGATTTTACCCCATGATGGTGGTAATTCCTATTTGTGTCTTAAAGGTGAATTTTTCGTGGCGATCCAGAAAGGTCCATAGTATCTTGGTTGCAACTTAGGAAACACAGACTTAACCGTCTTATAGCAATGTGAAGCAATGTCAAATTCCAGGTGACGTCTATGTTTGTTGGCAGACCGTTGATACCGCTCTTGCGCTTTTCGCATATGATCCCTGACTTGGAGTAGAATGTCTTGCATTCCTTGAACCAGCTGATCAGCTAGGGCCACTCGATGTTGAAGTACAAAATTAGTTGGTACAATCGGAGTGTGTCCATAAGCTGCTTGGAATGTTGGAATGGAGTCATGCTGATGGCACTATGAAAAGAGTTATTATAAGCAAACTCAAGGAGTGGTAGACACTGTTCCCAAGCTGCTAGGCGTGACTGAATATAATGTTGAAGCATTTCTTCCAAAACTTGGTTGACTCTTTCAGTCTGGCCATTTGATTCTGGGTGGTAGGCGGAACTGAACAGTAGAATTGTACCCAAAGATTCGAACAGTGAAATCCAAAAGTGACTAGTAAACTTAGGATCTCTATCGGATACGATATTCTTGGACAATCCATGGTGTCGGAAGATGTGTTGTATGAAGAGTTTGGCGATGTCCGGAGCCTGTGCACTTCTTTTGCAAACAACAAAGTGTGCCATTTTGGACAATCGATTAACAATTACCATAATCTGAGTGCTACCTCGAGAAGATCGTGGTAGTGTGGTAATGAAATCCATGGAAATACTTTCCCACCTTTCAGTTGGAACTGGAAGAGGCTGAAAAAGTCCTACTGGAAGTCGTCGGCTTGCTTTCATTTGTTGACAAGATAAGCAAGATGTAACCATTTTGATGACGTCACTTTTCATTTGAGGCCAGTAGTATGTTGCTTGACACGACCCCATAGGATTTGACCCTATCACTAATCTAGAATCTCGTCCTCGATACAACCAGAATCATAGCGTAGGGGCCTCGATCCTCCCGACCACCCCCGAGCACATGGGCTACAGCTCGACTCATCCATAGGCCCGTATCTAACCCAGGTGTCCCATACCACCTGAGCCCGTCCAGAGGACCTTCGATGCACCACCTATGATCCGCCATGTAGATGGCTAGAGTCTCGGCCTGGGTCCAAGCCCCATCCATCAGTTGAGGAGTGCTCAACTGATCTACACAATAGCACTGGCCCTCCCTCTATATAGAAGGAAACCCGCTATAGATAGCACAATGCTATGAATAGCTCCCTCCATATAAAGCGAGCACTATATATGAATCAATCTCTATATATAGCAATCTCGGCTAAAATTAGCCATCCAGCCCTATGCTATCTACTAGCCCACGTTCACCTGCTATCCAACCCTAGGTACACCATGCACATGACAGAACTGCTTACGGAGCACGTGTTCAAAACATTCCCAAGTTAATACACTTTTGCTGTCCTTTAAGCGTCGTTGCCACCATAGGAAAGCTGTATCCTTGAGGAGGGAGGCTGCCAAGGCAATCTTTTTGCCTTCAATGAGGTCAACAGTATCAAAGTACATGCGCATTTTTGTGAGCCATTGGTCAACTGTTCGGCGATTTTGTTGACCAGTGTAGGCTTTCGAAAGTTTAATGTCAAGTCTTTTAGTTTTGGAAGCTTGGAGTAAGCGGTACGGAGTTCAGTGTTTTCTACCTCAGTTGGGAACGAGTCCACATAGTCGTCCGGTGGCATCACGTCATCCTCTGTATGTATGGTACTGCGAGAATCTTGGAGTTGTTGGACTTTCTGGACCAAGTCAGAGATGATGTCCTGAAGCTGGGAAATTTGAAGTTGAGGTAGTGCTTCACCTTGTAAGTTGACTTCAGGGGTATTTTTTGGACTTGAGTCGCTGATCTCCGGAGAGGTTGCACGCGAGCGTTGCGACATATCTGAGGTCCCTGTGAGAAGAGCACGAACCTGCGCTCTAGTTTGTACCATTCCTTGAAGAAGATCCGGGCTGCTCCCTAAGGTTTCTCATGTTTGAGGGGGCAAGCGAGGCAGGATGGAACCACCCGTGGAAATCTGGCAAAGGAGGTCCTGCCTGAGGTAGCACCGGTGATGCCAAAGTGGGTGTTACTGCTCGTGAGAGTACAGGGGTAGGTTGCAGAGTCCACGGATCTGAGAAGGAATAAGGAGCTGCTGTTGGGAGTGGAGGATATCCAGGAGAAGGAGTGCCTTCAGAGTGTAAATACTGTCTTGGGGAAAGTACAACCTGTGCAGAAGGATATCTGGGAGCTGAAAGAGGTGGAGAGTACCCTGGAGATGTTGAAGCTGAGGGGTAAAAGTCTCTCCAAAGATGGACAGCAAACTCGTGAGGAATATCGGGTTCTGGGTATCTACGTGTCTTGTGAAACACAACCTGGACTATGATGAGGAAGTAATGTAATTGAGGTGCCTCACGCAGAAGGTATAGGATGTGGTCCAAGTCACTGGAAGGGCACGTGACACAAAAGACCCACGATGCAAAAGCTCTGAAATGGGCTGGTTGTGCAATCTCAACACGATATTGTGTGGTAGATGATGCCTGAGGTGTCCTTGAAGGGACTGGGGCATTACCAGGGGTTTCCATGCTTTAAGGAGGAGGCTTTCATTTGCTGTAATTTGATAATGAGCGGCAAATAACAATATGAAAGAGAATCCTTAGAAATAGAATGGAAAGAATCCACCTGGCATAGATTAGATCTGCCAATTAGTTGCAAACATGGACCTCCGGACAGTGATCTGCAGGCCTTTTCTAGCTGTCCTTGCAAGTCCACGTGGATGTGTGAACAAGAAACAGGTACCTGGCGAGACTTTCGAGCCAGATGGACGTTGGCAGAGTCGTTTTTCAGACTGCGTGAGAGCTGGCGCACTTCTCCTGCGTTGAAATCCGGGCCTGATTAAAGTGGCCTGCGTTGAAACCTGTGGGATAATAGAAGCAGGACCAGGCCTGGCTAGACAGAAATAGAGGGCAGCAAAGAGCGCTGTTCACAGGCTAAAAGTGGTGTGATGAGCAGCAGGGGCCAGGCTAGTTTGATTCGAGATCAAAAGGGCAGCAAGGGCTGCTGGTCACAGATAATCATGGCGATGAACCAACAAGAACTGGCTGCTGCAGAACGATCTAGCGTATGCCAGATGGAAGCCTAAACGAAAGTGCA
Source organism: Dipteris shenzhenensis (assembly GCF_047967505.1). Lineage (NCBI taxonomy): Eukaryota > Viridiplantae > Streptophyta > Polypodiopsida > Gleicheniales > Dipteridaceae > Dipteris > Dipteris shenzhenensis. The sequence continues at coordinate 16,602,302 of NC_141601.1, forward strand.
GCCTGCTTGAAAAGGAGAAGGCGGGAATCACGTACGGCTGTTTTGGAGCGGAATAGGCTGACATGAAATCGCGATTGAATTTCGCCCTTTTTCCTTGCTGGTTGGTAGTTGCCAAAAAATTAAAACGTGGGTTTAATGAACCCTTGGGTAGTCTAGGGTTTGGCCTTGGGTGTAGGGCTAGTTGCCCTTTTTAGGTCCTCTAGGTACCCTTTTGTAAGTTGGTGCTTGGTGCCAAAGGGTGTGCCTATTCTAAGGGGTGTGACCCTTGGAATAGGTGTACCATTTCATGAAGGGCTGTAACCCTATTTTAAAGAGGGCTGTCCCTACACAAAAAGGTGTGTCCTTTTTTCCACAATGGGGTGTGTCCCTTGGGTGAGGAGTCAAAACCCTTTATCAAAAGATACGTCCGATGGTGAAAAAGGTGCGTCCCTTGGTTTTGGGACAACCCAAGCACATCGACACGATTTTCGTCGTGTCCATTCACATCAACTCATGATGTGAGGGAGATGGAGAGGCCACTAATGACTTTAGGTGGGGTTGGCGCTAAAAAATTTTACGCTCATTCTCTCCATCTCTTCCATGCACAATGTGCGTGGATATCCTTCTAGCGGAAAGAGATGTATCAGATAGGCGCTAGAAGGTGGGGGGCATTTCCTATAGGCAGGAGCGAAATTTGCTTTGATACCACTGTAAGAAATCCTAGATTTACTATATTTAGAAATGTGCTAAGGAATAGAAAGGAGACTGAAATAGCAGAGAACAAGGAATATTTGTATTGCTTGAGTGTCTGCAGTGTGTCATCCATACAGTTGGGCCTCTCTTATATAGAGAGTGAAGAGTCACACATAAAAAGGTGTGTACTCCAAAGTGTATGTGCATGAAGAGGTGTGTACCCCTTGTGAAGGGTGTGACCCTTGATGAGAGGGTACATTACAATGGGAGTGTCTCTTCAATAGAATGTCTCTTGTGAAGGGTTGTGCCTCATAGGAAGTGTCCCATCGAAAGGGCATACCCTTCCACAAGTGTCCATTCATCAAACCATCCATAAGTCTAAGATATAGAGAAAGGAATACGTCACAGATCGTGACAGTTAGGGATGGTGAAAGAAAGAAATCTGGGGAAGGAGGAAGGGAGAGCAGGGGCTGAAGAGGATGAAGAGATCGACATCTATGCTGCTAAACCACACAGCAAAGTTGAACAAACTCAACCTTCAGTAGACCAAAACTCTGAACGCACCTGACTGAACCCGAGTGACCCTCCTTCTCGCAAGGGCATTGTCCTCCAATCGTAGAAGTCGATTCCCAAGAGCTTCTGAATCAGGGTCGTCCTTCAGCAAGGTCCCTGCCTTCATGCTCCCACACTTGTGAGCCTCCTACTTGGGCTGTGATACATGTTAGAAATCAACCAACAAAGGGTACGCAAAGCGGAAGACTGATAGAATAGCCCAGGAGCTCGCACAGTGTGTGTGTGTGGGGTGTGGAATCACAAACTTCTTAAACTTATGTGCATAGGATAGATGTGCAGACTCATCAATAGACAATGAACCAGCCAGATATAGAAGACACCAAAATAATATATTTCCGTCCAAAAGCTATGGACACAATACAAAAGAGATAGATCCAGAGTCCCACCAATGGTGTGGTCCTCTGATCTTACCACAAGGTACTTCTCCTATCTGCCGGCTATCTCTAGACTCGAGCCCACGTGCTCCACCTCGAGCGTACGTAGACTCTCTGTCCAGATCTCAGCACCCAGCTACCCTGGTAGGCAGCCTAGGGTTCAGCCTTGTGAGCTAAGTCTGCAGCAGCACCTCCAGCACTCCTTTACCTCCTGGTTGTAGGCCAAAGGATGAGGGTAAGCTGCTCCTATCTACTCCTCTGATGGCTGACCTGCTGGATGTGAAGAATAGGCTGGATGCCTCCTTTTATAGGCCCAAAGGGCCCCTTGAAGTGACCAACTGGCCTGCCCCAGTCTGCCATAATAGCGACCCCACAGGCCCCTTTTTATTGGGCTGTAGCTTTTTCTTCTTTGACGTGAGGTGCTGCCCATGTGGCATCCCCCTCTCTTTCTTTTCCGTTGGGCACATCCTGCCCTAGGTCTCCCTCCCCCACGCTTACAGATGGGGAGGTGACCTTTCCAACACCATCATCTATGTCAGCACATAGGACCAACTATATGCCCAGAGTTAGGGCAGCAGGCTGTGGGGCTGAAACAGGCCCAGACAAAGGCCCTACATTAGGGCAAGTCTATAGGGTGGTGCAGGGCCTGGAAAGGTTGCAATAGGCACCTGTCAAGGGCCTATTTATAGGCTGCATTGGTCAGCAGCGCTCCAAAATATCATTTCTAAAGCAAGAGTGCTTAGAAAAGAAAGCTGATAGGGCATTGAGCAGATTAGGAAAACCTTGAAAAATGTCCATACCAATATGAACTGGCAAAGGCTGAAATTATCCTTGTGACTTTGTCGCATCATACTTTGCTTTAATGGGTCGAGCAAGAACATAAAACTGATACACATCCTCCTTTCCTATGGCCAATAGAATTCCTTCTGGAGAGATCGATGAGGGGTAAATAGCTCTATGTCCTACAAAAAGGTGGGTCATGGCATTCAGCTGTAACTTTCTCTTGTACATCTCTAGTCAAACAAATTCTCTTCTGGATCCAAAAACCACCGTCCAAATACAACAATCTCCATATCCAACCACCTTCAATTCACTTTGTCCAAATCCTAGGGAAGTGAAAATCATCCTTATATGCATCTTTCATCACTTCCAATACTTCAGGATGAGATGCTGAACTTACAACGGCGCAAGGTCTTCATGATAAAACATTTGCAACAATATTGTCCTTTCCTGGCATATGATGAATAGGAAAACTGAAGATAGAAAGAAAATTCCACCATCTCATATGCTTTTCCCAAATCAAAGATGTAGATAGAAGATAGTTATAGATTGTTTGATGGATGGACACTCTTATGTGTTGGAGAAATAGGATCAATGCCCCACCTGTGAGCCCCCAACTGAGCAGAGCTCAGGGTTGACACCTCACCATGTATATGGGTAGTAGATGAACCTGTAGGGGGTTGGACTGAGGCTGTAGCAAGACGGCTGCCACATGGGCAGCAGACACGAATCCTCGCTAGGGTTCACCTGGGGGTCATCAAAGATAGCTTTCCTAGGCTGGCTATGAGGCTGGAAAGAGCACAGCCACGAGCCCAGATGGACGGCACAATCTGCAAGAATGTGCAGCAACAGCAGCAAGAGAATGGCTGCAAGCAAGAGAGCTCACCTGGTCAACAGCAGGCACAGGATCACACACAGCAGCACAGCAGTCTGTACAGACTGTCATGGAGCAATGCGTAAGACTGCAGAGAACTAGCAGAGGCTGGAGCAAACAGCGCAGCAGCATGGATAAGTCGCAGGCTGCAGACAGACAGGAGCCAGAAATGGTCAGGGCCTATTTCTAAGCTGCAGGGAGAAGTACATAGTAATAGACTGGTCAGGCAGTTGGGTGACCAGCTGACTGATCGGGCAGTCTGGGGCCCCCTTGGGGGGGCATTTGTTAGTCAACTCCAGGGTGCAGACCAGCCATCTGGTGGAAGCAAAGGAGTGGCTGTATGCAGCAGAAGGGTATTCCAGGAGCACACAAAGGTGCATACTACCCACAGTAGAAGCACTTCTTTTGGCTCTTTCTCTTTTCTTGTTGTCACCATCAGAAGTATCCCCGTCCTCACCCTTGGCATCTTTCATTTTTTGTGGCTTCCCTTTGCCACCTTTTTTTGGCTATAGAAGCCTTCTCATGTCCATTGTCCTCATCCTTCCTGTTGTAAACCTTCATTTGATCTTCTTCTTGAAGCGCCAACAGACCGAGCTCCTGAAATGTATGTGAATTGATTACTATCCACCTTGTGACCATTGCTCTAAGCTACTCTCTCAGAACCCTTACCTTCACTAGGAAGTCATGGGCTGATTCCTTTTCATCAATTTGTAGGTTGAATAGTTGGTTCTGAAGCATGATGATCCTCCTTGTATTCCTGGTCTCGTAGAGATCTTGCAGGATCTTCCATGCCTCGTGTGATGTGTCCACCAGTTGATGTGTGGTATCACAGAATCCGCAGTCGTCCCAATGATCATGAGCAGCCCGATTGCATGCTTTAAGATCCATGTCCTCCACTTTTTCTGGTTCCTCCACTTTTTCTGGGTCTACCGAGTATATCAATCTCACATGTGGCATCCAACATGCTTTGTCTCCCTGCTGTTCGTCACCTCCCAAATCTCCCTGGCCACCATATGGCTTCTTTCCATATTGAATAGTTGGTTCTGTTCAGCTTCACTGAGATCAATTTGCATACTCAGAAGTTACAGTGTTCATGAGAGACAGAGGAGTGGAGCAAAAGATAGACTTGAAGTCACCGAGGGGAGCCTATGCACAGACTTGCTCAGAAGTTACAGTGTTCATGAGAGACAGAGGAGTGGAGCAAAAGATAGACTTGAAGTCACCGAGGGGAGCCTATGCACAGACTTGCACAAAGCCGGCTTTCTTCAATGGCAAGCATCACCAAACTGAATATCCATGGTAGGTGTTTTCGTTGTGTTTTTTGGGAGATGTTAGTACAATGCTTTGGGATTAAAAAGTTGTACAGGTGCTCTCAGTTCAATGGAGAGTGGAAGGTGAAGGCCTTCCCCGCAGACGGGAATCTACTCCTTGCAGAGGCTTTTGACACCTGGCTGCAAGATTGTCCTTAAGATTAGCAACGAAGACTCCAACAAGTTCGAGTTGTGGATCGATGGAGGCTTCTCCAAACAGGCCCAGTTGTTTACGATGTTAGAAGGACCAGACGACAATCTTGTCACGGGCATGTGATAGACCGACTCCAAAGACGGCTGGAGTCATTCTGACCCGTGGGGATCTACGTGGACCAGGCACTTGCAGATTTATGCGATGAGCTGCCCCTCCTTGGGAGCCATGAGGCTGGTATTAAGCCCAGCAGCCCATAAGGGGGGTAGGTTGGCTGTGGTTTAGACCAGCAATAGGTGCCCACAATATGGCTTTATATAGGCGAAGTGAGCTGCCACTAGTCAGCCAGCATTCATTTGTCCCGCATGTCCCAACCATGCAAACAAAACGATGTGGACTTTGTTTTATGCCATATTCTTTTGTCATTGAAGTAAAAAACTTCCAGCCAACATCAGCAAGTCCTGTATCCCGGTAAAAAACTTCCAGCCAACATCAACAAAGACAGGTCCATACTATTTTCTAATCTGCCGTCAAGGCTACCATTTATCTGCAGATGTCTATCTTCAAGCACACAGTGTGCATCAAATGATAACTTTATTAGAATTGTGTTATGCTGAGACTGTGTGGCTACTTTAAATTAACTTGGTGAATCACATAACCGTGAGCCGCCGATTGCAAGCACGCTTAGCTGAAGATTTAAAGAACGAATGAATAGGCAAAGGATGGCCGGCAAAAGCACTACTGAATGCATAACGAGTCAAAACTGAAGATCCCGGACTATACCATTGTGTGAACTTCAAATGGAGGGAGGAGGATGCAAAGGCTCGCTGGATATTGCAAAAACTATACAGCAAGCGCCGTTTCCCTCTTCAATGTGGACGAGAGCCAAAAAAAAGGTGAGGGATGGGAGGAACTGAGCCAAAGGAGTTGCAAAGTGCACAATATCAATCTCCTTGTCGCTAGCTAGCTATTGCAAGGTCAGTCTAATAGCAACTAGATTTGCTGCAGGCAACCTTTCTCTAGTGGTGCACTTAACTACTACATAGGCCCCCCAAGTCGATGTTTTGTAGGTATTAATTAATTAATAAGCTCCCGCTCTGGCCAATTAACGTAAGTGAGCGATGTGAAATTAACTTAAGGTAGTTGCCTAATCAATGCCAAGTTTCGAGAGACATTCAGAAATCCAGAATCTTCAGGAGTATATGAGGGGGACAGGGAGGGGGTTGTTGAAGCAAAGAGGGGGAGAGGGGGAGGGAGATGCAGACAGATGGGAGAGGGGAGAAAGGGGAGGGAGAGTGGAGAGAAGACTGACGGGATGGAGATGGAGATGGAGATGGAGATGGAGATGGAGATGGAGGAAGAGGGGAGAGAGATGAGCGGAGAGGGGAGGCCACTGAGGCGAGGGAGAGAGGACAGAGGGGAGGCCACTGAGGCGAGGGAGAGAGGAGAGGGGAGATGGCAGAGGAGGGACAATCAAAGGTGAAGGATGAAAGAGGGGCGACGATCGGAGGCAAAGGGGCGAGATGAGGGCATGCATAATTAAACAACTTAGGCATAGGTTAATTGAGAGTGACTTGGGAGGGGGTGCGATAGAATTAATTAATTAATAGGCGGAGGAGCGATAAGGAGCATAACAACTTGAATCCTAGCATTTTATGAAATCTTTAAAAGAAATCAACAAACTCATACAAATATGACATGAGACAACACACAAACTCCTAGGACCCCAAGGGTCATGATTTATGTGATGTCCATATTTCCAAAGTTGAAGCTCGACAAATACATGAATAAGGTGAATGCTCACAAGAGCTCATAACTGATCCTCGTTGCAGTCTATACAATATTCACATGAACTGCAACCATATGCATAAAGATGTTACCATCCTTCGATGTTGCATCTAGCTTGGATTTCTTTATTCCCTCATATATCAAGGACATGCATGAAAAGAGAGGAATGTTGTAAGTATTCAGATTGAAAACAAGTTTAAAAAAATTCCCAAAAAACTTGAAAATAAGTAATTTTGAATGGACGAGCAATTAAAAATACTTATATGATAATATATAATATAACCACACATTGTGTGTGCGAGGAGGCAACGCGCTTCCTCCCCCAAAGAGTTATAATCCAAGGGAACGAGCCCTTCCTCATGCAATGATTTTTTGAGCACCGAGAATATTAGCACCGAGAATAAGTCTCACGAATGGATAAGATACTCGCATATTACCTGAATGTCAATAGATATAATCATAATCGAATGCCAGTAAAATCACCACATCTCTTTTATTGATGAATAGAGGCCCCCAAACTTTGAGATATGTCTTCCTATGTCATCTCAGTTTCCTCTTTCGAATATACGGTGAGTTGGATCCCTGAGAAATTCTCAAATGTCAAGTCGGCTGTCACTAGTACCATGATAGCAACTGATAAAACTCCAAGCATTGTTTGCCTGCTTTGCAAGAATCTCACATTTGATCCAAGTGTCCCACGAGACTCCTGCCTCATTACCATCCAGAAAGCCTAGGTACACAAGCCCAATAGTAGGTTCGTACACTCTTTTTAGGTTCCACCAAAAACAGTTTTGTTACATCAAATAGTTTGTTGATGAGCTCATATACAATATTGAGGTTGTCGTAAGGTCTGACCCTAATGCATTCCTAGTGATGAGTAGAATCTCCACTTTGCTTGCCCCATGTTTGCAATTTATCTTTCAAATAGCTAGTTCTTTATAGCATAAGCCCTTTGGGCGCTTAAACTTAATATCCAGTTGAGAAAGTAGTGCTAGATGAAAGTAGTGCTAGATGCATGTCGTTGTTTGCTAACAAGGGCACATAGAAAGCCTATGTGAGCTATCCTCATCTTATCAAGAGCTATAAGTAGCAAAGCCACGATCGCCAGACCCGATAATACAATCACCAACTCGCACATAACTTTCACCTGCTTCAAGTACAATCCAAGATTGTCGATATAGTTGTGGAGTGTGGGATATGCTGATATCCCTCAACTAAAGACTCAGACATTTCCTGATACATCAAAGTTGGGATTTGCTTATTCACCTCAAACTAATGGCTCAAACATTTTCTGATACCTCGACAACCGAGGCAACCGAGGGGGATGTAGCTACTAAAGGAGAAGGGGCGGTAGGACATCGAGTGTGGGATATGCTGGTTCACCTCGAACTAAAGGCTCAAACATTTTCAAAAGCACAAAGGCATGGAGAGAATGAGCATGAGCAAAAGTACCATGGTGGGTATGAGGAGGAATAAGGGCAAGGACATTGTGATTGTCATAGCCAGCAGCAACCGATGCAATCGAGGGGGACGCAACTACTAAAGGAGAAGATGAGGTGGCAAGACATCGCCATAGCCATAGCCAGTAGCTGATGCAACCGAGGGGGGTGCAAGTACTGAAGGAGAAGACATGGCTTGCATGACACCAAGTGTGGGATATGCTGGTGCACCTCAAACATTCCCTGATACCTCAATTTCACCTCGAACTTAAGGCTCATACATTTCTTGATACCTCAAAATGTATGAGCCTTTAGTCCGAGGTGAAATTGAGGTATTAGGAAATGGACCTTTAGTACGAGGTGAAATCGAGGTATCAAGAAATATCTAGGGTGAACCACCATATCCCACACGGTATCCTGTCGCCCCATCTTCTCCTTCAGTAGTTTCATCTCCCTCAGTTCCATTGATTGTTGGCTATGGCTATGGCAATGGCAATGTCCTTGCCCGTATTCCTCCTCATACCCACCATGGCGCCTTTGCTCATGCTTGTACTCGATCTTCACTTCAGCTCCTTTGACTCAGCCCCGTTCCCCCTTCCTCCATAGTTTTCTTAAGTTCAAGTATGTACTTTTAAGGGAAAAGTACATATCAGGAATCGTGTGTACACCCATATATTTCTGGAGAATTGTCTCCATATTCTCTTCTGAAAGATCATCCGCCTAATGCCATAATAACAAATAGCAACATCGTTCCTCCTCTTCATACACTCCATGCCGTTGTCTGCCATAGCGTGGCACCTGACTTCCTCCTTCTCATATCCCCCATGGTTCCATAGCTGATTGTTCTCCTATGCGCTCCTGCAACACAGGTTATCTCGGGATACATCTTCAATTTCATGTTTCTCATCACCATGAGCGCGGTGCTCCTAGGCCTTCAAGCCAGCTCTGATAGACCATTGGTTATAACGATGGAACAGTAAAAAATTGGGTTTGTAATGACAATACTTCTGCAAATGGTAGTCTTCTCGCAATAGGCCATATCTTCTCCAGCTGATGTGGCTTTCTTTGGCAACCAACATACTGTCTGTTCTATAGAAGTAAGATGTCAACCCACTGCATGCACGCTTGCAAACTTTTTCGTTCTCTAGGAAGCTCCTGCAAGGTGCCAATTTCTCAGAAATGTGAGAATCTCGATTTTTGACCTTGCATATGCCAATATGGATGAGTAGAGGATAGGAGAACTTCGAGCAGTTCAACTCTTTCTTCTTCGTGCACAACCATAGCAACAAGAGAAGTAGGATGAGCACTCGCAACACGCCGACTCCAATACCAATAGCAGCCCAAAGTTTAAGTCTATTCAAGCTTCTGTTTCCCCTCACATAGCTTGCTTACAAACTTGTTGGAGATAGCATCTTCATTGGTGTTAGGGCTGCAAATTGGTGTATTGATAGTTGCCACAATCTTTGTCATGGTTGGCATGTCGATTGATGGCACCTTCCGCGCTGTCCACCATGAACTTGGTCACTTTGATCTGGGACTTGTAGTATATTGCATGACCCTCGTATGGGGCTTTCTATCCTATGTTTACGACAATTCCCAAAAATCTTTACCCATAATCAACCAACATGATCTGACCGAGCTTACTTTAGTCCTTAGCCTTGCATACTCGATTAATTGATTCAGAGGTGAAGAAGAATCGTTGTCTTCCTCCATCTACTTATCTGTCTGTGGCCTATTGTTCAAGACCCTCCTCTTAAGCTTCTCAAGCATGAGCTTTCTCATTCACGTGAGGAGTATTTGTGGAGCATCACTTGCCATACTCAATGATGAAATGCCTTGTTAATATTGTTCACCAGTTTTTGTGACAATTTATTGACCTTAGAAATTTCAAAATCTTTACTAAAAGGGTAGAGGACGAAAGCATATAAAATCCTAGCATGAAAGCATGGAAGAGCCTGTCTACGCTTTTATGTTCTAGGACTTTAGATCAAACATAAATCAAGGGCTTATAATTGGGACATGTAGCTCAAGAAGAGCTCAAGAAACCCAACCTTCCCCCTTAGGTTGCATACCATAATAAGAATGAAACTTGAAGCACCTGTATCAATGCTCTTGATGGTGAGTTGTCGTGTGTGTTGAGTTCATTCCCCATGGTCGATGTCTGATGACCCCATGAGGGCCCTGCTTTGTGGCATGACATTAAAAATTATTCTCTTCTTCTTGGACTCGCAATCTCACACCCCTTGCTAGGATCCCCTAGTTGGCACATGGGGACAACCTCTTGCCCATAGAGGAGGACATAGAACTGAACGATGGTAGTGGTGGTTCACACCAACTGACGGTCATCATGTTGCCAATTTATGTCAACAACTTGTGATTGGTACATGTAGTAGGCGGCAACGTTCATGGGTTGGACACAAATCTTTTATGCCAACTAGGCTACAACCCACCTTTTGGAGAATGGACGCTAGGTGTTGTGCATAGGGTGTTGCATCCCCATTGGTCGATAAAGGACTGAGCCCTACCACAACCACCTTCCAAACTTTTGGACGGGGGTCTTGGCTACCCAATGGTCTCTAAAGGACCTCAAGCTGGGTTCATAAGGAGTGCAACCATGCCTCATGAAGGGTTGCCATCCTATGTGAACCATAGACATGACATTACAAATCACAGCAAGGTTTTCCCAAAAAATATGGTCAACATCGCCTGGTAACTTGGCCGTCATGAAAGGTAATGGTCAATTGGGTATTGAACCCTACCCACTAGCCCCATTTTGTTGCTTGTGATACACTACACATTTTTGTTTAATTTGGGGGCCTATGGAGCCTTGGCTAATCTTCCTGGTGGTACCTATGGTTCTTGGATTGTGAAAGCATGGCCTTCCTAACATTTGGAGGGACGATAGTCCAATCAATGAACCGTGATTGGTTAGGATACATGGGGAACCTATGTGCTCGTGGACATTGTGACCATCCAATGGATGAAAAGACATGGACTGATGCTTGCATGGGTGTAGCATGGAAGTGGGAGCCAGCATGGCTAGCCAATTAGATCATAGAGACTTCAAGTTTTAGTCGTGTGAAGCAGTGATTCAAGGTGGCTTTACGAGTCCTTTATTGACATCCTCTCTACAATGTTTTGTATCTTTGTCCAAGCATCTCTTATGAGAGTCATCCTAATGTTCCTCTTGGATATGTGTTTAGCTGCCAGGGTCTCGTACCTAGCTGTTGGTATGCATTAGAAAGTTGGTTAGCTTCTCGAATAGTTGCAAGTCTTAATATTGAGTCTCAAAACTTATAAACAGCTGCAATCCTTAGTAGAGGAGCATTATCATCTCCATAGTCATTGTCTATGCTTTGAGTCTTTATAATACAAAGTTTTTTGGGTTTTATCGTCGCCTCTTGGATTATTTCATGTGGAAATTTGCTTTGCATTCAAGTTAAAAACTTGCTTGTGGAGAGAGAGGGAGTGTAGTGTCTTGAATATCACGGGTTGAATATCTCTTATTTCTTATACCAATGGTATCAGAGCATCTAGGTTCTAATCAAAGTGATGAGTGGAGGTTTCTGAGACATTACAAGGTACTAGAGAATCTAAGTAGTCGATTGAGGTTCTAGAAAGCCATATTGGATGAAGCTGTGAGGGGTGAGGAACCATGGCACAACGAAAGTGTGATGATCCTACAAGTGCATTGACGGCAGTTATTGCATCATGCAGATTTTTTGAAAGCTTCGTTGATCGACAATTGTAGATAGCCCTTTGTGATAAAGATTTTATAACCTTACTTTCTTCTTTCAACGGTTGCAGGCATCTTTTTTATCTTCGTAAATCTATTTGTTCAGACTTGGCCCTTTGCAGAGCTAATGGTGTTTCATTTTTAGGTTCTCTGTTCTTCATTTCTCTTAGTAATGGCAAGTGCTCTTTACTTCAATATTTGGTTGCTGATGAATATAAGCATGCAGAAGATTGAGCCTTCTAAAGAACTTGCAATTGCTAGACAAAATTTGAGTAAGAAAGGTCCATCGATCAGAGTTTTTTTGTCAAATCACCAGTGTGGGTGCCGATTTCTTGGTTGAGTGATTTGATATGTGAGCCTTTGTGGGCATGTCTTCTACTTTGTTATTCAGGTGTTTATTACAGTTGGTCGAGATTGCCTTTTTTGGTTAAAGATGGTTAAATCCTATAGAAGCTTTAATATGCTTTTCAAGGGTTTTCTAACTTTTGGTAGGCATGCAACTTATCTTGGTGATTTGGCTCTTCGATGAGTAATCACAATTGATGGTGTGGCATAAGAAGTTTATATCCTTTATTTGGTATTAGTATCACTTTTATGTACGTTTGATAAGAGTGTGAGGATCATGTGGAGCCTGGTGGCTATCACTCAAAATTTTTCAATTTCTAAGATATTATAAGGGAGTGAGAGGACGTGCGGAATGGATCATTGTAAAACCATGTGTATGAATGACAAATACCATAGTATGGGGTGAGACTTATTTATTATTAGGGTTTTCTAAATAGGAATAGTAAGGCATATAAAGAAGTGGGTCTCATGTCCATGTGTGCTCAATAACGTAAGAGATATCACATGCGAAGCGTATGGAGGGCATGTGGAAGAGGGTGGGATCAAGAGAAATTCTTCTAGAATTCCTATGTGGAGTAGGGAGGATGTGGACGTATGGAAAAGAGAGGGTCCCTATGGGCTCCATGTGGGAAGACTCTTGACTTTCTAAATTTTTAAAGAGTCATGAGCATCTTTTGATGGAACATTTGTTAAAATGTGCCCAAAAGGAGAGCATGTCCTTATGTTAGCAAGGGGTGAAGGTACCTAGAGCTAGAAATGTATTGAGGTAAAAGAAGGTGGGAGGTTCTCTATAAAAGGAGCCTCTCTGCTCCCTCGAGTGCCTCATTCTTCTCCTTGTAGCTATGCCATCACCTTGTATCTAACTTTGCTTGTACTTCTTCCTCTCCGTAGAGCATTAGGCTCTTACTTTTGTACTTTCTCCAATTGGATGTCCTCTCTTGATGTCTTCAATTAAGTCTAGGGTTCCTCTTCCTCATTCTTCACTTATCTCTCCCCTCTTCTCTTCAAAGCTTCATGTGTCTGTAGCAGAGGAGATGTCAATCACCCCTAACCCCCCCTCCTCTTTGGGTTTAATACAATACTCCCATCGAACCTTAGAAATCTTAGTGGATCCCCCCCATAAGAAAGATCTACATAACCTAATAAATATGTCCAAGGCAGTCTTGGATGGAGACCAACAAGATAGATAGAAAATGATAATAGGATAGAGACAGTGATTTAGAGCCATTTTCCTCCCTGCCAGATTTGCTTAGAAGCTTCTCCATTTATCTAGTTTCTTCTGGAATCTGTCCAGCACCCAATCACACCTCTGCTTCATTGTGACATCAAATCCCATTGGTATCCCCAAGAGTCTAAATACTGTACTGTTTTGTAACTTCTTGCATCCTAGCTGTCGAAGGACTCCCTGATCTTCCCCACTGAGTGTGGCATACCCTGTTTTGAGTGGTTTTAATAGATGAGCCTGAGGCTTGACAAAACATCTCTAGGCAGCAGTCCATTACACAAATGACATCTTGATCAGTGTTTCTAGGAGTCAAAGTAGTGTCATCAGCAAAGTGCTGGCATAGCAATTGCTTACCATTACTGAGTTCAATCCCTTTGAGAACTCCCTCTTGTATTTGACTTCTAAGGAGCCATCCTAGAGAGTCTGCAGCAATTGCAAATAAAAGAGGAGCTAGAGGACACCCACTTGTGTGGTATTGAGAGGTTGGTTATTAACGAACTCACTAGGTGTTTGAAAAGGGCAATAGTAGATGTTTGCAATTGGTTTACTATGACATTGAAAACTAGTATAGTACTATAGTAGAATAGATGTCTGATAGGTTACACACACACACACACACACACACACGGAGTTTGCAAATCATTCGAACTTTCCTATACACGGCCTCCATCACATGTGTTGCAAATTAATCACTTATTCATCTTGACAATCGTTTTCCTTTGAGAGAACCAACTTGAAAGTAGTACTCATGAGTACTTGTACTCACTTGTTCCTAATGGCTTCTAACACGCACCACAGAAGAAAGAAGCCTTCACCCAAGAATCAAGCTTCGTATGCTTTGGCACTTTCATACTCCAATAACTTCTCAAGCTCTTCAAAGAATGGGACACGACCCGTGAAGAACACATACATGCCCCGGAATCATCTCGTTCCACCCCTTCTTGTGAGCTTCCTTTTCTCTCCTAGTAATGCCTGCATGTAGAAGAAGAGTTTGCATAAGACGGTATGCAGATTTTTGACTTGTCCTTCATGTCAACAGCTCGTTCGACTACTTGGTGTGTGGCACTTACACCCACTAGACTTCTCATGGAGAACTCTTTCCCCCCACCTTATGTATTCGGTGCCACCCGCACTCTGCAGGGAGCGGAGAAGATACAAGGCCTCAACAGACTCAAGCATGCAGGACTTGCCTCAAGTCCCCTACGCTAAAACTCCATTAATCAGCGGGTGCTGTTCCTCATCAAGGTTTTCGAAAGTCGGTAAACCCATTAAGTTTTCCTCAGGGTCAGCGCTACTTAAAGCCTCGCGAGACAACACTCCTCGCACTGCACTCATGGGGGCCCTCGCTTGTGGCATGACGTTAAAAAATTCCACTTCCAAACCGGCAATTATTTGCACACGTGTCAATTGAACATGTAAGCCGACGTGTCAGTGCCTTTCAAGATGACAATGCACTGAACTCATATGCTTACCAGATGCTCAGTTTTCTCTATGAACTTGTGTAATTTACGCGATCATGAATGATGGGCTCAGAGCTTAGGCTCCCCCTCTGTAGTCATTCCTTCGGTGCAGGCAAAGATAGAGATGCTGTCCATAAGAGACTGCCTCAGCTGAAGGAAGGTAAGGAAATGCATACCTTTAGGGGGGAACCTTTAAATGAGCTTCCAATGTTCGACACAAACAATTTGATGAATTCATATGTGAAGCGTGGCAGCATGGTGGATGCTCGCTATGTCTTTGAGAGAATGCCATCGCGCAATGTCGTGTCATGGAACATTATGATCCTGGGGTACGCCAAGAAGGAAGAGGGTGCGTGGGCTTTGGACTTGTATGTACAGATGCACCAAGAAGGTGTCCAACCAAATGATCGAACCTTTGTTGGTGCGTTGAAAGCTTGCAGTAGCCTGGCAGCACTGGAAGGGGGCAAGAAACTTGACGGGAAATGTGTCAAAATATGGTGCCTGGCGAAAGGTAGAGCCATCCATTCCCAAGTAGTAAAGAGTGGTTTCCAGTCAGATCTATTTGTAGGGACCACCTTGGTAGACATGTACGCTAGATGTGGAATCATGGACGACGCATGGCATGTCTTTGAGAAATTGCCTTATCGTAATGTGGTTACATGGAATACCATGATCCAAGGATATGCTGAGCAAGAAGAAAGTATGTGCGCTTTGGAATTATATGCAAGGATGCACAAGGAACCTGTTCAACGAGATGCTCGAACCTTTGTTGGTGCATTGAAGGCTTGCAATAGCCTGGCAACACCAGAAGAGGGCAAGCAAGGAGATGCAGAGTTTGTGAAACTTGGGTGCCTTGCGAAAGGTAGAGCCATCCATTCCGAAATAGTAAAGGATGGTCTTGAGACCGATCTATTCGTGGGAACCACCTTGGTGAATATGTATACAAAATGTGGGTGCATGGTGGATGCACGGGGTGTCTATGATGAATTGCCTGACCGTAATGTAGTTACATGGACCACCATGATCTTGGCGCATGCTGAGCAAGAAGAAGGTGCACTGGCGTTGGAAATGTATGCATGGATGCACCAGGAAGGTGTCCAACCGAATGATCGAACCTTTGTTGCTGCATTGAAGGCTTGCAGTAGCCTGGCAGCCTTGGAAGAGGGGAAGCAAGTTGGTAAGAAATCTGTGAAAATAGGGTGCCTGGCAAAAGGCAGAGGCATGTACTCCCAAGTAGTAAAGAATGGCTTTGAGTCAGATGTATTTGTGGGAACCACCTTGGTAAATATGTATGCGAAATGTGGGAGCTTGGAGGATGCACGGTTTGTCTTTGATGAATTGTCTTCTTGTGATGTGGTTTCATGGAATACCATGATTCTAGGGTATGCTGATCAAGAGGAAAGCTTGCTGGCCTTGGAATTTTACATGCGAATGGTCCAGGAAGTTGTTCAACCAGATGCTCGAACTTTTGTTGGTGCATTAAAAGCTTGTAGTGGCCTGCCAGCTTTGCAACAGGGAAAGCAATTGGGCAGGAATTTTTTGAAAATGGGATACCTGGCAATAGGTAGAGCTCTCCACTCCCAAGCGTTAAACCAAGGTTTTGAGTCTGATGTGTATGTTGGAAACACCTTGGTGATTATGTATGCAAAATGTGGGAGCATGAATGATGCACGAAGTGTCTTTAATGAATTTCCTCACCCTGATGTGGTTTCATGGACTAACATGATCTTGGGGTATGCTGAGCAAGAAGATAGTGAGGAAGCTTTTAGACTCTATGCACAGATGCAAGAGCAAGGTGTGTCACCCAGCGGGGCTACTTTTGTTGCCATCCTGAAAGCATGTGGCAGCAGGGGGGCTCTGGAATTTGGAAAGGAACTGCATTTTGAAATTAGTAGGATTGGTTTTGAGAACATTGCAATGGTTGCAAATGGTCTTATTGACATGTATGCTAAATGTGGGAGCATGGTTGATGCCCAACTGCTCTTTGATACCTTGTCCACAAGGGATGTTGTAGTGCAGAGTGCATTGATTGCAGGATATGCCCGCCAGGGAGAGAGTGAACTTGTATTTCATTTGTTTGAGAAATTGCGGCAGGAAAGCATACAGCCGAGTGGGTTAACATTTCTCAGTGTTCTTGGTGTATGCAATCATGTGGGTCTATTGGACAAGGGCCAGGAGTACTTTCAGGCGATGAACAAACAGTATGGCATCATCCCTACCATTGAACACTATACTTGCATGGTTGATATTTTTGGCCGTGCAGGCCGAGTGGATGAGGCAATGGTGATGATGGCAAAGATGCCTTTCCAACCTGATGTTGTTGTATGGTTGACTGTGTTGGGTGCATGTCTAAAATGGAAAAATATAGATGTTGGAAGGCACGCCTTTGAAAATATCGTTAGATTAGATGAAAAACTCTCTTCAGCATACGTCTTGATGTCGAACATATATGCTGATGCTTACATGAGGGAGCACTGTGATAAACTCCAGGTAATGGGAAAGAATGCTCAACAGTCAAGGTTGTGGATTGACTTTAATAACATGGGGCATACATGTGTCGGTGGGGACAGCGAATGTTCCCAAAGCAAAGATAGATTTGCAAAGCTGAAAGCTGTTTCTTGCAAAATGGAGGAAGGGTGCATCCCTGAATTGGAGTCATGATTGGTACTGCACTGTGTCGGCACTGTGAGAATGGCCGTTGCTTTTGCTCTTACCACTACATTCAACAGATACCTGTAACCGGTAGATTTTTGGTGTTATGACTATCACAAGGCCAGGGCTTCTTCTATGCTCAAGCATTCTTTCCCTTTGAGTGAAACATGATTTGCAAGCAGTGTTCCTGGGAGAAATAATAGGGAATGCATGGTGTAAACCCCTGCAGTGGAATGTTCCCATGGACTACACTATCTTTATATTTCCATCTAACATGAAGATGAATAGACATACACAATTGGGCTTCCATGGAATGGCCTCCTTGACACCTGCCCATGTCAAGACAACAATGGAGGGTGATGACCATCCAGGCAGATAGAGGAGGAGGCTTCATTACAGAAGCATTCAGCTCCTGTAGCATGATGGGCTTCCATGGAATGGCCTCCTTGACACCTGCCCATGTCAGACCACAATGACACAAACATTGACAACCATCATGCAACAAGAATCCAAATGCTTCTGCAATGAAGCCTCCCCGACTGTCCCCCTGGACGGTCTTCCCCCTCCATCCTCCTAGCTAAGAATAGCAGGATAAACAGCATGTCCAAAGGAGTCTTATGAATTCATCAAAATAATGGGTAGAGAATTAACTTCGAGGATACCTCTTGATTCACCGCCATTTGTGATGTCATCACTGGTAAGTAGCCTTTGTTGGGACTTGGTCTCAGTGTCATCTACCATCACAGCAAGGCAGGCACCTGTCGGAAGTGCTGCCACCATTGGTGAAGTCTATCCATTCAAGCATTGTAATTATGAGAGGAAGCAGCAGCAGAAGTGCTTTTCTATTGCGATCAGCCAGGCAAGGTTTGCAGAAAGAAGGCGGCAGATCAAAAGAATGAGGAGTCTGACTCAGATTCATATGGTGAAACAAAAGCTTTGACTAATGTGATAATTGAAGAACTATTCTTGGTGACATCTCCATGTGTTATCGAGGTCAGATATGCAGACCTAGAAGTCACAGTGAAGATGTCTGATATTGAGATGTGGGCAGACCGGGAGTCAGAGACCTTTGCAAAGGTGAAGGACAGCAAGGAGTGCTTGGACTCTTCCAGGTGCTTGGCTATTGATACTAACATGAATGAGGGTGGATTTTATGGAGTGCCCTAGGATTTCAAGTTCACATGGATGCTGTAATTCAAAAGGGGGCATTATAGGAACAGGTCGTTGGAATGTGCCTCCATAAGGTACATGATTTGCTTTCAGAGCAAGCACATAGGCTGGACGATCTTTTGGTATGTACTTGATGTCATTAATTTGAACCTTTGTAGCATGCCGTGGAGAGAAATGCTCTTCATGTGTCTCAGGAAATGCGAGATTGGAAGGAATGTGCCTTCTTGGGAGGCAGAAGGGGAAGTGTGGGTGCTTCTTCAAATCTCGGAAGCAGATTGTTGGAAGGTGATTATGGACAGGGTGTACTGAAGCCAAAAGAGTACTTGCTTGAGAACTTAGTGAGAGTTCATGGTCCAGGATATCTGGAGATACTCTTGGGATTTCATTTCTCGAGATAGTTCTTTTGTTGCGGACCTTGCCAGAGGAAGGACAGGTTGAAACAGACCCTAAGAACATAGTGCTTGGAAGACTCCAGGTTGTTCATTCATTGTGAGGGGGACAGCTGGAAAATGGTGGCATCTGGATTGCTGGTGTTACTTTGGATGGACCTGTGTACAAGGATGGTGTACAAGGATGGTTTGTTTGTGCAAGACCGGACCTGGAGGAGCAAGAGCCGCTGGTTGAATAGCCATGAATCGGAATTGACACCGGATTGTTCTACAGGGTTTCATCATGGGAGCTGTTGGAGCAACTTCCTTGATGAGTTGGCATTGGGCCGAGATGAGTAGGTGAGAGGGGGTGTTAGAAAGGTCACCTCCCTATATGTAAGCCCTCAAATGAGGAGAGCATGGGGGAGGGAGTCCCAGGGCAAGATTTTCCTAGAGAAAAGGGAAAGAGGGAGCTGCCACATGGGCAGCACCTCACAGCAAACAGGTACGGATGCATATACGGAACATGACAAAGGTGTTGACGTGGCTGTAGGGAGCTGGAAATGGCTTGGCAAGAGGCGAGATGAACATGGCTGGGATGTGCCTATTTGTTGCAGGTCTGGAGGGCCAGAAAGAAGGTGCTGCAGGATAGATAAGTGAGCAGGGGTGATGGCAGTGGCAGGCCAGCCACCTGGACTTGGAACTGCCCAAGGGAGGGGCCTTATATAGGCCTCCCTTGGGGCCTGGCAGCAACCCAAACAGGGGATGCGTCAATTTTACGAGCAAAAACCTATGAGCAATTTTATACGAGCGTGTTTTTCAAGAGATTTTAAAAATAGTATTTCTTTAGGAAACATGGTTTTTACACTTTTATTTTCATTAGAACTAGATCCCTTTATCATAAAAATATACAAACTAGTCACTCATTCATTTTTACATAACATAAATCTTCTTATTCATAGACATCCCTTTGTACCCTTGTTATTACCTTAAAAAAGTATTGAAAAATAATTCATTTAAGAAACGTCCCTCATAATCACTCTCAACATAATAATATTATACATAAATAATTACTTATTAAACACATTTATATCATATGGCAATATCTTTCAAGTGTTTTTATAGTATTAATAACAATATATTCATGGACATGTTTCTACAGAAGTTTAAATTACTGTAAATAAGTATTAACTTGGGCTTATATATCACTCTCATAAAATACATGTAATATTTAATACTATATATGCAAGGTTTTCCAAAATATAACCCCATAGATGTGCTCAAATGGGGTTTTCCGATCAATTTGAGTGGCTGAATGACTATATTTGGACATTGGATGTGAAAGTTATGTCACTTTTAAAAGTGCTGTCCAAGGTAGTTTCGCCAGCGAAACTACCTTGAAAGACCTTGTTCAAAGGGGTTTCGCTGGCGAAACTACCTTGATGGCTTGCTTCAATGAGTTTTCTTTGGAGAAACCCTTTCATGAAGATAGGGTGAGAGAGGTTTTTCAATGTCACCCCCTATTAAGTAAAAAGTTGTAAGAAGGATCATAAGGGAATTTTCATAGAGAAGTCTACTCTACATGTGGGTTTCTTCAAAAGCCATCCCATTATGTTCTCACCATTCCCAAAGATTCACATAAATATTCGTGTATAAAATAGGCATTCCTATAATACTTTTCATATTTCTAAGTGAAACTATGTTTTCTTCTGATCCATTTTTGTCATATTTTTGCATAGTTGGAAGCTTTTTTTTTCCTTCGCTCAGACGCTCGGAAGATTTCGCTCAGAAAATGCTCGTCCCCCCAAACAGGGTTGACGAGGCAGGTCGGCCCAAATAGGCCTGTTTGGGCCGGCCAGGATTCAGCTTCTGGGTCGGCCAAAATGGCCTAGGGGTCGGTCAGTTTGAAGGGAAGCTTTGCCCCTATAAAAGGAGGTCCTTGTGGCCTCATTTAACATCCAGCAGGGCAGCAAGAAGCTGAGCAGAAAGGAGCAGCAGGAGCACTTTCTTTGGGACTACATCCAAGAAATGAAGGAGTGCAGACTTATCTCACAGGGATGAACCCTAGGCTGTCTACCGGGGCAGCAAGGTGCTGAGATTTTTGGACTGAGATGCTTGAGGTAGAGCACACGGTCTCAGAGATCTAGGAGAACCTTTTGGTAGGATCAGAGGACCACGAGTGGTGGAACTCTGGATTTATCTTTTGTATTATGTCCATAGTTTGGATGGAAATACATTGTTTTGGTGGATTCTATATCTGGCTTCGATCACTGTCTATTTGTTAGTCTGCACAACATATGTATATGTGAAGCACATTAAGGAGGTTTGTGATTCCACGCGCACCACACATTGTGTGAGCTCCTGGGCTATTCTATCAGTCTTCTATTGTGCGTATCCTCTGTTGGTTGATTGATCCCTAACCACCTTCACTCTTGTGAGAGTCATGCATGGCATCTCCCTCGTCCATCCTCATGGTGAGCAATTGATTCTACAAGTTGAGAATCCTCAGAGTTTTTGTTCTTGTACAAGTCCTTCAAGATGTCCCATGTTACCTTTGAGGTATCCGCCAACTGAATATGCAGGATCACTGCATGTGCTGTTGTTCCAATGATCATAGGCAGCGCCTCAATTCTTTTTTGCTCACTCTTCTGTGCCATTTGGATTTGCAAGTTTTCTTTCTTGTCTCATCCACTGTGCTGGGATTTCAGCTCCCCTCTTGTCGTCATCTTTCACACCTTTCTTGCCACCATGTGGCTCCACAGCTTCACCTTCCAGATTGAGTACTTTAACTTCTCCAGTTTGGCCCCCCTCTCCAAAGTTTGGGAATGATATCCGTGAAGCCATTCGAATGGAGATCCTAAAATAGAGCTAACACCAGAAATGCAACAGATACAATAATCCTGACTTGATAAAGACACAATTATCTAAATCTCGGTCATCTTCTTCTGCAAAAGGTATTTGACCTCCAGATGTTGGAGTCGATCTCGAATTCTGCAGTTCTGAATTGAGGTCACCTTTCTTTCACAAAAAGGTCCTCTCTTTTGGGTAGCATGCACTTGTGAATCTATCTAGGCTCTGAAACCATGTTAAAATAACAGATGGAGGTTGCTTGCGGTAACCAACACTCCTCCAGTGGTAGAGTATGCTAAGAAATCACACAATGTGTAAACAAATCTCACTAGGTCTTATGTGCACACAAGTATTACTAAAGTAACTCACAGATACAATGTAGAATAGCAAAACATGTAGAATAGATAGCACAAAATAAGCAAATCTCGATACAAAATGCAGTGCACAACCTATGCATACAAGTACTACTGAAGCAACTCACAGATACAAAACATGTAGAATAGATAGGACAAAACAAACAAATTTTGATACAAAATGCAGTGCACAACCTGCCACCATCTAGCAGCCTGTGTGTTGCCTTGATGTGGACTGCTTATGCTCCCATAGGCTACCTTCTACCTACACAAAGCACCTCAGACTTGTCATCCTGCGTGCGTCAAAGGAGCTTCAGTGACCTTCTTTTTCTGGATGAAGATGTGGAGCCTGAGGCACAATGAATACCCCCCCAGCAGGGGCCTATTTATAGGGCTGCCCCATAGTTTGGCTAACCAGGCCCTTGCAGAAGCCGACCAGAGATAGGCCGACCTTGCCCCAATTCTGCACCAACCAACACCCAAACCCACTTGTAAGGCTGACCTTGCCTTGGCCTCTGCTGACCTACTACAGCAGCAGACTGCTGTCTGGCTTATGTATTGGCCCTGTGGTAGCCCTTGTTGGCTGGCTGTGGTGCTGTCTTTCCCCAGCCCATTTTCCTTTTATCATGGGCCCATGGCTGGCTCTATGCAGCCCTATAGTAAGCCCCTAATCTAGGGCATAAGTGCTGCCCATGTGACCACCTTTCACGCTGTCCACATGGCAGCCATTGTCCCATCTCTCTCTCTCTCTTTCCCCCCCCCCCCCCTGCCCCCCCCCCCCCCCAACACACACACACACACACATATATTTGGATGGCCACTAGCACCCGACCAAGAGAATCATCCAAGGGATTTGGCCTCTGCAGCTAGACTCATGTAACTCCTTTAGGATAAGGGGAAATTCTATGCAGACCCTTTTGGTAGAGTGTTTCATTGGTGATGCTATAGTTTCAAGATTGTAAAATTAATTTGTGTCTCGGATTTCGGCCAAGCCCCTCTAGGAAAATTTTGGTTTGGAGGTAGTTTGCAAGGACAATTTTCCATTCCGATATGCTGCTGATCTAGAATAGACCCTCATCTGGTAGTAGGGTTTCTAGTTGCTTCCGTTATCATCTTTTGTCATGCTTGATTCACCCTAGAATTTTAGTCTGGCATCATCATCGGCTACCCAACATTCTAGGGTTGATTACGACTAAGGGGATTTCGTCTTTGAGAAGGACAATGCACTTTATTAGGCAATGATAGTTTGAGATTTTTGAGCATGAGGTCAAGTGCCTCATTCTCTATGAAGATCACCACCTTGCAGAGCTTTTGGGTGACAAATATTATGACTTGGACCAAATTTTCTACTTGATCATTCTAAATCTTAGATGGGAGTAGGCTTCAACAATATAAAACTACCAGATGATGCAACCAATGTCACGGGGACGTGGCGGTGATGGTGAAGTGTCTAAACTAACTGTCACTGAATTTGGCCTAGGGTACCAGGCTAGGGGCCTTAGTTAATCCCAAAGGTACCTATGATTTTATGTGCAATAAGTGCAACTCCTGGTGCTATTAGAGTGGTTTCATTTTCTAAGGTCATTGGTTTGGTTCAGTGGGGTCATCCTTTAAAAGCTGACCCCCTAAAGATCCTACAAAATAGGGTCATTGGTTTCTTTACACTAGGGTCATTGTGTGCCATCTGACCCCCTAGGGGCATTAAAAATCCCACGCCTCATTTTGCTTAGGTGTCTGCTGGTGGCCTATCTCCTTGCCTTGCGTCACCTCTGGAAGTCCCTAGAGCCCTTCCTTGGCTTTCCTTGCTGATTTGAGACTTCACCCCTACCAGGGGCAGCTTCATTCATTCATGGCGGATTTCTGCAGCTCTCCCTTTGCTTGCTGAAGTGGAATTTCATGCTTTCTTCGCGATAGTTCTTCTCCCCTTGGTGCCCTTTGTTGCTGGCATGCTTTTGGGACCTGGACGCCTCCATTTTGGGCCACTTTTGAAGCTATTTTCGGCTTTCTTGGCGACAAAAGTTCTTATTTTCTGCATATGAAGTCATATTCATGGGCGCCTCTCTTCTTGCTCCTGCCTGGTGCAAGGCGCATTGAAAATGGAGCTGTTTGTGAGCTGTAAACTCTGTTCTGGTGGACGCATTCTTGGCTGATCTGCTACAGCTTGCTGGATGCACTTTTCTCTGATCTTTTCTGGTACTGGAAGACACTCCTAGGCAGCTCTGTCCTACCAGAGTTTGCTGTCCGCTTCTCATCCTACTTCTG
This sequence comes from Dipteris shenzhenensis, assembly GCF_047967505.1. Classification (NCBI taxonomy): domain Eukaryota; kingdom Viridiplantae; phylum Streptophyta; class Polypodiopsida; order Gleicheniales; family Dipteridaceae; genus Dipteris; species Dipteris shenzhenensis. The sequence continues at coordinate 16,626,684 of NC_141601.1, forward strand.
GAGCTGTTTCGGGCTGAAACAAGCTCTTTCTGTTAGCTGAATTCTCATCTTCCTTTCTACTCTCTGCTACAACTATTCTTACTGAGTTCCTGCTAGGTTGGATGCCCTGCCGTTGGCCTAGGAGAGGATTGGGGCACTGGTTGTGATACTCTCTTCCTGGGGGTGCAGTGGTTGGCCTTGGGCTCGGTAATGGCTTGGAAATGGGTAATGCATTGCTTGGCATGCTGTCAGACTGGTCTACTTGTGAATATGCATGTCCACTTAAAGGAACCAAAGTAATAGCACTGGGAGTTGGTCACTAGCACAACCACGGGTTGGTGTTGTACTGGGTTGCACCTGCGGGTGAGCTCTTGAAGGGAGTCCCTTTGTATTTTGAGCTAACCAGATTAAATAAATACCACAAGGGGCGCCAAGTGTTGGGGCCAACAAGTGTCACTCTCTATGTTTTTGAGTAGGGGCATTCTAGCCTCCCTTGACTTGAATGGTTCCATGATGCTGTGCAGTGGAGTTCTATGCTTTGAGTTTTGTTTGTGAACAAAGGCAATCAATTAAGTTGGCTGTATTTTCATCTTTGTGAGATAGTAGAGATAGATACACTGCCCTTAGTGTTCTAAGGCCGGTTACAGCTGTATTTTCATCTTTGTGAGATAGTAGAGACAGATACACTGCCCTTAGTGTTCTAAGGCCGGTTACAGTGTTTTCGTTGCCGGGACCATTATCAAGTCATCCAGAGGAGTCTCTGGGCAGCTTGAGTAGAGAAAGCAGTTGCTGATTTTGGTGCAGCCATCCATTGCTTTTGGATATGGATAATATCAGGCTTGGTTATGATGCAAACTCAGAGTCTGACCGAGAGCCACAGATAAGGGGAGCACACCCCGGAATAAGAGTGCAAAATGCAGCCCATGAGGGGCAGAATGTTCAAGTTGATGCATTGGGGCAGCCCAGCTCCACAAATGCAAAATCCTGTGGGTACAGTTGTATTGGGTGTTGACCCAAGTGTGCAGGCTAATGCTATGGCAGTAATGCAAACACAGATGGCTTCTGTGTTGCAAGTTTTGACTTAGCTCACGCAGAGCTTTGCTGAGATTGTGCATAATCCAGCTTTGATGCCAAGGGCAGAGGCACAACCCATTCAAGGTCCACAAATGCATGTGGGACAGCCACTACCAGAGCCACCGACACCAGTAGTACAGCCACTATCAGAGCCACCTACACCAGTGGTACAGCCACTTGCAGTGTCACAGAGGCAGGGACCAAATGGGAATGAGCATGGTAGCAATGCTCAGAATGTGCAGCAAGGGCAGCAAGCCCAACCATAGTATGTGGTTCAGCCTACACACTTTGGAGGAGGATCCATTTTTCAGGCCATGACCTCACAGCCACGCCAAATTCTTTATATGCTAATGTGGGGAAACAGCTTGGATTGCAGGGAGGCAGCCCTATGATGTCACACACTCAGCCAGTACCACGTGTGCCTCCGAACCCAGTTGCCCCTTGGCTATGATCAGTTGGAGACCAGGCTCAAGATGAAGGATTACAAGGAAGGGGGGGCAGCAGTGAAGTTTGAGACCTTCAATGGTCATGCAGATAGAATGAAGGCTCTTACTTTCTTGCAGGAATTTGATTTGGCTTTTGCTGGAGGGTACTTCAGAGAGTCTTTGAAAATCAGAAAGGCAGCCACATTCCTTAAGGGAAATGCCATGCAGTGGTGGTCTAACCTTCTCCTTCAAGGCCAAACACCTGCTACATGGGTTGAATTCAAAAAGGCATTCTCAGCCGCATGGCTCACCACTACTTTTGAAGTGGATGTCATGCCTCAGTGGCATAACTTGAATGCTAGGGAATGCAAGAATCTTGAGGATTACAACAAGAAGTTTTGGGATGCGTTTCTATTTGTGAGCTCTTACAGAACCGTCCCCATTTCAGAGCAAGCTGAAAAGCATTGTTGTGGCCTTCCCAAAGAGTTGAGGGACTATTGCACTAAGACATATTTCCAGCATGTCATAGTTGATAGAGAATGCCAACACAGCTTACTCACTCATGCAAGGCAGAGTCTCAGGTTTCAAAAGCAACTTCAAGGAGGAGCCAAAGAAACCACAGCAAGCTGGAAAAGTCCCTCTTAAATCAAAGTTTGTGGCAGGACAAAGGAGAAAACAACAGCCCTCTTCTCTCACTCCTGAGGAGAGGAACAAGTTGTTTACTGAAGGGAGGTGTTTTCTCTGCAAAGAGACGGGTCATAAGGCAGCAGATTGTCCTAACAAGAAGAGGAAAGAACCTGCAGCAACTCAGGCTGACATTAATCAAGGCAATAGAGAGGACCCCAGAGTCAAGAAGCCCAAGCCAAGTGCTGGCCATATACCTGGCATTATTGGGGGTGAGCATGATGAGAAGAAGTGTAGAATTCCTTATCATTTTTCAATATGAATAGACCTTGATACTTGGAAATTTTTCTTCATCACTATTTCAGCTGTCTTCTCTCTTTTGATTACTAGTACCATGGATTAATTGGGAAATAATCCAAGTGTATATTATGACAAAAGTAATAGTTGAGCATGGGGCAAGCTACAGGATCAGCATTGTCTGTACTTCTTTGATTCAGGAGCCAAAGAAAATTTCATTACTCCTGAACTTGTAGCTCAGTTGGGTCTTCGACCAGAAGAGATTGGTCCTCTTTGTGAGGCCAACATGGCTAATCCAGAGCTTAGTACCCTTGTCACTCCTACATAGGGAAGCTACGGATTCACATTCAGGGATATGTGGACTATGAGGATTTTTATGTGATGCCTTTACCTGAGTGTGATGTTTTGCTAGGGATGCCTTGGATGTACCGTGTGCATGCTATCATAGATACACATGACAAGAAGCTTACCTTGACTTATAGGGGTAAAACCCAAGTCATTGATGTAAACTCAAAGGGAGAATCAGTCCCAATTGTATCCGCTTCAGCAATTTTCTCTATAATGAAAAAGCATATTTTTGCGGATTTGATTTTTGTCAAAGAAAAAGAACCAGATGAGGATGACACTGATTTTTCCAAGCTGGAAAAACAGCAAACTGAGTTTTTATTTTAGTTTCAAGATTGTTTTTCAAATGAACTCCCAGAGGAGTTACCTCCTGAGAGGCCAGAAGATCATACCATTGATATCATTCCTGGCAGTTCTCCACCTAACCGACCACCATACAGGGTGAGTGCGGCACAACAGGAGGAGATCATGTGCCAAGTGAATGAATTGTTATAGAAGGGGCTGATTCATCCTAGCTCTTCTCCATATTGTTCTCCCGTCCTACTTGTGCAAAAGAAGGATGGATCTTGGAGAATGTGTATTGACTACAGGGCTTTGAATAAGATCTCAATCAAGAATCGATTTCCTATTCCACACGAGATGTGGTTCTTTGGATTCAAGGCGACGGATTACATAGGACCAATTCATGAACACACTTTGTAGATTTTCCACGTGGGGAGGTGTCAATTGTCTCTATGAAGACGTTGAGTTCTTCCGACTCCCGAGAGAAGGTTTTTGAATGAGTCAATCATGGTTGATAGGTGTCAGGAACATTGCATAATCAAAATGACATGAAGTGGCTCTTGAAGACCGTAGACATGGATACAAACGTGGCCTTGAGTTTGGCTTTGGGAGCCACGGTTATCTAGCATATCCAGCAAAATGATTCATGAAGCTATAGAGTTATTTTTAGATATTTGCTCGATGATCTGGTCTATGAAAAGCATTGGATAGGAGTTCAGGATGGTTGCCTTATTTAACTCTCGATAGTCCATTCATACTTAGCCTATTGTGGATCTTTTCTTGGGTACAATAACCATACCTAGCCTATTGTGGATGGTACGATAACCACCAAGGAACACCATTCAGATATGGCCATAGCGAAGGTCAAAATTTCTTGAGTGTTTATGAGGTACAAGACTCTAGGATGAATTAAGATATTTTACTATTTAGACAGACTTCCATCTTTCTCATCGGGTTGCAATGCAAAAATCATATGTTCATATTCCTCTCTCGAATATTTTGAAAAACACTCAACTATGAATTGAATAACAAGTCTCTCTCTTTCATTACATAACTTCATCTCTCACAACATAATTTAAAACAGTTAGAAATAGATATCAAAGCAAATGCAAATTTCACAGATTGCTCGGAAAAAGTTCATCATTCATAGTCTGATATTCAATGTCTTTCTCAAGATACAACTCTTAGGCAACAACTACAGATACCTGGTTGAAAAGTAGATGTAGAAAGGTTCAATGTTTTATTGAGCTTAACCATATAATTTTAGACATACTTCGGAGTAATTTTAGGTTCGGTCAACACCTAGCATACCCAGTGGATAGGAATTTGGGAAAAATTCCTGAACTTGAACCCGCCTCAAAAGCTTTCATTTCGATTTTTGAATATAATTGACTTTTCTTCTAAATACAATATCTCACAAGTTGAAGACTATGTGCTATGTGGTTGATGCTAAAGGGAGCTTGGTACAGTACCAAGGTACTAACAACCTCCATACACAACTATCAACCACACTTATGGAAAAAAGATGCCTAAATCTAGAATTAACTACATCAGTGAAACATTACTACAAATCACAAACTATTCAAAGTTGGTCAAGTTCTTTGGTTGGGGTTTCTTTAACAAATGCAGATTCAATCTCTATCTAAAGGCTCGTTTGCCTTGAAGATTTCTTCTATTTTGATATCAAAGTCTGTGTAATCCACCACTTTGAGTTTTACCACTGGTTGTTGCACTGCATCAGTAATGTGTCTTTCTACAGGTAGATATTTTCTCAATCAACAAATTTAAAGATTTTTCGATGGCTTCTGCAATCTGAGTCTCAATTTTGTTTTTTCTTCTAGATTCTGTAAGTTGCTTGAACTGGTGGCTATAGAAAGACATCACTAAAGTTTCTGTTGCATCTTTTATTGCAGCACAATGTGGCTCTGCAAGTTCTAATTCACCTATATCATCATTTGTGTCTAGAATATCCTATTGAACATTGAAGGAAAAACAAATAAATGATTTACAAGGAGAAACAAATCTGACTGAAGACATTTTGTGGTTCTCCCTGTCCTGTCCATAGGGAACTCTACTTTAGGAAAGATATGGTTTGCTTCGAGCTTTCAGCTGGAGGTACCTTAGATCTTATATGTACATCTCCTTCTATAACTCTTCCACAATTTTCTGAGGAAATGTTTTCTATTTGCTGATCATACGTATCCACATGCTGATTCTGCAGATGGAACAACCTTGCATGGATTTGGGCCTATAGATTCAAAGTATTCATGAAAGATTTATAATTTCAATAATGGATAATCTGCGACAATTTACATAATTTCACCAAACACGATAATTTACATTTTACAAAACATGAAAATTTTCATTTCACCAAACATGACAATGGCTTGTTGTCATATTGTATAAGTTCAAAGTGTACACAAGAGCACTTGTAGATTTTGGGCAAAGTATACATTTTATGCCACAAACAATAGGAGCAAAGTATACATGTGCTCAATTTGCAAAATTTATAGTTACATTTGAGGTGGCAAAAAAAATACAAGTAATGCCCTTTTCCAAAAAATTAAAGACTAAAAAAAACATCCCTTTTGACACTTCTACGAGTTTGTGTCAATTCGGAGGTCCACATGAACAATTGCATCGTCCAGGCATTCATAGAGGACTACCAATTAAACAAGAATTGTGTACAGGAACTTCCTCATTTTCTAGCTCCATAGATGTACTTGCTTGACTTCTGAATTTTCAGCTTTAGTGCAACTTGTAACCCTTCATATAATGTTGCATACTTCGCCTCATTATTTCTTCCAGCTTCTAGATGAACTCCCTCCTTCTGAATTAGCTTGCTCTCTGAATCAGTAATCACATAGCCTCCTTTAGCTTGATGTAAACTCTTCCTGTATGAGCCATCAAAAGATAGATGCTCTTGGAATGATAGCATGCTCCTCTTTATCTATCCTCTTCTCCACTTCTTTCACCAAAATGGGACATTCTTTGTATGTTAACAGGTCTGCTATTGTGGCTTTGGAAGTCCTCTCTACCAAAAATTAGAAAATATACTCTTGTAGCTCAACCCACCACTTCATCATACTCCGAGAAAGTGTTGAACTATTAACTAGCTGAGGAAATAAGGTGTAGCAAGTCAAAATAACAAATGTCTTCGAGATAAGATATGCTATGAACTTCCTACAAGCATATACCAAACTTGACAGAATCAGCTCTGCCTCTGTATATCTCCTAGGAAGTCATTACTCTATTATTTTGGATCGCCTGCTCTTGCATTTTCAATGAAAGTCTTTTCTTGATTATAGACCATTGTTCTAGCTTTTGTTCCATATGGGCCTAATGCTCCGACCTCTCCTTCAGTTGAATTGCCAATTTTTCCACCTCATAGTCTGCTCTTCATAGTCTTGTGTCATAATTCTTTGCATTTCTACTTTGAATTTGAGATCTTCTGTCAAACACTAAAATTGATGATGTAGAATATCATTGTCTTGTTTTAGTTCTTTGCTACTCTCTATACACTTTGCTGCATCCCGATGTATTGAGTTTGCTGCTGCTCCTAAAATTCTTGTAAAATCTGCTGAGTGGCATCACCAAAAGAAATTTCTTCCTCTCTTCCTGAGGCTCTTCATTATTGTGTTCCTTTGCCTTTTGTTTTATATCTTGGTCTGGTGGTGGTCACATTTCCTATTGGCTCTGTATGGGTTGTTCTTCTGGCTTTGCTATTTGTTTAGGCACTACTAGAAGAGGTAAGTCTAGCTATACTTCGTCCTCATGTACAGTATTTTCCTTATCAGTTTTGGGCTCGTCCACCTTTTGTACATCCTAGAGTGTTGGAAATTTTCATTCTAATTGTCGCTTTTGATCTCTTCTTAGGGATCTCCTTTTGTTTATTCATTGCCATCTATTGATTAAGACTAGACGTTTTTTGCAGACCTTTCTTCCTTTCTGCAATTGCAAAATTGAATTTATCTAGAGAATGTCCAAAATCTATTAAAACGAAAGTCGTTGCTTTTCTTTTAATTTTGTTGATCACAAGGTTATCACCCTCTTCCTTGTATTCTTTCGAGAATGGGAGGCATTGTTGAATTTTGGGGGCATTCAGAATACTTAAAAATAAAGAAAACAAAATGGAATGGAGTTTGCTGTGCACTACTGTGCTTCTCCTTTTGTCTTTGGTCGTGAATTCCCCCGAGAGTCACTCATGCACCAGGGCTGCCTAATTAATCTTATTTCTAGTCTCATTGTACTGCATCAGAGCATAATCATCTTTTAAAATATAATCATATTTTGTCAAAAGCAACACCCCTTCTAAACACCAGTAGCATTATTCCCTTCTATTGGCCCTAAAAGCCTGCGTGTGAACTGGTGCGCAAAATTCCTTGATCATGAACTCATCCAGATGCTCGGAAATTTCAACGTGCTTTTGGAATGTAAACAAAGCTGCAATCAACTCTGCTATGATTGACATCCCTTAGTGTTTTTCAAGTATTAAAACTGTTGTTTGCTGGGCTTCCATGTTCATGGCCCAAGCCCACCATGGCAACTTTTGATATTCAAACAATCCCGAGGTTTCCAACCACAACACATTCTATGTAATCAAATTGTCTACATCTTGAAAATCTTGAAATTCAGTGGAAAATTTCACAGCTAGCTTTTGTTGGATTGCTGTGCTGAATCCATGACTTGATCATCTTGGTTTCCGATTACATGACTCTGCAGAGATCTCTTGGTAGCAAATGACACCTTATGCTTCTTCATATTAGGAATCATAGTGCAACAATGAAATTTCACACTAGGTTGTAGAGGGAAAGGATGCTGAGAAAGGCTTTGAAGTGATCACTCCCACTAGTGAATTGTAGTTTCAAACTTTTGATCAATCTAGTCCACATGTGCAAACTATCACTACCTTCATTGTGGTAAATGATTTCCCTTTTTGCTTTTGAGATATATGATACCTAGTATTAATATTCGATACCTAGCACTGATAGACTTGACTCATTCCAAAGTTTGACAAAAGGCTTTAGTCGGACTCCATTTACTGGCTTCTTTGATGGGTTAGCGTGTAAATCTACTAGTTGGAAAGTACCTCGAAAACCACCGCTTCCACCACGTTGATAAGGGGGTCCATAGCCACCTCTTGACATAGATGGTTGGTATGGTGCATAGTAAGGCTGAGGATAGAAATAAGGGGCACCAATTGAATTGGGCACAGGAGCTTGGAGCAAAGGGGGAGTCAGAAGCAATGGAGGCAGCATGATAGGAGGAGGAGGTGGCTCAGATGCTCGTGCAAGAGGGGGAGTAGGAGGTAATGGTGCTGGGCTAGAAGTTATGGATACCGTTCTATTGACTGCAGCAACTAGATGTTCCCCCGAGGTATACTCTAGAAGAAGCTTCCTTAATCCTTTGAGGTACCTACACTTAGAGGCATCATGTCCATGGATCTTACAAAATGTACAAAATGAGGTAGAAGTAGGTACCTTATGCTTGGAGGGGCACTCGTAGCAGTAACCATGGTTAGAACCCTTGCACTCTGTGCACCAAAGACCACTTCAAATTTGGGCCTCAAAGGACGACTGGCCATCCACCTTTATTCTATCTTTTAGGCCTTCTTTGATTTCTTCTAACTCCTTGAGTTGCTGCCATGCGGATGATCCCTCCTCTCTTGGGAGTTGGGTGGTTGTAGTCATTGACGAGGCAAAACTTAGCTATGACCGTTCCATCTTGACAGCTTCTTTTAGGAAGTCTTGAAGTGGGGCATGTTCAGGGAGTTTATCAACCAGCCTTATAGCAATGGTAGGGGGTAATGATTTCAAAAACCACCCCTTCATGACAGCATCATTAGGTGGCACAAACATATTTGCCGCCAAGACCCTCATCCTTGTGTACATCTCAGAGATGCTTTCTCTAGGCTTCATGGTGTCAGTGGACAACTCTTGGACAATCATATGTTCAAACTTATCCAATTTGAAAGTCCACAGAAACTCCTCCCTTAGAGCTGCCCAAGTTTGAAAATGGTCAGCCAAAAATTGGCTATAGCATACATCGGCTACATCCTCCAATGACGAAGGAAAGATATGTAGAAAGGCTGCTCATTTTCCACACCTTGGCTGTGAGAAACTTCCTCAGATGAGCTTCGGCATCCTCATGTAGGTGACCTTTAAACTTGTAAGTCTTCACATGGACTTTGTTGAGTAACTCCAGAAGTCTTTCTTTTTCTCCAGGACTGAGAACCACTGCACTCACCCCGAGAGCTGAGGTGGAAGGAAGAGCAAAAGGGCCTCCCAATGGAGCAGTACTCAATGTGAGTACTAAGGAGACATATGGTGGGGTGGATGAGGAGATAACACCCCATGCAGGAGACCACACTGGTGCAGTTACTAGCCATAATGGAGATAGATGATACTGCATATGCTGCAGGTGCTACCATTGCCAAAGTAGATGGTGAAGACATGGGGAATGTTGGGGTTCATAGGGATGTAGAAGCAGTTGGGAAGGAGAAGGAAGGGGTCGAAGCCATGTAGGATGGATAAGGAGGAGAAGGGAAGGGTAATGATAATAGGGACATCTAAGAAAAAGGTGAACCCAAGGGTGTCATGGATGTAGAAACTAGACTCGAAGAACCAGGGTTATGCATGGTAGACGAAATGGCAGCTTGACCAGTGGATGTCAAGTTCGGCACTGAACTAGGTACTACTCCCATTGAAGTCGCTACAGTGGCTGTTGGATGAAGACATCATTGCAACAAAATCTAAGGGCTGTCTTGAACTTGATGCACGTCTGAGGAGCCCTCATCCTTAGTACTTTCTTCTTTCACCTGTTCCCCGCTTTGTACTTCTTCTTCTCTGGAGTTGGGATCTAACCACCACCGATCTTGTTGGTCCAAATCGATGAGAGTCTCAATGAAGTTACTTGCTCTGGCTATAGCTCCAATAGGTTCCCTTTGCACTCTTCCTGAGGACTTTGCGAACTTTCGTCTCACGTAATGCTTTTTGTACCTAATTTGGTCAATCGGAAGTCTCCTCTCCACTCTCCTTAAGTAACTCCTAATTCTTTCACTCACTCCTTCAAGGGTATCAGAACTACTCGGCATAAGAACTCTCTCCTCTAGGACCCTAGAACTCCACTTCCCTCTTACTACTACTCAACACTAGCCCTCTAGGACCCTAGAACTCCACTTACCTCTTGCACTCAACACCAATAGTGTCCCACTGTGATCACCATAAACTGTCTGAGGGGAGGAGCTCCTATCCTTTTGGAGGTGTTACCGGAGGCCAAAGGTTGCTGGCATGAGAAGCATGAGTGTTGCAATGCTCTAATGCAATGGATCGCGCAGAGTGCACCGTGCAGTGGTGTGCGATTGTCATATGCTGTATTGCAGTGACCAACGACGTACGAGTGCACTATGCTAAATGACAATCACATGAGAACTCCACAACATAAGCAGAAGAAGAAAACCTCATCATACACTGGGAAGAGACAAGAAAAATGAGAAAGTGACCAAGGTGGCCAAAGTACATATCATTCAACTAGCGTCTACAAGTCACAAGAGCACACAGGTCTATCCCCATAGTAGATACAGGGTACACACAAGTCTCTCCACACTCTCTCCTTGGCGAGCTCATAGCTCCAGTGTCTATCTCTCCTCACACTCTCCTTTCTCCCGCTCCCATACCGAACTCCGAATGCTCAATGTTGAATGTCCCCTTCCCTCTCCACCTTGCCTTCATCCATATCCCGCCTTGGAGGGTCCCTTCTTCGATAAGAATCTCCCCCTTTCTTCCCATTGGTCATCCTTTTATCTTCTTAGCTGTTGAGGATAGCCGTTGGGCTGCTGGCTCCCTTGATGGCTATGATGACTTCCTGACTCCCTGACTTGCTAGCCTCTTCTAGTCAGGATGGTGTAAATTCTCCATGTGCAGGTGAGCTGGATCACCGCACCACTGAACCACTTTGTAACTGTAAATACTTGTGACTGCTCCATGTGCGCAGCTCTCAATGAGATCGCCTTGGGCATGATACTCCTGGTTGACCAGTGGTTGACATGTGTCGACCTGTGGCTGACTCAAATAGTACTCCTGCATGAACCCGTGTAGTCAACTCGTGTCGTGTGGCTGACCTATGTTGACACATGGTCAACATGTGGTCAACGCCTATCATCATGTGGTAAGGGGTGTTTCTATTGTAACAGAAAGGCATGGGTAAAAAGGAACATTAAGTTCAAGATGTTTAAAGAAGGTGACTTGATGTTGATGTTCAATTCCAAATTACTAAGATTTCCCTGGAAACTAAAGTTAAGGTACAATGGACTACTCCAAATAGTGGAATAACATGGAGGTGCAGGCAGAGGTACAAACTTTAGAAGACCCATCATGTGTTACAGATGTGGCGAGTATGGCCACCACCAAGATGATTGTACACAGTTGTTCGAGGGACCCTCTTGTACATAGTGCAACACAAACGACCACTACACCAGAGATTGCCCCAATGGAAGAGCGGAACCCGCATCCCAAGTGAATATGATTGATGTAGTAGTGGCGGAAGAGGGCAACATCCTCGTTTGATTGGCGCAGTGTTGGGTGCTGTGACACGATCACAAATAGAAAGTGACAAATGTAAGGATGACTCAGAGTTAGCACCGGAGATCTCAGCACCAATCAGCTCGACAAGTGTTCCCCCCCACCAAGGTCATTCTCCCCCTCCAAGGTACACAGTACGCCCAGGAATAGACCACCCATGCTTGCTCTTGATAGTGATTCAGAAACAAAATCGAAGGGCACACAACCATTAAGGTCAACCACTAACTCTGGAAGTGCCTCATCCTCGAGTGATCACTCTATGCCTTTGAGGTATCAGGAGGTGGTAAAGAGTATCACTAGAGATCTTCAAACAAGTTCTAAAGATGAAGGTGGCACACCTCAGTTTCTGTCTCGCAAGTCCAGAGGTTTGCAATAGAAGTGACAATCCTTGGATAGGACAGGGAGAATGAGGCACAAGTAGGTCCTTCCACTTTTTCCCCAACCGCACTCAAGAGAGAAGGGGCGATGGGGAAAAGGCCTAGTACTACCCATGAAAAAGGGAAAGGGGTGATGGAAGAGACACCACGAGAGACAATGACTCACAGTTTAGATGTACATCTACATCTTGTGTAAGCTTCAACAGAGGCTAGGAGGATGAGGTTGCACGAGACTAATACTAGTGTCTAGCACTACTCCTTGTTTGAAGATCTTATGAGTGAGCCAACACCAGAGACATTACCAGCTCAGCATGGGTCTACACTAGACTACTTCTCTGCCTACGCTACCCTCACTTGTGGACAAAGTCCCAAGCTCACTGTGGAGATTCATGGAGTGGAGCTGAAGGATGTCTTCCTTGATGGTGGGGTGGCTGTGAACATTATGCCAAAAGGTACACTCCAAAAATTGGGGTTGAACTTGACAAGTGATGTTCACTTTCAAGTATGCATGGCTGATCAACGCAGAGTAAACCAATGGGTGCAGTCAAAGGTGTTCACATGAAGATTGGTGGAGTATCTTTTCTCTCCAATTTTGTTGTCCTTGATATGATCGAAAATGAATAGACTTACCCTCTACTTCTTGGTAGGCCATGGTTGAGGTCCACAAAGCCCATGGTCAATTGATGAAGTTTGGTTGCCCTTGGGATCCACATCCCTCGAAATAGATATGGTCATAGGATAGGCAAGGCACATACCAATAGAACTGGGAGAGGAGGATTTTGAAGAATAAGCCGGAGCCGAAGAGGAGCATTGGGCTTGTGGGGATTGGCCCATGGGTGGTGACTAAGATATCAATGAGGAGACAACCCTGGAAGGATTTGAAAGTTTGACCTACTTGTTGGATCGGGTTGATCAAGAAGATGAGGAAGCTATCATTTTGGATTGGATGGCAGCCCTGGGCTCCTTAGACGTCAACATGGTGGAACTATGCCAACAAGAAGATCCCGAAGAACACCTACTTGCAATATCACAAGTCCACCTAGAACCACATGCACAGGGTCTAGCTGAACTAGTTTACGAAGGGATGCCCTTTGGTCTTTGCAATAGTCCACACCTATATAAGAGAATGGTCACTAGGGGTACTACTGTGGACACCACTGAGAACAATGATGGTACTGTAGTGAACATTGATGGTCGTCCAGTGGCCGACATGGAGGACATTGGTCAAAATGATGCTGATGGTACTATAGCATACAATGATGGATCTACTTTATACGAGGCCGGTATTGCACAACCCACCAATCATGGTACTCCAGTGTACAATGATGATACTACGGTGTACAACCATGGTACTACTGAGTACAATGATGGTCATACAGAAGACAATAACGCTAATGAAGAAGAAACTGATGGGGGTGATAGTGATTTAGAAGAAAGTGACATAGACATTGCTAAACTTGAGGAGACTCACCACCAATAGCTTGAGGTCTTGGGGGGACCTAGGGTGCATACAGGATACGGAGATGAGGACAAGGTGTTCTCCTTGGTCATATTGTTTCTGTTGAGGGCATGACTACTGACCCCGCAAAGGTAGAGGTGATCATCTCATTGCCTATCCCTCGTACACCCAAAGAGGTGAAGTCCTTCTTAGTGCATATAGGATATTATCGAAGGTTCATACGTTTCTATGGCAACATTGCCCTTACTTGGCTGGCTCTCCAGGCAATCAGTCACACTCCTTTGGGTCTCGACAAGCCCTTCCAGCCACAGGCTCCTATCTTGTTGGCCTCGCCATCAGCACTCCCTCTTCAGTCCTTGCCTCACCGTACCTCTTATCTTGTGGGCCTCGACATCAGCACCCCCTCTTCAGTCCATGCCTCTCCAGACCTCGACATCGACACCACCTCCTCACTCTTTGCCTCTCCAATAGGGAGCCATTGTCCATGACTGCCAGTGCCCCTCGCCACAAGTTCCCATAAGCTCAAACCCAAATTACCCAGAGATACTCTATTTGTTGACTTTCATACAGCTAAGGTAGCCACAGAATAGGATCAGGACCTCCATGGCATCACTTGGCAAACGCACCGCAAATGACTAGGGTGCCGGGTCTACACCACAGAGCACTTCCAAACGCCCTCGAGCAGCTAAAGATTCACCTCCCTCCAATAGGATCACTATCATATCAGATGAGGAGCTATCCCCTTTTTCGAGTTCCTCTGATTCAGATCATGGAGGCTTTGACTATCTGCCCCCCATAGGTACTATCAAGACACCATCCAAGGCATCCAGTGGGCATAGTACTGAAGGTGGTGATTTGGCCCCACAAAGTACAGCTTGCGATCTTCCACCCCCTGCTTCATCTTCCTCGATCATTCGGGTGGTTTTCAAACCTTTCCTTGATCCCACACTCAAGCTGTCTAGCATCTTGTCACCTGATGAGATAACCTGCATGTCTCTCACAAAGTTTGATGTTGTCACACTTCCCCTGGTGGACGTCCAAATGTGTACTACATTTATTTAATCTTATGACTTTGCCACAGACACATTTGGATTCTTGAATTCCCGTCATATATTCACTCCTAGTCTCGTATCCACATATCTCCATCTTCCCACACTCCCCTTTTTGCCACCTCACACCGACTCACTCACATTCCTGTCCTTCTTGTTGATGTGTAAACCTCATTGCTATGGACATGAGTGCAAGAAGGTTCTCGAAGGAAATAGGAGAGAGGTGCTTTTAGTGAGGTAATTGTTCACTTACTTCTACTCTACCCCAATACACTTCTTCATCATCGAGGCGATCCATTCTGCCCTAGACTCCATTCTTTCTGTCACTCCCTACCATTTCGCCTCACTCTTCTACTTTGCCTTCTGTAACATGGTCTGCAAGCATCAGGGAACATATACCTGTACCTCTGGGCCCCACCTCACCTTCTTACTTCACCAGTGGAACACCAACCCTCCCATTGTAACAGGTTGCCTCCCTTTGTCATACCTCTCCCCTCTTGTCACCGCCTCTGCCATCTCTTCCACTATCACTTCCCCAGTTCTTGCCTCCTCTCCTCTTTTAACAAGGAGGGTGCCTCGGCAAGCGCAACCTAATGCAATCTGCCCCGGAGCTTCCTCAGTACATTCTGTTACAGGTTCCCCATCAGTGACCTGTCTCGTGTCTCCATCAGTCACTTTGCCAGTGCCCAGACTTGCATCTCCATCAATCACATTTGTCTAGGCTTCTCCAGGGACCTCTAGAGTTTCATTGGGTCTGGTTACACTACGTATACCCCATGTTGTACTAGTGATGACAGGTGTTGTACCAATGACTTGCTTGAAAAGTGTATTTTTGCATAGGATTGCAGCAGCTATTCCATCTTCCCTCACCACCACTTTCACCGATGCAGTCCTCACCATAGTTCAGGTGACCTCTGACCATGTGTTGGACTTGAATCTTACTCTGGGACTTGACTCCCATGGGTTGTCTCAAGGGCATACTTCACATTTTGGCCTCCACACCATGACCACCATAGGGCAGAGACAGGAGTAGAGACTGGAGTGGGAGCCCCTCCCCGAGAGATCCTCTATCAGCCACTTCACCATCAAAGGAGGTATTTGAGGGAGGGAGTTTGCCCAAGTCTGTGGATTGCCCACCCCTTCATCAGAATGATATGTTCATAGCTTACATAGCTACTGAATCATTAGGCCCACCGCTTTCAAGTGTTCTCTTGTGGAAAAACAAATGAAGGTTATAGCAAAATACTATCTGTTCTTCACAAGAAACACTCACCAATATGTGGGGAAGAGGAGGATCTAAATCAAATCTTCACCATTCCTTTGTAGGAATGCCTCGCACAGAATAGGAAGACCTCAAGGCCTCGACATGTTTGGTGCACTTAGATCAATTAGCACCTACAAGCAACTTGTCTATGAATGAAGGAGCTCTCCCTGAAATGTTTGAGGAATTGGGGGACCTGACTAATTTGGCTGATAAGCTGAATTATAGCGATAGGTACGCTTGGATGAAGAGGTCCTTACATCTTGCTTAGCGTATCATGGATGACACTTTCATGTAGCTAGGGATAACCATCTTTAATTCCATAGGTCAAGCTCATAAGCTCCTCTCCCAGCAGCAACATTCTATTGCATGTCTTTAAGCTTTTCTTGGCATTTCTAGAGCTCTTCTTATTTTTGGATTAGAGCAAGTTGAGCTTGTGCCAATTCCTCCATCTGTTGAGCATGTGTGGAGCTCAAGTAGTCATAGGAGGTCTGTAGGATTGCTGTAGCTTGTACTGCTGCTGTCAGCTGTATTTGGCTTTGGTGGAGGTTGGAGGTCACATCCCTCACTGCCTTCTCTTGAGCTTGGAGAGCTTGGTCCATGCGCACTTCTTCAACCTCTTTCTCATCTATTTGCACCTGAAGTGCCTAAAAGGAAAGAAAGGAAGGAAATTCCCCTTATTGCTAACCCTTGCGTGAAGATGGCTATTAATCACAAGAAACGGGGGAACTATGAGGGTCAAAATACCTTAGGTAATTGCTATTTATGTTTTTAGAAGCATGGTACAAGAAAGAGAAAAAGGAAGGGGAGCTGGGTGCATGAGATCATAATGGAATTGAAAAAGGAGGACTAGAGAAAAGAATAAAGTAAAAGTAAAAGAAAAAGATATGGAATTGTAAGGCAAAACAAACACACACACACACACACATAGGGGGGGGGAGAGAGAGAGAGAGAGAGAGAGAGAGGAGGGCTAAGGAGAGTGGGTGGAAACTGAAGTTTTAAACTTTTTCTCGCCAAAAAATATTGAAAGAAGGGGAGCAACAAATCCTTTGCAAAGAGATAAATGACAAACCTAAAGGCAATCAGAAAGTTCCACACTCACCACACCAAAATTGGAAGGGATTCTAGAATTTTCATGCTCCCCCCGGTGGACGTCCAAATGTGTACTACATTTATTCAATCTTATGACTTTGCCACAGACACATTTGGATTCTTGAATTCCCATCATATATTCACTCCTAGTCTCGTATCCACATATTTCCATCTTCCCACACTCCCCTTTTTGCAACCTCACACCGACTCACTCACATTCCTGTCCTTCTTGTTGACGTGTAAACCTCATCGCTATGGACATGAGTGCAAGAAGGTTCACGAAGGAAACATGAGAGAGGTGCTTTTAGTATTTGTTCACTTACTTCTACTCTACCCCAATACACTTCTTCATCATCGAGGCGATCCATTCTGCCCTAGACTCCATTCTTTCTGTCACTCCCTACCATTTCGCCTCACTCTTCTACTCTGCCTTCTGTAACATGGTCCGCAAGCATCAGGGAACATATACCTGTACCTGTGGGCTCCACCTCACCTTCTTACTTCACCAGTGGAACACCAACCCTCCCATTGTAACAGGTTGCCTCCCTTCGTCATACCTCTCCCCTCTTGTCACCGCCTCTGCCATCTCTTCCACTGTCACTTCCCCAGTTCCTGCCTCCTCTCCTCTTTCAACAAGGAGGGCGCCTCGGCAAGCGCAACCTAATGCAATATGCCCCGGAGCTTCCTCAGTACATTCTGTTATAGGTTCCCCATCAGTGACCTGCCTCGTATCTCCATCAGTCACTTCGCCAGTGCCCAGACTTGCATCTCCATCAATCACATTTGTCTAGGCTTCTCCAGGGACCTCTAGAGTTTCATTGGGTCTAGTTACACTAGGTACACCCCATGTTATACTAGTGATGATGGGTGTTGTACCAATGACTTCCTTGAAAAGTGTATTTTTGCGTAGGATTATAGCAGCTATTCCATCTTCCCTCACCACCACTTTCACCGATGCAGTCATCACCATAGTTCAGGCGACCTTTGACCATGTGTTGGACTTGAATCTTACTCTGGGACTTGACTCCCATGGGTTGTCTCAAGGGCTGTCTTCTCAGGGCATACTTCACATTTTGGCCTCCACACCATGACCACCATAGGGCAGAGACAGGAGTAAAGACCGGAGTGGGAGCCCCTCCCCAGGAGATCCTCTATGAGCCACTTCACCATCAAAGGAGGTATTTGAGGGAGGGAGTTTGCCCAAGTCTGTGGATTGCCCACCCCTTCATCAGAATGATATGTTCATAGGAGGTTCATAGCTTACATAGCTACTGAATCATTAGGCCCACCGCTTTCAAATGTTTCTCTTGTGGAAAAACAAATGAAGATTATAGCAAAATACTATCTGTTCTTCACAGGAAGCACTCACCAATATGTGGGGAAGAGGAGGATCTAAATCAAATCTTCACCATTCCTTTGTAGGAATGCCTCACATAGAATAGGAAGACCTCGAGGGCCTCGACATGTTTGGTGCACTTAGATCAATTAGCACCTACAAGCAACCTGTCTACGAATGAAGGAGCTCTCCTTGAAATGTTTGAGGAATTGGGGGACGTGACTAATTTGGCTGATAAGCTGAATTATAGCGATAGGTACGCTTGGATGAAGAGGTCCTTACATCTTGGCTAGCGTATCATGGATGACACTTTCATGTAGCTGGGGATAGCCGTCTTTAATTCCACAGTTTATGCTCATAAGCTCCTCTCCCAGCAGCAACATTCTATTGCATGTCTTTAAGCTTTTCTTGGCATTTCTAGAGCTCTTCTTATTTTTGGATTAGAGCAAGTTGAGCTTGTGCCAATTCCTCCATCTGTTGAGCATGTGTGGAGCTCAAGTAGTCATAGGGGGTCTGTAGGATTGCCGTAGCTTGTACTGTTGCTGTCAGCTGTATTTGGCTTTGGTGGAGGTTGGAGGTCACATCCCTCACTGCCTTCTTTGAGCTTGGAGAGCTTGGTCCATGCGCACTTCTTCAACCTCTTTCTCATCTATTTGCACCCGAAGTGCCTAAAAGGAAAGAAAGGAAGGAACTTCCCCTTATTGCTAACCCTTGCGTGAAGATGGCTATTAATCACAAGAAACGGGGGAACTATGAGGGTCAAAATACCTTAGGTAATTGCTATATATGTTTTTAGAAGCATGGTACAAGCAAAAGGAAGGGGAGCTGGGTGCATGAGATCATAATGGAATTGAAAAAGGAGGATCAGAGAAAAGAATAAAGTAAAAGTAAAAGAAAAAGATATGGAATTGTAAGGCAAAACAAACACACACACTCACACACACATAGGGGGGGGGAGAGAGAGAGAGAGAGAGAGGAGGGCTAAGGAGAGTGGGGGGAAACTGAAGTTTTAAACTTTTTCTTGCCAAAAAATATTGAAAGAAGGGGAGCAACAAATCCTTTGCAAAGAGATAAATGACAAACCTAAAGGAAATCAGAAAGTTCCATGCTCACCACACCAAAATTGGAAGGAATTCTAGAATTTTCATGCTCTCACAATTCAACATCTTGATCAATGTACCCCGCATGTGAAGCAAAAGCACCGCAACTAAAGGTAGGAGTTGGGACAATATTTTACAATGAAATGGGTAGGGAGGGAGGAGGGGAGGGGAGGGAAAGGGGCAAGAGGAAGATTATCATAGTCTTAGAATGCACCAAGGGTATATATAACGAGGGGGCTAAGGAAGAGACTATCTACATGAAGTGTCGAATGTAGAGGCCTTCCCAAACAACAAAGAGTGATCACTCTTTATAGGCCAAGGTCTCCTTAATAAATTGTCTCTCCTGCATGCATAGTGTGAGGGAGGCACCATCCATGTGAGCAAGGAGGTCACATGCTCTTAATTGTGTGCGACAATACATTGCCTCCATTTTCCACATAAGTCATATCCCCATATCCCAAGGCTTAGGATACCCCATGGTTCCTTCCTAATTTTATAATATGCATAAGCATCTAAGAGGACAAGTGGATGGCTAGCACAAGATTCTTGCCACCTCATCCTACTTTTTCCCTTATTAAACTATCATCCTTTGGACTATACACAACCACTCTATATGGGTCGGTCCTGCATGGAAGGGTTGGTCCAAGATCCTTTGCTACCTCTAGCTCTCACACATATTTACAGTATATCTCACATTGATCTTGAACCATATCTCAGTTAATGCTTACAGGCACCACCTAGGTGGAGGGGTTGCACATGGAGATGCCTTGCCACGTCAACCACCTTTTATATTCTATCTATAGACTACACTCGTAAAACACTATTGGGTCCTCTTAAATGAAAGGGTGACACATGGACATGCCCTAACACCTCAACCTTGGGCCCTTAGCACACAATACACCATAGTTTGTTTTTTTCCCCTCGCTGATAAGTGCCCCAAATTTAAAACTCTTATATTAGATAAGCACCTACATGGCCTACATGTTTACAGAGTGACCACCCTAGGTCTATAGCTAAGGTTAACCCTTGGGCCTTCGAAAGATTTAGTTTTCTCCTTTGCATGCTAAGTTATTTTGCGGTTTTTTAAGGCGAATATCTTTTAGTCGTGATTTCTATGATTTGACCTATCTGTTTTAGTCCTTTCCATGTGACGCTTGGGACAGTTACATCTTGCACAATTGCAGAAAGGAAAGGTGTAGCTTATGCCCTTGCATAAAAGTGTATCTGCAAAGAATTAGACAATCGACCATTTGTTTATCCCTTTATTTGGCTTGTGGTAACACCATGTATTTTTTAATTTGGTTTCCTTAGTTTCCTTTTGCAGGTACTAGTGGATCACTGGCTTGTTGAGGACAGCTCATCATAAGACTTTATTCATCTTTTCTAGCACGTCACTGGCTTATGAAAGAGCTTGGAGTTCTAAACATGGTTTCACCTACTGCTTTTGTTAGCACTTCCCTCCAAGCAGGGCTATACTAACAGTTTTGTAAAAAAATTGTCCCACACTGTTTCTTGCCAAGTGGCCCCCTTTTGTTTTGGTTTAATCTCTCTTTTCTCTCTCTCTCTCTCTCTCTCTCTCTCATGCACACACACATAGAGTTTGCAAATCTCTTTGCATTTGTATTTGCAAGCAATTGCATTATAGCATTCAAGCTTTCCAATGGTTCCGTCCATCACAAGTGTTGCAAATTAATCATCTAACAATTGTTTGCATGTGGTGAACCTAAGGTAGTGCTTACGAATACTTGTACTGTTATGGATAAAATTATCTAAGGAAAAAGGCATTAATATGTATGTGTGTTTGTATATGTGGCAATAGTATAATAAAATATGGTGTGCATAGGGCCCAAGGTTGAGGTGGCAAGGCATGACCATGTGCCACCCTTCCATGTGAGGACCCGTAATATTATAAAATGCAAGGTGGCATGGCTCCTCCATGTGCCACCCCTCCACCTAGGCTGCATTTAGTGAGATATGGCTCAAAGTCCATGGGAGAAGCACTATAAAATAGGTGGAGATAGATATTATATTGAGTTATTCCCTCCATATGGGATAGGCCCATGTGGGGGAGGTATAGAAGGACCAAGAGAGCTAGTTAAATAATGGGGAAAGTAGGATGAGGTGGCAAGATTCCTTGTGCCAACCCTCCACTTGTCCTCCTAGAGGTTTGAACATATTATGAAATTGGAAAGAGACCAAGGGAGTATCATAGACTTGAGATATGGGGCTTGATTTATGTGGAAAATTGAGGCAAGGGGTTGTCGCACACAATTGAGAGTGCGTAACCACCTAGCCCACATGGGAGACTTTTCCACACACACCATGCATGTGGGAGGTTACATTAATGTGGAGAGACCCCCTCTTTTGGCTATAAAAGCAAGGGGCTATTCCTTGATGAGACACGCTCATTCTTGTAAAGCCACCTAGCTAGTATTTTGATATTTCCCTCTCATCCCTTCTTTCCAATAAAGTATGGTTCACTTCTCTTGATGTCTACATCTCAACATTCCTCCTCCTATCATGTACATGCTTCTCTTCCCCCTCTCCCTTTCCCCTTGTGTCATAGTCTCCCTTTTCCTTCCCTCCACTTCTAATTCCTTTTTCACCCCTATGACATCCCTTCGCCCTCATGATCTCCTCTTCTCTATGGCCTTTGAGCGTCGCCATACTTAGCCTCTAGCCTCTGGTCTCGATTACTTTTTCGGCTAAAAGTTTTGGTGTGGCTGCTGGGATACGAATCTCCATGGCTAGTGGCGAATCTTCTACTCGTATGGGTTACATCTATAAAACTATACCATCTGTGCTCTTTTTAAGCTACTGCGCGTGCATTCGATTCGTGCGTCTCCTGTGCGATAGTTCTCTGGACTGCTGCGATTTCTGGTTGCGGGCAGTTTTCTGCATACACCCGCGTGACAGTTCTCTGGACTGCTGCGATTTCTAGTTGCGGACAGTTTTCTGTGCGATAGTTCTCTGAACTGCTGTGACTTCTGGTTGCGAACGGTTTTCTGTGCGACAGTTCTGACAGTTCTCTGGACTGCTGCGGCTTCTGGTCGCGGACTGTTTTCTGAGCCCCTGCAAAAGAGTAACAGCAGATCCCGCACCCCCCCTCTCTCTTCTCTTTCTCTTTCTCTTCTCCTTCTCCTCTCCTCTCCTCTCTTTTTATTAAAGAATTAAAGAGTAGGATTGGAACCCAAGACCTACCCCTTCACAAAAGAAAGTCCTATCATTGGGCCAACAAGTTGGAAGTGGTAAAAATGTAATGAATTTTGTTCATATATTGAAATCGCGGGAACTGTAACTCTCTAACCATAGGGAGTTTGCTCTTGTTGTAAAAAGCAAAAATACTTCATTTTATGTGCTCTATCCACATCTCTTGCTAGATCGCTGATTCAGAACTTCTCCAAGCTCACTTCACGGACGCACGCCACACGAGAAGGGTGGACATTTATGTCACTTCTCGACGCGTTTAAGGAATTGGTGCCTGTTTCTCTGCATTTTACGGCTACCAATGCACGAGATGTCTTCCTTGATCTTCATGTCGACCTTCAACAACTGATTGTCCAGTGCATTATTGAAGGAGATGACAGGTGGAATGATACACCATGGATGATTCATGGTGAAGAACTACTGATACGCTGGGAGGATTTTGATTTTACTTCTACTCATTGTGCGAAGATCGAACTACTTGCTGCTTCAGAGGTAATTAAAACGGTGTCCTTCATTGAAGGGTGGGATGCTCCCCAAGCTTGGGGGGAGATTTGGCGCATCTGCTTGTTGATTCCTATGGAAAAGCTTGTCCCGAATGTTCATTTGGATATCTAGGAATAATTTCCAATTTAATCATAAAGATCTTGCTACTGATGCTATGTTTGCTACATGGTGGAACAAGAAAAAAGGAGAGTTGACTTCATCATTAGTGCATACAATCTTGAGCATCAAAGACTAAGTGTAGATATTGCCAGACACAAGCTTTCATGTTTTATTTCAGATGATCATGCAAAGATTTCTCCTTTTCTTCAAAGAAGATCTACTTCAACTGGTGAACTCCTTCCCTCCTCCCCAAGTTCAACACCTCAAGCTTCTACAAGCAAAGTTCCCTCTACGTTTGCTACTGTTGGTTCTACTTTTGCTGCTGCTAGTTCCACATAGGTTACCTCTAACTTTGGGAGCCTCTCCATCAACTCCCCTTCTAAACAGACCCAAGCTACCTCTCCAGTTGACAAAATGCATGTCCATGGCTCTTGCTCTTCTACATAGGACATTCCTACTTTTGTTGATGCTACTCAGCTATCATCCATGTCTATTGACCCTATACAAGGCCTTGATGCTATTCATGGTCACTCCTCTGACACTACTGTTGCTTAGGGACACTTTTCAGACACCTCTGCTGCTGCTACTACATCAGATGATCAGGAAGATACCTTCAGCTTCTCATTTCATCCTTGAGATGTTGGCTATAGGAGTTTATACTTTTGATTATTCTCAGGATGTAAGGGCTATACTAGCCACAACAGACATTTCTGGTTCTACCCCTTTTTGGATGTATGACATGATATAAATTAATAAATATTCACTACTTTTTCTACCCAAAAAAGAAAAACCCGCATAAGTGAGAATAATCCATATCATACCATTCCTCTTAACAAGGTGTCAAAGTGAGAGTCAATTATTTCACATTTATATCTATACATTGCATAAAATACAACGATATTGATGATTAGTCCCCAATAAAGAGTTCAATCTTATTTAGCAGTACTTGGAGAAAATTCGCTGTAGAGTGCTCCTCGAAGTTGCCAACACCGTGTCTTCATGCCTTAGATTTTCTAATGCAAACCTGATGGAGAGGTATGCCAACTCACCTGCATCCATCCACAAACATAGCACGTTAGAACATGCACACTATGAATTGTGGGACTACAGGATTCAATGCCAGCACATAGTTGTTATCCGAGTAACTCGATCTAGATTAGCATAATCAAATCTTGGCATTTTACTATTCAATAGTAATCAAAGGTGGGCAATTAAAGATACGAAGAAATGCATATAAAATGTTTGTGAAATCCAAGTAATAAATGGGAATCTTAAGTAAACCATAAATTTGGGTGTTCCCAAGTCCAAGGGAATTCCCAAGGTCAGCAAATCCAAATATAACATCAATATATTTATACCTTTCTTTGATCTCCTATTGGCATTTTTCAATTATCAGTATCACAATTAAATTTATGCACACATCAAAGTGCGATAAGGTCCTTGAGAATGTCAAAATTGAAGAAAAGACTCCATGCTAAATGGCCTATTCATCATTTCACACATCAAATCATGCTATATTCTTGACCTATATAGATAAAATCCCCATGGAAACTCCATAAGGTAAAAAATGTTCAATGGAATCACATAAAATCCCAAATCAGAGTAAAATCCCATGGTCCTAAAGTTATCTAGATCAACATCAATGAATCTTGGCATTTTTCATTCTTCCATAACATTCCAAATATTTGGATGCACAGGAAGATTGACATACCTAAATAAGTCATGAACAAAGAGTAAAAATTTTATAGACATATGTAAAAGGTATGTACTTGGAATAGGCCAGACAAATAACTTCTAGAAATAACTATGAAATATGATGGCCTTTTCCATTTATCAAAGTATAAAGTGTAAAGTGTAAAATATCCAAGTATAACGTGTAAAGTGTAAGCCAAGACCATCCTAATGGTAAAATATTACCCATGGACTCATTTTCTTTAATTTAACAACTATTCTCCGGGAAATTCTCTCATTTTCTTTTTCTTTTATCATGAATAATAGAGTAACGTCCTAGTAAAATTCAAAGTAAAGGACAACTTTAAACTTTAGTCCAAGTATCTAAAGCAAACAAAAGTATAATATGGTCATGACATGAACTCTGACTTCTATAACATAAGTCTCTTATATCATAAGATATTACTCTCCCTATCTACTAAAGAAAATGCTGAAGGGAGTGGCCTCATTTGCATTTTCACATGTAAAGGAAATATCCCCATATCTAATAGATTAAGGAGCTCCCTCCATATCATACTCATGGAGTGTCCCTTGAAGTACTTAAGGATAGCTCTAGACTTTTTAAAAATCCTTCCTTGCTAAAAAAGATCTCTAGTCGTATTTCTAACTGCTAAAAAAGATAAAAGGATTCAACAAGCATTCCATCCACTCAGTTTCAACTAACCATTCAAGCTATATTTGGAAAGGATTTAACATAGGACTCAATATATATACTCATGCCATGCCAAGCTTTATCTATGATAATTAATTAAACGATAGACTTCCATGTAGTAAATCCTTTGAAATTCAAACCTTTCGATGGCTGGTCTCAAAGTAAAAGAATTACTTCGTCCCAGAAGTTTGGCTTTCTCAATTTTAAAATATCTGAATACTCAATCTGAATAAAGGAAATACTCAGGCTTTCCGAATTCTAGTAGATACTCAGGCTTTCTGAAATCTTCCGACAACTGAGTAAAAGACAGGAAACATATATCTGCTGAATACATCTCGGGTGGCCGAATAGACTAATGATCACATGTGATAACAAAGGAAAATGATCGAACTATGATTAGCATGAAAGTCTGCTAACATCTCACATTTTGTTGGAAGGCCAGTTTTTCTACTATGACCAAAAGTTTGCTGAAATCTTGCCTTTAGTTGGAAGGCTCTATGAATGCTAGGCTCGTATAGTGACTGGTTATCATCATTCCGTTCGAGCCTCGTATAGTGGAAAAACCGTTCATCCTTGCCTTGGTCACGTAGATATACATTGTGATCATGAGGACAAGCTTTTGCATGGGGTATCTGTAGCACAGGTAAGTGAAGGGCTCTAAGGCGAAATCCAGTCCTGGCACATGGAACTGTGCCTCTCCTCGGACTCTCGTTTGGCTCCTTTTGTAAGAGAGCGAAGTGGTTCGAAAGGTGAATATAAAGTGAACGCCGATCTACTACCACGAGAAGATGTCTTCCAAACAGGCTGCTCACTCCATGGGAGTAACCTTCAACTCCAGTAGTCACAGGTCTACTGGTTTGTACATGGCAGAGAGTAACTTTTGAGACTAAGGTATCAGTGGAGGTCGTGAGGGCTACAATACAAGTTCACGTAAATGTCTATGTGCTATTCAAAAGCTACCTACATGCTATTGAGTGGAGACGGCAAGCCTGGCTATTTGGTCCAAACATCACGCAGTGGGCCTACGGCGAAGGCTGCATGCAGTTGCTAGGGAGCTCTAGGGAGTCTGCAGCTAGCTTAATAAGGCTTGATACGATCTCTCGGCAGTATCAATGTTCCGATCCGGGCTCTAAGTAGTATAGATCTCGGGCTCTACAAGCATCAAGAAGGCGTCAAATACGTATGTTTGGTCGAATTACGAGATCATGAGTAACATTGTATGTTTGGTCAAATTTGTCGCGGTGAGAAAGAGCCATACGCCGAGACTCCACATAAAATTTGAGTGGCAGCCATTCGACGCTCTGCAGGCAGTCATACCTAGGGGCTCCATTGCTCCTCCAAAATTCCTTGTGGTCTTCTCTGATCAAACGCATCGCTCCTCCCCAAACGCAATTGTGAGCTTTTCATACGGGTTCCTGAGTAGGTTCTGGTTTTGCAACTAGTCCACCAGCTTCATATCTATGACACCAGCTCTCAAATAACAGACACATCTCCATTGCAGGGCGGACCATAGCCTAGTTGCAGAAGTAGAGGGCTTGTGAAGAGAGAGAGAGAGAGAGAGAGAGAGAGGTTTGGAAGTTGCATGGAAGTACTAAGGCTCTCCTGAACGTAAACTTCGAAGTCTGTGGTCAAGTACATCATGTCAATTAATGGGCAATTTTTGGATTCTCCCTCCACTCTAGATATTTCTCCAATATAGATCTCGAAAGATCTCAGATCAAATCTCTCGAGCACGTACATAAGTCAACTCCATAGTGCCATCTTGTAGCTAGTTACTGTAGAAAGTCTTCTTGATCCATTCCCAAACTTTACCCACCAGCTCCATAATGTGATGGTAGGCCACTCAACATTCAATTACCCATTTTCAATCTTTTTCTCTTTTGCCAGGAATTCTTGTCACACAATCCACAATATCTCATGCCAGTCTATGTACTAATATAAAGTACATTTCACCAGTTATTGTTAGTCTCACTTCCTTGCTTGCCTTCAAGGAATAGTATAAGTTTTAAATAAATATAAGAAAGAAAATAGTTACTAAAAGCTAGTAAATCCAACCATAGTGCAAGTATTTAGTCATAAAGGAGGCCAAATTCATGATGATTCCTATGGTGTGGGGTTCGAGGTCTGTCGAGTCAAATCTCCTCCAATCACATATGAATATACATATATCCGTGCACCCCTATATATTTAGAGTACAAGTCCCCTTCCTTGGGCTTGTATAGGGAAAAGGTATTAGTAATTCTTTATATCTTTATATATAACTACTAATATATAGAGTGTCTATATTCCAATGTTGTCTAGCAATAGTAATTGCAAAAGTTTGCAATCTAATGGTCAGTCCAATGTTTTTAGGAGTTCCTCCCTTATGCCCCCCTAAAGGTTGCAAGGATCCCAAGGGATATATCAAGTTCCCATATTAATACATGCTAAGGGGTAAAAAACTTACATTATAAATAACATATTTGGGCTAGTCTACAATAAAAGTCTAATAAATGCAAAATTCTCCCATTATGTATAAATGCTTCTAGTGTTCAAGCATACTGTCTTATAAACTACTGAATGTTTAGGGTGTGTGCTTGAAGATGCATGTGCATTGTCCTCTGCCTTTGGGGCTTGTCTTCCCATGCATCATCACCGTCATTGAGTTTAAAGACCCTTAGTTGTCTCATAAATTATTGAATGTTTAGGGTGTGTGCTTGAAGATGTGTATTTTCCTCTATCTTTGAGGCTTGTCTCCTCATTTTAGGTGCAAACAAATTCAAAATTTATTGGCTTGAAGAGATGTCTAATGTAGGACAAGGGGCTCATGCACGAGAGAGGGCCAAAGCATGAGAACTAGCCATTTGAATGAGGATTAATCTATGCATTTCTCTCATGATTTAACCATTTGTCTTTCCATTCATTTCTTTCATGCCTTTTCATTCAAATTTGCCATGAATGCAATGTGAGTAATTATAATGATCACCAAAAGACTAATCTATCTATCATTATCACATGCAACATTATCATAATGTTTCCTTGAGACTTTTCCATTCTCATATTACCATTTATAAGCAATTACATTCAATTCCTCCTAAACATCACCAAAACATGTAGCATTTCATAGAAAGTTTTTTTTCAGGCTCTATGGAACATGTTACACTAGGATGACTTGTTATTAGGAAAAAAATTCCTAACATGGAGCAAAAAATCAGTGTAAATTTTGGATATTCTGGCGACATCACCAATCCATCCCTACGGAGAGAGCATACGTTAAGCAATAGCATGGTTGCATTGAGAGTGCTCCTACTGATAAACGATTACACGTAGAAAGCATATAATGACTATAGAAGTCCTCAATGGCCCATGGCCTAGGGACAAACGAATGATAGAACTAGCGCAGAGGTAAATTCGCATAGGATAAATGGCGACAAATATGATTACGAATACTAGCAGTAGATGACGAGTGATTCAAAGAATGGTCTATACTAATGTAATCTTTGAAGCATATGTTATGAGATTCTAAGTTCACCTTTCAGGAAAACTGGCTCGACTCCCCATGAGGCTCTCTCCAAGCTTTATAAACGTTACTACTGCTAAAATCTTCTTGATTCAATTGCCTTCTTTTACACTTGCCTCTAGCTTAGCCAACTACGTAGGCTATGGGCAGCTTCAAATACTAGGGCCTAGCAAAGTTGTAGGAGGAGTTCCTTGAGCCTTCAAGGTCCCAAAAAATTATGGGAGCTCCTGATCACCGACTGAGCTACCTATAGTTCCTTTGCAAGATCTTCTTGCCTCCCCATGATCATGGCCTCCATAATCTCGGCCGGAAGAGGAGGCTTCATTCGATAATACAGCTGGACCTAGGACTTCCACATGTGACATATTGACCAATTGTGACCCAGACCTAGCAAGAACATCATTTTGTAGACCACTAGAGGAATAGGAATTGTATAGCTATTCGGGACCTCATGTAAGTCTGATAACCACTTCGAAGGAGAGTCACTAAGACATCACTGGAGATCTTTGTTGATGAGCAGTTGTCATCCCGTTGGCAGCAATGTTGCTTGATGTTATTTGAGATCCTTGATTGCAACAGTAGGTTCTTATGGAGCTACTCCATTTTTAAGAGTAGGTTCTTGTGGATCTACTGTTGTCATGTTTCTTGTTGTCAGTATTGCACCATTGATGAGTTTGCAGTAATGAGAACCTAAAGAGGACTAACCACCTATTTTCACGGTCCTATTTTCACCTAGGACTTCCACATGTGACATATTGACCAATTGTGACCCAGACCTAGCAAGAGCATCATTTTGTAGACCACCAAAGGAATAGGAATTGTATAGCTATTCAGGACCTCATGTAAGTTTGATAATCACTTCGAAGGAGAGTCATTAAGACATCACTCATCTCGTTGGCAGCAATGTTGCTTTACGTTCTTTGAGATCCTTCATTGCAGTAGTAGGTTCTTGTGGAGCTACTCCATTTTGAAGAGTAGGTTCTTGTGGATCTACTATTTGCATGTTTCTTGTTGTCAGTGTTGCACCATTGAACATTGCGATCCCCCACACGTACCACTTCTATGATACTCATCGTAATAAAGTGATATATGTTCTATGTATCAGTGCTCATGGCACCATATTCCTCAACAACTCCCCTTGATTCCATGATCCATTGGCTTTCACAAGGTGGTCAGATGTGAGTTGTGAGTAGGATTGCAATGTCTCAGAGATATTTTGCTTTTATTGAGCCCAAGTTTCAGTCGAGAAAGTTGTTAGGGATGAAGATAATTTGTTGTTCACATTGGAAGGTTCTTGTGGGACTTCCGTTGTGATGAGCATTACTTGTTTGGCCAATTCTTGCGTAGCTAACCTGATGATAGATGCCAAATTTCTCAGTAACAAAGTTTCTTTTATGGCTCCCAAAGTGGATTCAGCTTTTGTCTTAGCAAGTTCTTGTGTTATTGTCTCTTTTTTCAAGACAGGTTCTTGTGTCACTGCCATTTGCCTTGAAGATGATGCAATAAAGTGACATGCCTTTTGAGAGACTTGCAGTCGAGAAGGTTCTTGTGTTACTGTCTCCCTTTTTGAGACAAGTTCTTGTGTAACTACTTGAGAGGAGGTAGATGAATTCCTTTGCGTATGATCCTCCTGCATTGGTGCTTTTTCCTTATCCTTGAAAGTAGGTTCTTGTTGTTCTTGGCATCCTTGCAGAGTAGGTTCTTGTGTGACTACTACTAGTGCACCTGCACTCGTTGATGCTTTTGTTTTGATAGATTTGGCGCTCCGCTCCTGCTTTTGTGATGGAGATGGTGTACATTTAGGCTTAGGGCAAGCATGGATGGGCTGTTGATTGGTCTGGCGATGCTTGGGTACCCATATATAAGAGTTGCCAAGGTAATATCCCTGGGCCTCGAATAGTCTTGTGGGAACCCATTGGTAATGTACCTTCCTTGTTGGATGGCATCGTCTTCTTCTTTGATGTTGAGGTTTGTTGTTTATATGAGGGGGTGGCTAGCGATGGTGAGGCTCGATGTTTAAAGGAGGGGGTGGCTTTATATGTTGAGGTTTCTTTAAAATCCAAAAATATGATTCACCCTCAAAGTATCCTTGAGCCTTCAATAGATCCTTTCGGACCCATATTTGCTTGGTTGCTCTACTTCTTTGTTTTCTTTGTTGGTGAGGTGCTTGCCGAGGTTGAGAAGTGGAAGTGGAAGTGGATATTGATGTTGGTGCTTGAATGTTGGGCCGGTTGTTAGTTCTTAGTACATCTTGTTGGGTTGATTCATCACCAAATAATCCTTTGTGTCTAGGATCCAACTTTTACCAAGAATGGCGGCTTCTGCTAGGTACCTACAGGAGCTACAAAAAACTTGCAAGGCACAATGTAATTGTCCAAGGAAACATTCAACATTAAAGAACCAATAACCTTAATAGAGGTACCCTCTATGGATTGAATTTCAGAATCACATACTTGAAGGCGTACCTGGCTGAGATATTTTAATGTTTCCCAGGAGATGAGGTTGTGGCTTACTCACCAATCTACCATGGCTTATATTCGACATGTTGCACCTACTGATGTCAGCTCTACCAAAAGTTGAGATGGAGTCATATCTATCTCATTAGGATCAATGGCATTGTCAATTCCTAGTTCAATTTGATTAGGTAGTAGCGCTCTTATGGTGTAAAAAGGTGTAATAGATTTAAGTTGTTCATCATCAAGATACATCGCGTAAGTGCCCTCAGCAGTTGGTAGATCTATTGCCACCAGTGTATGCATCCAATCAAATGAGTCTTCTAGTCTTGGTAAAGGAGCACACCAAGGTTCATCAAGACTCTTCTCACTATCCTCTTTCTCATATTTTTAACCAGCTTTACCAGCACAAACCTATCGGTGTATCCGATTCAGCTGCTGCAAATAGATTTCCATACCTAGTGTGAGCCTTCCATGTTTGGAGATCAACCCTCATAACTTGCTGATCTTTCCTTATATAAACTTTGTTGGAGCGCCAATCATGGATCAATCCTCCCATACGCAAGAAAGGTCTCCCTAGAATAGCCTCATACCCAGGGTTGTTTTGGAAATCCATTACAAGGCACACTCGATATGTGAGACCAAAGGTTTTGATTTTAATGTCCTTGAGTACTTCTATGGGATGAGCCATGCCATCAACTAATTTAACTACCAAGGAAGTACTCCCTCGGTCTAGACTTCCCTACTTTTCCCAGCATTGTTTTGTGATGATGCTAACACCTGCTCCTCCATCTAAGATTGCTATAGCTTTTTGATCATGGAAGGAGATGGGTAACACTGCATTTGTGTCATCACTGTCAAAGTATTGGCCCAATTTGTTGACTGGCACCCTTGGAAGGTCTTGAGCTTGATTGGGAGATTGAACATTCTCAAGATTTTTGGATTGGGGTGTCACTACTTGCCCATTCATCCAATCCAAGAGGTCTCTCCATAGAGTAGGATTACCTCATAATAGTGTCGCGATGGGAATCTTGATCTTAGTTGGATAGGAATGAGGCTAATCCTGCGATGTCTCGAGGGCCAACAATAGGTTTCCTGCTTATTTATTTCGACTCTTCTAAGCCATAAAAGGACATGTTGTCTGCCTCCTTTAGTTGTTGCAAGGCGGGGTCTTCTTCAAACATCCATTGCATTAGGGTGGATCCCTTTGTTGAAGGGAATGACACACCTTCTTCATCTACCCTTTCAGGTATTTGCAAGTCTTTTGAAGCTCGAGTGTTTATCTCATATCTTGGATGAATTCTATCAACACTCTTGCTTTCCTTGGGCCTCTGCTCACATTCCTCTCTTAAACTTTTTAGAATATGCAAGGATACTTCCTAGAGAGCAAGGATGTTGATTTGTACCAAGGCTTCTCCCTTGTGAATGAGGCATCACTCAATAAATTTTACATGCTATGAATGTGGCTTGCAGAACTTTGACTACATTGAGTGAAAGGGAGGATTACCAAAAAGCAAGTGACAAAAAGCGAGTGAGCGAAAAAAAGCAAGCAGTACAAAACAATAAAAGATTTATAAATCCCCTATTCAATAGTAAGAAGGTTAAATATGCATATAACTACCATCTAGCTTTGAAGCCAGTAACACTAATTTCGCATCCCCCTTAAGAGATTTGGAATGTTTCATTTTCAAGTCATCATTGGTATCAAAGACACACCCTATTGCAATAAATTTCTCTCTTTCCACCATAGTAATTGAAATCATTAATGCAACCTTCCAAAAAAGTGGGACATTTCCAAGGACTCCTTGAATGGATTAGTTTACATTCCATTCATATGTAAATGCTTAGCTTTTTAAACTCTATTCACTCTTAGAACAAAACCCATGTTTCTTTGTTATTGCAAAAACATCCCTTCCCAATGGCACACTCATACATCTCGCTAATTCAACCAGTGCAATAAATAGACCACACAAATTCATATTTTGGTGCATGAAATTTTACTAGATGGTGCAAAAAGGCCTTGTCATTTGATTTTGATATGTAACATGACCCCATTTGGACTTGTAAATCAAAAGATGAGTTAACACGACCCCATTTTGACAACTTGGGGTAAATCAAAAGATGAGTCCAAATTTAACATGACCCCATTTGGTTGTTTTGGCTCAAAAGATGAGTTTTTGACATCCTTGCATCTTATGATTGTCAAATCCAAATGGCATAATGTTAGATATCAATTCAAATGACAAGGCATGATTTAGATGAATATCATGCCTTTTTTCACCATGTAAAAAAGTTGTGTGTATTAGAATATGAATTTTTGGCTGATTTGTTGCACCAAATTTAAAGCGGGGTTTCCCATAATAGGGAGCGAGAAGACATTGTCTATTTTGGCAAAAAAAAAGAAGCGAATTTCAACATCATCTACCTTTTAATTATGCTCAGGGAGGGGGGGGGGTACTCCTCATAAACCCATAAAGCATGTGTTAAAAATTACACCTATTCTTGCATTTTTACATTTTCTCATGTAATTGGTTAAACGTATATATGTGTTTACATTTTCAATCTTAAAATGGTGACACCCCTTCTACTCAATTTCAAGAAATGTGACACATAACTCTTTTTTTGAATACTTCCTACTTCAAGAAATTATTTCATGGTGGGACACTTAGATTCTTTCTTTTCTTGCTTGATTTTCCTACCCCTTCAACAAATTCTCCTACACTTTTTTGGGCTCGCTCGCTTTTTCCCAACCGCTCTATCGACTGCCTCAAAGGGAGGAATTAGTGCTTATGCATAACAAAGTCAGCTTACATAGAACTAATATCTTTTGATGGATAGAGGAGAAAACTCCATATACTTATATGGTATACTTATATAGTTAACCCATCTATAATTGTTATATGGTATACTTATATAGTTAACCCATCTATAATTGTTTTTCAGTAAAGCCATCCACAAACTAGTAGACATACTATCACCTAGTAGAGGATCACTAATTTCCATCTTCTATATGAAGTAAAAGTCAAAAGACTGTTGAGGTCAAGAAAGATGATGCTGCAATTAAGAGAAGAAAAGAGAGCATCAAGGAAAGTGAAGTGGTTGCTGAATCTCCCAACGAGATAGAGAATGCCAAAAGTTTTAGGAAAACTAAGGGAAACTTCAAATTATCGATTGGCTAAAGGGAGAAAAGTTTCACATACGACAAATTTGGAATTGACCAAATGGACTCTAAAAATGCATTAAGGCTAGAGGAAAAACAACATGAATAATGTTAAATGTTAGCTTGAGATCCTAAGTGAGCTCTCTTATAATGTTGGTGGTATATCAAGTTACGTAAGCCTATATTAATTAGTTTCTCTCTTTTAGAGTGAGCTCTTTTGTATGTTGGTAATGTAAAGTCATGCAATTCGACATTAAATAGTTTTTCTTAACAACATGAAATAAATATCTATATTCACACAAAGCAAATGAAATCATATGGTAAATTTGGAACAAAATAAAGCATGCATAAACATTGTGGTTATTTATTGTACATGAACACATCAAGTGGTTATAAAAATTATGAGAACACCAAACAACCCAAGCCAAACAAGAGAAGCCAAACCCACACATAGCCCAACCCCAAAGGGACACTTATCGGAAAGAGCACACACTAACCCAAAACACAATAGGAAACTCCAACCCAGACAATACAAAACTGCAACCCACACTCTAGTGGGTATGGATTTTCTATTTAAGGATATTTTTGAAGGAGACAGTACATGCAATGTCATGTAGAGTATAAAAGTGCTTCCCTTTTGTATCCGGGTTCTGTCTCATATCTATTTGCATTGTCTTCCCCACTTTGAGATAGTTTCCATGGGATCTAGTCTTTTGTGAATCATGGGCTCACAACTTAGGCTGCCCCTTTGCAGTCATTCGTATGCTCCAGGCAGAGATGGAGACCTTGTCCACAACAGATTGCCCCAGTTGAAGGAGGACAAGGCAATTCATACCCTTACCGATATACATTTGAGTCAGCTTTCAGTGTTTGAAACAAACAATCTGATACATCTGTATGTGAAGCGTGGTAGCATGGTGGATGCTCGCCATGTCTTTGATCGCATGCCATCGCGTAATGTTGTGTCCTGGAACATTATGATCTTTGGGTATGCCAAGCAGGAAGAGGGCACGCAGGCTTTGGAGTTGTATGCAGAGATGCTCCAGAAAAGTGTCAAATTGAATGATCGAACATTTGTTGGTGCATTGAAGGCTTGCAGCAGTTTGGTAACTGTGGAAGATGGGAAGCAAGTGGATAAGCAACTAGCCAAAATTGTGTGCCTGAGGAAAGGTCGAGCCATCCACTCCCAATCAGTAAAGACGGGCGTTGAATCAAGTATTTTTGTGGGAAACACCTTGGTCCATATGTACGCAAAATGTGGAATTATGGAGGATGCAGGGAGTGTCTTCGATGAATTGCCTCATTGTGATGTGGTAACATGGAATACCATGATCTTGGGGTATGCTGAGCTTAAAAAAAGCGTACTAGCTCTGGAATTGTATGCACGTATGCACGAGGAAGGTGTTGAAATGAGTGCTCGAACTTTCATTGGCACATTGAAGGCTTGTAGTAGCCTGGCAGTACTAGAAGAAGGGGATGAAGTTGAAGGAAAATGTAAGAAGATAGGGTGCCTGGTAGAAGGAAGAGAAGTGCACTGCCAAGTAGTTAAGAGTGGTTTTGAGTCAGATGTATTTGTGGCAACCACCTTGGTGGATATGTACACCAAATGTGGGAGCATGAAGGATGCACGGAGTGTCTTTGATAAATTGCCTTCTCGTAATGTGGTTACATGGACAACCATGATCCAGGGATATGCTGAGCAGGAAGAAAGCATGCTGGCTCTGGAATTGTATGGTTGCATGCATCACGAAGGTGTTCAAGCGGATGCTCAATCCTTTGTTGGTGCATTGATGGCTTGTAGTAGCCTGATAGCGCTGGAAGAGGGGAAACACAATGATGGGAAATTTGTGAAAATAGCATGCCTTGCAAAAGGTAGGGCTATCCACTCCCAAGTGGTAAAGAGTGGCTTTGAGCTGAATGTATTTGCTGGAACTACCTTAGTTAATCTGTATGTTAAATGTGGGAGCATGGAAGATGCACAGCGTGTCTTTGATGAACTCCCTAATCGTAATGTGCATTCATGGACTACCATGATCCTGGGCTATGCTGAGCAGGAAGAAAGTATGCTGACTTTGGAATTATATGCATGGATGCATGAGGATGGTGTTCAACCAGATGCTCAAACTTTTGTTGGTGCATTGAAGGCTTGCAGTTGCCTGGCAGCACTGGAGGAGGGGATGCAGGTTGGCAGTAAAGTCTTTAAAATAGATTGCCTGGTGAAAGGTAGAGCAATTCACTCTCATGTAGCAAACAGTGGCCTTGAGTCAGATGTGTTTGTTAGAAACTCCTTGGTAAATATGTATGTGAAACATGGGAATACGGAGGACGCATGGTGTGTGTTTGATGAATGTCCTCATCGTAATGCTATTACATGGAATACCATGATTCTGGGGTATGTTGAGAAAGATGAAAGTGTCCTGGCTTTGGAATTGTTTGCATGCATGCATCAGGAAGGTGTCCAGCCAGATGCTCGAACCTTTGTTGTGGCATTGAAGGCTTGCAGCTGCCTGGCCACACTGGAAGACGAGAAGCAACTTGGTAGGAGAATAGAGTGCCTCATGATAGGGAGAGCCATCTACTCCCAAGTAATAAAGAGGGATTTTGAGACGGATTTATTTGTTGGAACCGCCCTTCTTGATATGTATGCAAAATGTGGGGGCATGGAGGATGCATGGAGTGTCTTTGAGAATTTGCCACACCGTGATGTGGTTTCATGGAATACCATGATCCTGGGGTATGCTGATCAGGAAGACGGTGCTCTGGGTTTGGACTTGTATGCACACATGCACCAGGAAGATGTCCAACCAGATTCCTGGACCTTTGTTGGCACATTGAAGGTTTGCAGTAGCCTGGCAGTGTGGGAAGAGGGGAAGCAAATTGATAGGAAATTTATGAAAATAGGATGCCTTGTGAAAGGTAGAGCCATGCACTCCCAGGTAGTAAACAGTGGTTTTGAGTCAGATATCTTAGTCGGAAACACCTTGGTGAACATGTATGCAAAGTGTGGGAGCATGGAGGATGCAGAATGTGTCTTTGATAAATTGCCTCACCGTGATGTGGTTACATGGACTAACATGATCTTGGGGTATGCTGAACAAGAAGAAAATAAAAAATGTTTTAGACTATATGCACAAATGCAAGAGGAAGATCTGTCACCAAGTATTATTACCTTTGTAGCCATCCTTAAAGCATGTGGTAAAACAGCAGCTCTGAACATGGGAAAGGAAGTGCATTTTCAAATAAGCAGGGTTGGTTTGGAGGGAATCCGGACTGTGGCAACCAGTCTTATTGCCATGTATGCTAAATGTGGAAGCATGGTTGATGCTCAACAGTTGTTTGATGGCTTGCCCACAAGGGATGATGTAGCATGGAGTGTATTGATTGGAGGATATGCCCGCCAGGGAGAGAACGAACTTGTATGTCTTTTGTTTGAGAGAATGATGAAGGAGGGCATACAGCCAAATGGGTCCATGTTTCTTAATATGCTCAATGTATGCAGTCATGGGGGTATAGTGGAAAAGGGCCAGGAGTACTTTCAAGCTATGAGCAAACACTATGGCATTACCCCAACTATTCAGCACTATACTTGCATGGTTGATATCCTTGGACGTGCTGGCCGAGTTGATGAAGCACTAGCAATGGCAGAGAAGATGCCATTCCTACCTGATGTTGCTGTATGGTTGACGGTCTTGGATGCATGTCGAAAGTGGAAGAATGTAGAGATTGGAAGGCATGCCTTCGAACGGGTGGTGGAAATAAATGAAAAGCTTCCTGCAGCGTACGTGTTAATGGCAAACGTATATGCTGACGCCCACATTCAGGAGGATTGTGATAAGATCGAGGTATTAAGGATAAATGCTTTGGCTGCCCATGCATGGAAGAAGCCAGATGCAGTACTGGTGGGACTGACCTGAGGAAGAACGACGCCCACTTTTCTGTTGGGGGCTAGGATATAACTCATGGACTATGTTCTTGTGGTGACAACACCATGTCTATAGGACACACAAGGGAGTCTGCTGTGCTGGGATATGGGTAAGATTTCTTGATGGTGCTTTGGTCTACAATATTGTGTGCACCAGGTCCAAGGTGATGTGTAACCATGATCGCTGTTGGTAATACATCCAGGACCCAAAAAATGTTTTACAGATGTTCCTTGGAGAGTCTAGTGATGAAGGGCAGATGTCAGCAGTGAGCACAGGGGAAGAAAGTAAAGTTTGTCTTGACAGAGCCAGGGGGATTATGACTTCACATGGAGAACCACAGAGGTAAACTATCGATTGGTTTTGATCTCTTGCAAGAGCCAAGTATGGTGACCCCCCCATCGCTGGATTGCTCGAGGAGGAGACAACCATTATGAGCTCTCCCATCTATTGTTGATTATACCAAGAGGCAACCAACAGTGTCCCACAAGATTCCCACCTGATGATTGCGATGAAGCTGTGAACTGGGTGATGAAAGGACTGTTGAAGACAATCACAAAGAAGAATCTTTAGGAATGCATGTGCAAAAGTTGCAGATCTAAAGTTGGCATATGTGAAGGTAAAAGGGCTGCTGCGTTTTCACCTTACATGGACCTTTGCAGTCGCCACCCTGCCCAAGCCACCTTACAATCACGAGGGCTTTCTAGCCTCCCCTCCTTTCTTTGTCATTCTGTTACCCGCAGCACAAATAGGAAGCAGCAGTGCCACGGAGTAGGACAGGCCACGGGGAGGCCTTTCCTGGGAGGAATCCGGCCGGATTCTGGCGATCGGCCGGCAGGCCGGGAGCCAAAATCCCGGCCGGTGACCGGGAAGGCTAACAGGTGGCCTTTCCCGGAAAGGCCGCATGCTGACCTGGCCTTTCCCGGAAGTCAAGGGAAGTGGGGAGGGGGTGCCATTGACATGCGACATTTCTCACAGGAGTCTTTGTTGGTTTTTTGAGATCCATATCCAGGGTTTAGGGTGGATCAATCGTAATCTCCGGCGACCCACGAACTTGAACGGAATAGAATCACCAATAATGTCATTGCCTCTCAAGCACGTATTTTCAGGTGACATCAACCCAATAATCCTTGCATAGTAGCTCTTGATTCTGCGCTGCCTCTTCCTTGGACAGCAATGTGAACTGGAAACCACCCCCTTCCCTAAGCAAGGGTTGACAGGACTGGTTACCAACACAGGTTATAGTAACTAGCCCCTCAACCCCCCCCCCCCCTCAAAAAGAAAAAGGGGAGACCTCTTAAGCCTCTTTGCTGACCCTTATCCGGAGCCTGTATATGTGGTTTGAGCTTAAAATGGTTTCCCATTGC
This sequence comes from Dipteris shenzhenensis, assembly GCF_047967505.1. Taxonomy (NCBI): domain Eukaryota; kingdom Viridiplantae; phylum Streptophyta; class Polypodiopsida; order Gleicheniales; family Dipteridaceae; genus Dipteris; species Dipteris shenzhenensis. Next base: position 16,666,555 of record NC_141601.1, read on the forward strand.
CTTGCCGAATACTTGTGCTGTCACTTTTTGGGACTTTCAAGCACTAGACTATCACAAATTGGTCTTATGCTACTGACTCCTAGAACTTGGTAGTGTGAAGACTTTACAACCTTTTCAGCACCATATGCCACTTTTTGGTCACCACTTCCTACCACTATCTAGCTCTTAAGGGTTACCACTATGGTTTCCCATTGCCTTGCCTACCTCTTACTATCACACTTTTTACCACTTTCTAGTATTGCTATCACTTCTTAGCCCTTTCTTCTTATTTGAATTTTTTGCAACTATTCGATGCCACTTTTTACCACTTTTTGAACTCTTTTAAGCACTTTCAAGTGTTGTTGTAGTTGTTTCCCATTGCCGTGCCTATCAATTGCTACCACTTTTTAGGACTCTTGCACTTTTAGGTGTTGTTGCTATTGTTTTCCATTGCCTGCCCTTCTCTGTGTATAGTGGTAGGTTGAGTTGTTTTATAAATTTTGTGGCGTGCATCCAATTATTTATATCTGACAATGATAGAACTTTGGGTCCATGGAGTATCATGCCTATCCACAAAATCACATGTGTTGGTCAGACACGGCCCTCATTTGCAAGTCCTCAAAAGTTGTACGCAAAAGTAGTTCAGGTCTTTGGGAGAGTCTAGATTGTGTGTGAACACTAGCGGATCCACCTTCGCGAATGCGGCATAAGAAGAATAGCATTGCGTCCACAGGAGGTTGCTATAAAGAGAACATAAAAGTATATTGAGACATTGAAGTCTACATTGATGGCAATGGGAAGAAGACGAAATAAAAGGAGATGATACGCGAGAAAATGCTTTGCAAGGATCTTCAACTTCTACTAAAGACAGCTTGCACGATTCATCAAGTACAACTTCATAGGTACATTAGTTATGGTGATGGAGTAGCGTCTCAATCTAAAGCCAAGTGGCTAGAGATGACATAAAACTTTTGCCGTGCACATTTTCGGGGGTGATGAAGCACATAATAGAAAATGGAAAGCTATGTATGCATACACAAGTTACAAAAATGTAAAACTAAATCGAGGATGTTTACTCAATGGTCCTTTGCAGCACTGCAAGGTCTTTCAAACACAAAATAGTGTTTAGAATCTTTATCGACTCCTCATCAACATGTAGCATCTCATTGAGTTGTACATATTCTCGTGGCTATGAGTAGATATACCAATTTAATAGATAACAATAAAGACCATTTGCAAGATAATAGGGGTCCTAGTGGCAACTACCATTAGGGTTGAATGGATCTAGATGGCAACCACGATATTGATCATTCTTGGTTCACTTATATAAATGAAAAGTGTAGAATTTGCATCAAAATTACCAAGTTGGTGCGTCCTTAGCCATTTTAAAAAAAGAAGCTTTATTCGAATTTCTTGGATGCAAGAAATCTTGCAGTTGTGCAATTAGAATATGAGAGCACGGCTACAATTTGATGGACAAATGCTTAGAAAAGAAGCACCAAAATGCCTTGCATATTCTTTCAACCCTTGTTTCTATCCACAATACCACCATAAAACGTTCAAGGCACCAGTTCAACATCAAGCTTAACCCATGAACTATCCACATGCTCCATATTAAGAAGCTCCACACCATGCTCCATATCACTAAGATCTACATCAAGCTTTTCGGATGACTTGGCATTTTATAAAAGAATTATCAACATTGTATAAAACAATTATCTATGCTTTATGAAACAACAATCAACAATGTGAACCATTGCAATCTACCTATAAGTACTTTTGACTAAAAGAAAAAAGCATTAATTAAGAAAATTAAAGTAGACTTCACTTTGTATAACAACACAATGAGATATGGCCAATCATAGTACATACTCTTATGAGATTACAACACCTACATATTTGTTAATAGTTATGTGAGCAACAAGAAAATAGTAAAATGTAATATTTTAAAAGATGGCTAGCCTTTCGCGACAAAAAAAAGTAATAAAGCAAAGAATTCACTTTGTATAACAACACACCGGTATTGCCAATCATATTACATACTCGAAAGGATTTGACAACTAGGAAACATACACTTCAATAGCAAAGACGACAACTAGCGACATAGCCCTTGCCTTGCAGGTAAAGTGGGAATGAATGGTGCATCTTAGGCTTCCCCTTCAAGTATTTTAATCTTTGGGATGAAGAGGACAACGATGCTTAGATTCCTCGTTCTTTTCTCCTCTGTCCCTTTCTCTCAACATATAATGAAGCCAAAAGATGCTTGCCTACTTAGAGATTCTTTTCAATTTTAATTTGCCTCACCCTTGGCCTTTTCTAATTAGTGAACTCATGGGGCTGCTTAGGTGGAAGGATGGCCCATGAGTATCCCCTAACATATCAACATAGAGGAATTATTTAGGTTTGTATTACTCACACCTCACACACATGCAACCAACAACTTGGAAGGGTGGCACATGGACAAGCCCCACCACCTCAACCATGGGCCCTTGTCACACCATATTCTATACTACTAGTGCGCCACAGACACATACTCACTTTTATTTGTGACATTTCCCTTGGTCATTTTTCCCTATAACAGTCCCCCCCCAAACATGGGATGCAAAGCATCTCCATGTGTCTTGGACAACCACGCACAAAGAAGGGCTTGACATGTCGCTTGTTGAAGAGTTTCTTTCCTTTTGATCACTTCATATGGCCTTGGCTATGTCAGAAGAAATTTCTTATCCATTTGGTGATTTAGCCTAGTATCAAAGCACAACACTGCATCTCCTTCTACAAAGTGCCACTCCCATCCTTTGCGGACCTTGGCGTCCATTTGGGCATTTTGTTGATTCTTCTGAATCTCTGCATGATGCAAGCATGTCAACGAGTCTCATCCAACTTTTCAAGATGCATCAACATGGCCTCTACCTTCTCATCTATGGTCATCTATTGCTCATGTGCTAACCTCAAGGTAGGAATCTCTATCCTAGTGGTAAAACTGCCTTAGTACCATACATCAACTCAAAAGGAGTATGTCCAATGGATGTCTTATGAGTGATGTTGTATGCACACACTACTTGAATAACCTTTTGTTCCCCCACTTACTACAATGCAGCTGCCATCTTTTGACTTGCATAAGAGGCTATTGGTCCGCTCCACTTGACCCATTGATGTCAAATAATAGATGCTAGAGGTGTGATGGTTGATACACATAAGATCCATGAGCAACTCCATAGCTTCATTCATGAATGGGATTCCATGGTCTTACACTATCTCCATGGGTGTCCCAAACCTTTTGCATATGTGTTCGAAGATGAATCTGAGACCACCTTAACATTTGCTATGGAGAGAGATACGACTTCAGCTCACTTGGTGACATACTATGTGGCCACCAAAAGTTACTTCTTCTTGGGGGCTGTCATAGGCACCACTTCTGACCTCTTGTCTGTAAACAAGATCTTCCATCATATCATGTTGCTGACAACACATTTGGCAAGCATGTGACCTCAATTTTGTGTCCAATTTTCCAGTATAGGTGATTGCATCACTTTTTCTTAGCCATGGTTGCCCTAAAAGAGCAGGCTAACTTCTTCCCATGTCTTCAATGTCGACCACATAGAAATTGACCATGGTCGTCAACCCGTTGATCGTGATTAGAAAATCTTCAATGACCTTCATGGTGGAGAGTCTTCTGCCATCTGCTACTTTGATTCAAGTAGAGGAAAGTCTTGTACATCTTGAATTTAGCTTTTTCATGCGAGGCACCATGATATTGCATGCGTTACCACCATCAACACATACACTTTTGATGTGGCAATTATCTATGATGGTGAAAGAGAAAACAACTTCTCTTCTCCCTTCTCTTGCAGTAGCTTCTCTTCTCCCTTCTCTTCTTCCTCTGTGCTCCCCCACTCCTAGCTGGCCTAAACTCCATGGCCTAGACTAGGGGGATAGATTCTAGCTTGGAGTCTCCATCAAGCTAATCTTACTCAGGAAGAACTTTAGGAGCTCCCCCCTAGCTGTTTCTCACCTTCAGGTGAAGTTCTGCTAGGCTGCTGCTCCAGATCAGATTTTACAGACAAAAAAGAATCAAGCATAACTTTTCGAGGTTTTCTCGGATTACTTCAAAGTAAAAAGAAATTTTGTTCCTTAGAATCTAAGCTACCTTTTTTCTTCTAAGTCAAAGTCAGATTCTGTATCATTTGTGCGATATTAGCATTACAAATAGGGGGTCCTGGCAATCTGTCATTTTTTCAATGAGTGACAGAAAAGTAGAAAAGCAACCTTCCTATGCTGCAACAATAGCATCATCTTTGCCCAATACTAGGCAGAATGAAGTCATCCTCCTTCTTCAATAGCAGGTTCTCCTTCTCAAGAAGGAGAATAGTGAGCTAAAAGATAGGTTCCAGAAGCTAGAAGAGAGAGTGGAAACTATTGAGCTCAAACTCAACAATCCTATCCCTAATGTAGTTTTAGATGAGGAGCTAGTATCTACTTAGATGGAAGAGTTGCACAAGAAGCTTACGGGAGAGATTCAAGAGAATTTCAAAGGAGAGATAATGAGCTCTTTAGGTACACAGGTCCAGATGGAAGTAAAGGAGCAAGCTGAAAGGAAACTCAACTATTAAAAAAAAAGGATCAGAGGACTACCAGACAACTGGAATGTAGCAGAAGACAGTGGGAGTGAGACGTTTGAAAAACTCTGTAAATCTCTACCAGGAATTGACTGAGGAGATGTAGAATTTGACATTGGACAGGAAGGAGCTCACGCAATTCTCACTTTTGGAACAAGAGAGGAAAGAATATAGATCCTTAGACAATCTAACAAGTTGAAAGGACTTCCAGTGTGGATTGCAGAGGAACTTACAAAAACTCAACTGAAGAGCAAAGCCTCAGAGCTTGCAAAGGTGAAGGCGGCTAGAAAGGAAGGCAAATGGGCTGTCTACCGAGATGGCAAGGCATTGATCAAAGACTTCAAAGCAAAACCAATAGAACTATAACTGATGTATGATCTTCATTTGCTCTCCCTTTTTCTATTTGTTTTCTTAGATGTACTGGTGAAACCAGTTGTAATTGGAACTTTATGTGATTATCAGTCTCTTGAGACATAATTTAAAAAACAACTACTTTTTTTGCCCAAATTTTTATATATCTATGATGGCATCCACTATGTGCAGATGTCGGTCAATGTTCTCAAAAATTGATGAAATCTCTCATACCTTTTCCTTATTCTTAAATATGTGCGTAGAAAGGCCTTGCTAGAGCGCACAACTCACCTTATGGCTTAATGCTATTAGTTGTGGGTGTGTGATGTTCAAGGACCGGTTGGCAATGTCCTGGATGACATAATAATCTTCTTGTCCTGATCCAATGGGGAAATCTAATGGTGACTATTTAATTTTACGAGTTATAGGGACTTTCTTTCTCCACAAGAGGGCTTGTCATCTCAGTGTCTAGGGGCTCGGAAAGAGATAAGACCTTCTTTGGTTGACCTGATCCACGGCTGGAGGAGGGGTTTGAAGCTTCATGACATCTTTTCCCAAGGTCAAGGATCTCCACATCTAAGACCTCGGTGTATTATTCTAACCAAGGGAGGTATACACATGGAAAATTGGAGCACACTATACGGTAGTGTCCCTTTTGGTGCCAGTCAAAGCACACAACATCAGCGTGCTCCCTTGGAATGAGGTTGCCCATGAGTATTCCCTAACACATTAGCATAGAGGAATTATTTAGGTCTAGATTACTGACACCTCACATACACTCGACCAACAACTTGCAAGGGTGGCACATGGACAAATCCCACCACCTCAACCATTGGCCCTTGTCACACCATATTCTATACTACAAGTGTGCCACACACACACTCACTTCTATTTATGACATTTCCCTTGGTCAATTTTGCATATAACAACACACACACACACACACACACACACATTTTTTATACTTTACAAGCACACACTTACACACAACCCCTCAAACCCCCAAACTTGGTACAATTTTCAGCTTTCTATTTATTTATTGGTGCACACACGCACACACACACACACACACACACACACACAAACACACACACATGCTTCCACTTTGTAGAAGACTAGTATGAACATAGTTATAGAAACACGTTGAATTTTCTAACAAGATGTTTCTTTTGTAACTTTAATTTATGTTAAGATTGTAATTTACAAGTCCTTTCATTTGTTTACAAGCCACTTTTTTTCCTTCTTTCATTATTCCCCCTCCTCCTCTTGAGCTTTTTTTCATTTTTGTTAATAATTGGCACAACCCTACTTTCCCCCCAGATATGGGACTACCATTGAGTTTCTTATATTTATTTTGATAAAGTATAATGATATATATTTTTTACTTTTGTAACTTTCTTAATGGTTGGTTGTGCATTTTAATATTAAAAATTTTCTCTTAATTGGTTGGCTTCTTTCTTTCAATGGTTGCCATTTAAGTTATTTTTAAATCTATAAATAAATGGCACTTGTTCTTTTAAATTAATTTAATTTCACTTAACAACCTTATACATAATTTTATTTGCGTCACCAAAAACCATCCTAAACTCTTTTAAAGAAACCCATAAGCCCCCTAATTGTGCTACAACCTTCCTAAGTGAACCCACCTTCCTGTGATTCATTGTCCTATTATGTTTTGTTTTTCCCCCTATTCTACCTAAACCAATTTATGTTTTCTATATATATTTATATATCTTCTAAACCCGTTTTTAATGTTATGGGTATTCAGTTTTCCTCTTGTAACTGCCACCGCCTTGGTATATACATATTAAAAAACTTATAGATATATATACTTTGTATATACACACTTGTATAAAATCCCAAATTGCACTAATGTCTATGGTTGGACCCCTTTTACTTACCCCTTATATTTTTAACTAAATGTTAAACCGCTTTTTCCATGGTGGCTTTTTTCATCTACTATGACTACACCCGATATTTGTTGACCTTTGTAGCTTAAAAGGTTTTTTTCACTTACCAAGTCTACCCTCTAGTAAATTTTCTCCCCCTCTAATGTCACCACCTCTTGCCATCTAATGAACTCTTACACCACCTCACCTCTACCTCTCCCTTACATAATGCCTACCCCCTTCTTGTGTTAATGCTCTTGATCTACATATATGTGCTTCTCTTTGCTTCTCTTCATGTCTCACATTCACGTCATTAGCCTCGCCTCATTTGCCTAAGCTCTCCATACGTGCTCCTATGCACTATGCTTGTTGCAAGAACTACTAGTAGCGTGAACTCTCGTTGTTGGCTCCCGCCTTGCTTAACGGGTTCATGGCTATACCTTTAATCGTCAACTCTCACCTCTTTTCCGTCATTCCTCCAAGCCTTTACACACAACCACCTTCACTTCCCCTACTCTAAGTCTTGGCCACCCACTCTCCTTGCTATTCATTCTCGGACAGTCTCCACTTCTTCCTCTCGGTGGTGCGAGTGTTAACTCTTGATGCTTACTATGAAGGTTTGAGCTCGGTGCTTTTTGTGCCTCTCTGCTGCTCGCGTTGCTTTGGACTACCTACGCTTCCGACCCTTGGGCGGCAGTGCTCTCTTCGCTTGGTGCATGGACATACTCGGTAGTAGCTCATGGCATACTTAGTTGCTCATTCTTCGTGGCTTCTATACCTCTGTCAACTCTTCAACTTATCCTTGGTTGGATGTGTTGGTGCATGGCTGTTATGAATTCTAGCCAAGTCAACCGTATCATTGACTACGGCTCTTCTTAGTATATCTTCCTTTGACTGTTTTTACTATGGTTGATCATAAGTACCTTACTTTTTGTTTAATCTTTTTTGCTCCATTAAATCACGATATTCTCACCCCCTAGTATACCTATATGGTCCTTTAAGTTCCTTTGGAAATATGTAATGAATTTTTTGGCTTAGCTTTTTTAACTTTCCACTTATTTGTTCTAAAGAGTTTTTTTAAAGAAAATTGTTTAGTGCTTCATTTTAAATTTACACTTTATGTTTAGTTTTCTTTCCTTTGCTTGCTTTTTTGTTCTTTCCTATGTCTTTTTTCTTGTTAAGAATGCTTATAGGTAATGTATAAGCCCTATTCCTTTGATTTTTTTGCATAAGTATCTTGTTTCTTTCTTTATTTCCTTAAAATTAATGTTTTTCTTTTAAATATTTCATACTTTTTAAGGTCATATATATAATGACTTTGTATATAATTATTGTCTTTAAAGTGTGTTCTCATGAGAGCACTTATAGTCTTTTGTTACTTTGCATGTATATATATATATATATATAACTTTAAATACCTTTGATTTTCTTCAAAAAGTTTGTTTATAGCCTGTTGCATTTCATAGTTAAAATTAAATTTACTTCCTTATTTCTTTTAATGTGTCCATTAAATACTTACAATAAATAAATGACTTAATGTAATTTTTCTTCTATGCAAGGTTTTATGGCTTACAATTTAAAAACGTTTAAAGACATTAAATAGGCCTAAGAGTAAGGTCTTCTTGCTTTATTAGTTTTTTTAAAGAATTCTTATTAGGCCTGTATGTCCAACCTTTTCCCTTTTTATTTTTTATACTCTATGTTTTGTTGTGGCCCATTCATTAACTAGAGTGGGCTTATTTCTTTATTGTGCTATTAATAAAATTTGTTTTTTCACTTTCTTAAATTAATTTTAGTCTCTTCAAAGAAGAGTTTGGATTCGCCTCATTTCTTCAATTAGCTCATGATGGTGTGGATCATCCCCCTCATTGCTTCTCAATGTGGGTGTGGGCTAACCCCTTATATAATAACTTTCAGTAAGCTATGATAATTTTCTTTTACAAGAGTGTGGATTACCCCTCTTTTTGATTAATTGCTTTTTCTAGAGTAATTAGTTCATTAACTTTTTTTCATATATAGCTAGTTGTATTTTCAACCACACACACACACACACACATGTCTACTTCCCCAACTATGAATTATTCTTTTATGTACCTTGCATGAAATATCCCCTTTACACTCTCATTTTAACCACCCCACACACCAAGCACACTAATCCTTCAATACCGCCTCTAATCCCTTCTCAAACCATGAACTCATTTGCTCTTACTTCACTTGTGACTTAAACTTTTTTTAAATTATCTAAGAATCCATATGGTTGTCTATATTTCTAGGAAAAGCAATAACAAGCTGGGAAAAATAGGCATTACTTATCTACCCAAATGTAACTATGCTATTCTAATACCTACTTTGTTTGGATGGTGGTAGGTAAGTGGACCCTAACCTCGGAACTCGGACTACAACATCTTTTTCCAATATTGTGTTTGTCAAACTCAATATTATTAAAAATCCTTAATTTTTGTGGAAATTTTTGCAAACTCTAGTCATTGCATTTTTCAACGTAGATGTCTCTGACATTTTTTCCTTATATGTTTCGAATTAGGGGAGATTTGGGGTCTCAAAAGGGCATCATAAGGAATGGATTAAGAAATGGATTAAGTTAATTAAAAATGAACCTACTATGGTAACCCATGGGCTAAGGGACCCGTAGGATTGACTCAACTGACATGGGTACCTTTATTTTGAAATTGGGCAATCTTGGCCTTTGGATGGAGGTGCATGGTGGATAGATCAAAGGTCTAGGATGCCTTTAATGGATGGGGGATGCACTTTGGTGGGCTCAAAAAGGGAAAATTTGACTTTGGGGAGGCCTCATTAAGAGGGGAATGGTGGGTTTTAATATGGAACACCGTATTAGTAATTTTGGGAAAATCTTGATATTTTGGGAAAATGAAATTGGGGAGAGAGAACCTTACACTCTCCCATTTTCGGATCTCTTCCTCATACTCTTCTCATCTTTCTAACCCATCTTCATCTTGGATCAACCACAATGGATAGATCTTATTTCATAGTGATAATCACACTGTGGATCTTTGGTTTGTTGCTGTGTCCATTCATCTTCTTAGACTAAGAATGTCAAATTCTATTAATTTTGGTTTTGTTATTTTACATTGACTAATTTAGAGTGTTTCATTAATTTTGGGGATGATGCATATGATCTTTCTTTATCTCATTGATGTCATTTTAATGAGAAAATGACTGAGATGTTTCATAACTTTGGGAATGAAGTATTTGTTGTGTAAAGTCAAAAATCTTGTTCAATTGCAACATGATTGCACAAGCCACCTACAATAACTCACCTTAAATTATTTAGTATTTGACAATGAAAACTTGAAAACTTGAAAATTTAGTATTTGTCAATGGTAATTGTTACACATTCAACCAATAGGGAGTCAATGAGCTGAACTACTCAATACAAGCCCTTATTTAAAGAAAACAAAACCTTAAGACCATTGAGTATTAGCTCAGGGCCTACTTCCAAGAATTGAACACATGAAAGTACTCAATCAATAGGAAGACAATGAGTTGAACTACTCAATACAAGCACTTATTTAAAGAAAACAAAACCTTAAGACTATTGAGTATTAGCTCAGGGCCAACTTCCAAGAATTGAACACATGAAAGTGCTCAACCAATAGGAAGACAATGGGCTGAACCACTCAATAAAAACCATTATTTAAACAAAACCAAGCCTTAAGACCATTGAGTATTAGCTCAATCTACACTCTTGTCGTTTACTTGATCAGCCCCTTCTAGGCTTGCTTCTGCTTTCTCATGCAGGGTAGGTGGAATTTTGATCTTCTTGGGCTTCTTCCCTCCTTTCAGTGTCCAACTCCATACTATTGAGTCTGCTTGCTCCCAACATGTAGGATCTTTGTCATTGCACATCCAAAATTTCTCTCAACAATTTGCATACACTTCTTCCTCACTTGCATTCTTCTTATGGGAACATGGTCCCCAATACTGTATCAATACCATGTTGTTTTCTTTAGAGGAAGTGTTGGATTGAATGTTCACCCAACCAAATTGGATATATATTGTCGCTTGGCCTCACAAGAGCAAATTCACCCTTTTTTACATCTATAAGAGGTTGGAATGTATCTTTTGGCTTGTTACGTTGTGGACCACGGTAGTGGTCTTCCAATGCCTTTAAACCCATGAAACCTTCATTTTTGATGTTAGTGTTTTGTTCTGCTGCATGCGTTGTCTGTGGCCAAAAACCTGAACATATATCTTGACTTTGCATAGTTGATGTAGATTCTGACAATGCATTGATCATGTTTTCCCAATACTGTATCACTGGCGTAATGTATATAGAATAAGGATCCAATGAGCCTTTGTCAATGCGATGCTTGTTCCAATATTTTATATAGTCCTTTATGCCATTCACCACTTGAGCACTATCTTTTAAGTACTCACACATTGGAAGTACTGGTGGTTCCCCAACTGGCAACAAAGCTTTCCCAAGAGTATCTCTTTTCCACAACTCTATGCCACCACCCTTTGGCATCCAATGATCTTGTGTGTGATTCATTTTATATTGCATTATTGGAATGTCATCTTGCATGAAAAAACGAAAATGCAGTGGCTTTGAATGTCCAATAAGTTTATCTTGGCCTTCACATAAGTAACCATCAATAAACCCTTTAAAGTCTGAAACCTTTGACATCATAAAAGGGGCAGGCCTTGAACTTGTGCACTCATTGAAGGTTTTCATAAGATGTGCTAGAGTGAGAGAATGACTTCTCCTCAACTGCTCTGAAAAACAACTAAATAATGCATCAATATCTTCATGGGTATGACCAACCATTAAGAAACCCATCTCTATTATTAAGAAAACCCACCTAGCCATCTCTATCATTAAGAAACCCATCTCTATCATCTCTCTCTCTCTCTCTCTCTCTCTCTCTCTCTCTCTCTCTCTCTCTTGTTGACATGCTGATTGGGAGCCAAAAGTACAAGATTGGTTTGAAAGCCGATCTTTGTCTCTCGTGCCCGATGGAGGATGAAAGCTCAAGATCGGTTTTAAAACAGATTTGAACTGTCATGCATGGTGGATGATAAAAGTTCAAGATCAGTTTAAAAACTGATCTTAATCTCTCATGCCTCATGAAGGATGGAATTTTAATGGTGGTTTCAAAATTGATCTTTGTCTCCTCCCGATTTAGGATGAGAGTTTAAGATCGGTTTTGAAACCAATCTTGATCTCTTATGCACAACGGATGACAAGAGTTCAAGATAGGTTTTAAATCCAATCTTCATCTCGATCTTCATCCCTCATGCCCGACCGAGGATGAAAGTATAAGATAATTTCCAAGACCAAAGCTTGGTGCCTCTTGTCCTATGGATGATGAGCTGTCAAGAATGGTTTTGAAACTGATCTGGTACAGAATGCATGTTAAGGATTATAGTAGAAGATCACATTTAAAATAGATCATGGTCACTGATGCACAATGGAGGTTGAAATTGCAAAACCGATCTGAATCTTGATCTCTCATGTCCGGATCGGTTTTAAAACTGATCTCAAACTCCACCATGTCATATGAAGGATGATTGGTTTTAAAACGCTCATAGTCTCTCTTCATGGAAAAGATTAAATTTTTGTTAAAACTGATCTTGGACTCTTAGGTGAGTTGGAGGATCATTGATCAAGATTGATTTTGAAATTGATCTTCATGTTGGATGCCGAATGGAGGAAGAGAATTTGAGTTTGTTTTTAAAACCGATCATGGTCTCCATCATATCATGTGAAGGTTCAAGCCAAGATCAGTTTTAAAACCAATCTTCGTCTCTCAACCATGGTAACGTTTAACATCAATCATGGAGTCTTATGCATGGTGGAGGATAAAAGTTCAAGGTCGAATGAAGGATGAAAGTTTGAGATTGGTTTTAAAACCAATCTTAATCTCTCATGCCAGATGAAGGAAAAAAGTTTGAGATCGGTTTTAAAACCGGAATAAGGATAAGCTTGAGATCATGGCCTCCATAATGTTGTCGAGGAGGAAACGAAGATTGGTTTTAAAAGCGATCTTTTTCTCTCATCATGGGACAGTTTAAGATCTAGATTTCTCATGTCTGAAGAAAAGGGATGAAAGATCTACATCGGTTTTAAAACTGATCATGCACTCCATCATGTCCTCTGAGGATGAAATCAAGATCAAATTTCAAACCAATTTTGTCTATCATCATGGGAAAGTTGAAGATTGGTTTTGAAACCGATCATCCCTCATGCCCGATGGAGGATGAGATCTAAGGATCAGTTTTAAAATTGATCATGGCCTATACCATGTCCAGCAAAACCGAGATAGGTTTTGGAACCGATCAAGGTCTCTTTTTAGGGATGAAAGATTTTACTTTTTTCTTTATTTAGTATTTTATTATGAACGCTAAAGTATATTATCAGTTTTGTGTTAGGTATATAGAATAATAAAATTATAATAATACATTTTAAAAGTCCATCATACTTTAATATATTAGGGAAATATATATTAAAATATATTTATTTAAAGATATTTTAGTAATAGGCTACATAATACAAAAAATGTAATAAAATATTAAAATATGTTTAACGTTTGGAAACCATCACTATTATTTAAATTAAAAAACTACAATACTAAATTTTTTTAATAAACTTATTCATTTAAATATTTATTATTACTAATTTAATATATTTGTTAACTATATGTCAAAATATATTATTCTAAATGATATTGTAGTAGATTTTAGAAGAGTTCACTCTAGAAATCTATATAATTCATATTTTATTTAAAGTACTTACTAAAAATGTAATAACATATTTCATTATATTAAAAAATGTTTGAAATATATCTCCATATAATCATATATTTTGATAATCAAAATATACTCAATACGATTTAATAAATAAAATATTTATATAATATTAATACATATTTCAAATATATTATATATTTATATACTTACACAATAAAATATTTGTTATTTATTTATATTTTAATATATTAGTAAACTAGATATTAAATTTTATTTTATTTGATGTTATTTTATTTTATATTTCATATAAATTAACCTAGCGTTACTAATCTTAACGTTACAAACTAACCTAAAGGTTTAGAACTAACCTAGACTAACCTAAACGTTAACTAACATAGGCTAACCCAAATGTAAACTAACCTAGACTAACCTAAACATTAACTAACCTAGACTAACCTAAATGTAAATTAACCTAGACTAACCTAAATGTTAACTAACCTAGACTAATCTAACTAATGTCTAATTTAAGCTAATCTAAACTAACGTTTAATCTAAAGTAATTTAAGCTAATCTAAACTAACGTTTAGATGATACTAACCTAAGAGCTAATCCATCTAATGTTTAGACTCTAGATTCTTTAGACTTTACTAACGTCTAACGTACTAACCTAAAATATCAAAAACCTAAAGTCTAACTTACCTCTTGTGCTGTGTGCGCCACCCTCGACTACAAGACCGCCATCGCCATCGCCATCACCATCGCTCTACTGCCCAGCCTCATGGTCACCATTGCTCTGCTCAGTATGCTGCCCAACCTCACGGTCACCCTGCCTCTCATGTTGCAACCTTGCCATCTCCACCAAGGCATCACGGTTGCCCTGCCCAAACTCTGCATCGATGCCCTGCCCAATCTCAAAGTCTGTACCCATGCCCACACCCAAGCTCATGCCCTCACGATCACCATCGAAGGTAGTAAACTATTTGTTTGCAACACAGTTTCCCTTGAGATCTACAACAATCGTCGAAGCTACATCTTCAATGTCATCTCCAATGTTGCTGGCGGTCGTTGTCTCGTTGCTAGTGGTCTTCGTCTTCAAACGTGGAGCTGCAATGGAGACTGGGAGGCCACAAAGGGCTACAAAGGTCTCCATATTCTTTGAATTGAGGTAGGCCGCTCCCTCTCTCTCACGGTCTCTGTCTCTCATGGTCACTCTCTCTCTCTCTCACTCTCTCTCTATCACACACACACACACGCTCTCTCTCTCTCTCTCTCTCTCTCTCTCTCTCTCTCTCTCTTTCACTCACTCTCTCTCGCTTGCTTGCTCTCCCACACTCTATTTACGTGATCTCACTCATAGTGAGTTGCTCTCTCTCTCTCTCTCTCACGCTCTCTCTCTCTCTCACACACACACTCGCTATCTCTCTCAGTCTCTCTCTTGGTCTCTGTCTCACTCTCTCGATCTCTCTCTTGGTGTATCTCTCATTGTCTCTTTCAAGTCTCTCTCTCTCTCTCTCTCTCTCTCACTCTCTCTCTCTCTCTCTCACACACACACACACACACACACACTCTCTCTCTCTCTCTCTCTCTCTCTCTCAAAACCCTCTCTTTCACTCATGCTCTCATAATAGTAATCTCTCTCTCTCTCTCTCTCTCTCTCTATGGATACTAAATATAGCAGTAAGAATTCTTTAAACTCTCAAGAATTCAAACAAATTTCAAAATTTACACGAAGATCGGTTTAAAAACCGATCTAGATGGAGGATAGGAAAAAAAGGTTTAATAATTGGTTTAGAATTCAAATTTTGATAAAATTCAAATTAGTTTTTTGAAATTTCTCCAATCTTAAAGCTTTTTGTACAAGCTAAAGTTTCAAATATTATGTTAGTAAAATTTGGGATAATATCATTTATATTGTACCTAAGTTTGGGGTTACATATTTGTCTAATTTTCTTCACTAGAATGGAATCTATTGTTAAGCTTAACTTCGAATAGAGGATAGGAACACACTATTCAAAATTTTTGGACTTGTGTAAAGTCCAATTTGAGAAATGGACTAAAAAACAGTCCAAAAATTTTGAATATACTAGTAATGTTGTTTTTTAACTAGATTTGCCAACTCAAAACAAAAGATTTAATGATTTTGAACTAGATTTGCCAACTCAAAACAAAAGATTTAATGATTAAGTACTAAGAACATCAATGCATAACCAAATCTCTTACAAAGGGGTCTACATAAACATTTTCATAACTTCACAAAAATCTCTTGCAAAGTGGTCTACATAAACATCTTCATAACTTCTTGTGAATTGAGCAACTATCACCTAAGAACATCAATACATGACCAATAATAGATGACCAATTCTCTTACAAAGTGGTCTACATAAACATCTTCATAATCACGTAAGAACATCAATAGATGACCAATAGATGACCAATTCTCTTGGAAAGGTGGTGTAAATAAACACCTTTATGTATAAGTGGTGTGCACACACCTTTATGACCATTTCTTTTAGAAAGGTGGTGTACATAAAGCCCTTAGAAAGGTAGTGTAGATAAATCCTTTTATGTGTAAGTAGTGTACATATACACCACACTTGGTATTAAAAAACACTGTTAAGTATAAAATGGCCCTCATAAACAATCTTTATACATAATAATGAGAGTAAAGAAATAAAAGAAGTAGTAAACTTTTCATTAGATATTAGCTTTACATAGAAGTTCAAAACTTGTGATTACAAAGCCGTTAGCCAACATGTTACTCAGTACCAATGTCCTCAATGCCAGGCCTTTGACTACCAGGGTCCTGACTAATAGGCTGCTCTAAGACTGGAGTCTCAGTAGCAAGGTCCTTACTAGTTTGCTCTTCAGTTCCAAACACCTGACTAGTAGGCTGCTCTAGAGTCTCATGACCAAGTTCTTGGTAAGTAGGGACCTGGCTACTAGGTTCCTGACTAGTAGGCTGCTCTGGAGTCTGTAAGGTCATGGTTGAAGAACCATCTATGCCTCCTGGTAACTCCTCCTGGTCATGCTTTGCCTCGTCCATACCTTCTTTGAGTAAGGCTTCCTTGCTTGATCCACTTGCCTGTCCTTCACCCAAGATCGATCCACTTGCCTGTCCTTCATCCAAGATCAAGGGTGCCTTCCTCACTTTTAATTTTAAGGGAAGTGCTTCCACCTCTTTAGCCTTACCTTTACCTGTGACGTGCTGTACTACTGTAACTTCTTGTTGCCGTGAACCTTCCCGTACGATGAGTGGAACCTCCTTGACTCTAGTTGACAATTGATCACCCTTATTCTTTGTGCGGATTTCTTCTTGCCGTAAGTCATCGGATGCAGAGCTTTCATCCTCATCATCACCTGAGCTAGAATCATCACCCTCAGACTCACTACCCTCTTCTTTGACATTTTCCTCCTCAAAGAAAGTAGTGCAACTGTAATATGTGTCAAAGAACTCAATTTGATGGGGGGTATCAATAACATTTACATTTTTACCTTGCCGTAGCAATTTCTCAACAGCAAAACCCATTCGATACAATGCTACTTCCCACCCATCATTCAATAAATTCTTTGTCATCTCTAGTATCACGTCAGGATCCATCGGCTTTCTGTAATCCACCATTGCTGCATCAAGCTTAACCTTATGGTCCTCAAAGTAATGAAGCTCGAGAGTCCTTAAAGGAGTTTGGATTAGATTACCACCACCCCTCGATAAGAAGCACATCAAGAAAGGCTGCAAGACTTGAATGGCAGTGCCTTCCAAGACAGTCATATGATTACGCAGGACTATACCATGGTATACTTTTGAAAGTAAATACCCAAATGAAGATGTCAAACTCGCATATAGGGCATCCCTTTGTGATTCTGTCACGAACAGGACCAACGTTGATCTTTTCTTATCTGCCATAGGACCTTCAACAATAAACCGCACAAGTTCAACTATCTGTGACACTGCAAGGTCTTGCAATTCATTTATGAAAAATACGCATGGCTTCTCCCAAGCATGACCGCTCATTGTTATGAAATGCTCCGTATCAATGCCATTGATGTGTGCAAATTTTGTATCATTCTCTAATAGCAGGATATCATAAGAGAAGCTGAATGAAGAACCATCATCTAAACCACCAATTGCTCTACCTTGGGTACTAGACTGCAAGGCCTTTTTCTTAATGTCCATATATTCTGTCTCAACAACCTTTGGCATTTTAGCTCTTAGATCCTTTGTTGGTGTGGCATCTGCATCCATTGAAGCCAACCACTTTCTAGCCCATGTTTTATCAAGGAGTTGACCTAGGCTAAGTGCTTTCTTCTTATCCACATCAATTGACTTGCCAGCTAACTCATCATCAGATTTCAATAAAAATAATAGTGCCGAGAGAGCAGCCTCACTTTGAATCATTCGGGTGACCACTTCATCTAAGTTGCTATGCTTGCTCTTCTTTCCAAAGAAGCAGTCACCACTTAGGATCTTCTTGCATACTTCTTCTGTTATTGCATCTGGAAAACCTTAAAGCTCTCCACCAAACAATAGACATCGGTTTCTTTATTTCTTTCCTCTGAGTTGCAAAATGTGCTCTGGTGCCTCAAAGGATATCTTTCCTGTTTCATATGCTTGGCAAACATCCACATGCTCTGAAACACTGATTCCTCACGGAAGACAATGCAGGTAACATCCCTGTATCTTGCAACAGCGGTGTTCAAATCCTTTGCCTCAACCTTATTACCTGGTATGCCTTGCGTATTGCTTACAACACCTTTCAAGCATCTATAGAACCGAGTCCTCTTTGTCATGTACTCCGATGTAGGTCTCCTGCCCTTCACTGTTTGTGGCTTTCCATAGCCCATCCATAACTCCCTTGCCTTTATCAAGATCTCAGAAAGAGAAGAGCTTTTTTTCAACCTAAATGGAGCAGAATTCAGCCTCTCTGATTCTAGAATGTACTTCGAGTCATCATTAAATATGCATATATGACAAATGACCCGTTGAAACTTTTCCATCCACTCAATCTGTGGCAAGTTTCCTTTTCTTCCCTCATCAAGGGCGATCCTGCAAGTCTCACAAAAGTGTTGCCCATCAATGGGCTCAAACCTACATCTTTCTAAGAATCTATTCTTTGCCAGCATGTATCTCTTCTCGATGTCACTCCCATATCGGCTTTGATACAAAGCCTCTCCACGAACAAAGTCACTCTTTCTAAAGTTCTCAAAAGCATCAAGAAAGTCCATGCGCTTTTGAAATGTGACATCAGGCAATGTGGGATCATCTTCTTGAAGTCTCTTAAACGCCATAGGACGAAGAGTGATATTAGTGGCAATGGGAGTTCTTGTTTTCCTTGTATCTTCATACAATTTGCGTGCAAATATCTTATCGAGCTTTCTTTGATTTGTGAACAATGAAGCTCGATCAATAAGCATTGTGGCCACGCTGAATTGTGAAAATCCCCAAATGTATCCGTCATCCTCTTGTAATTGATCAAAGAGCTCATCAATGCGAGGCATAGGATACTTATTTTTTATGGTGATTTTATTTAGTACTCAGTAATCTATGCATAAATGCATAGTACCATCCTTTTTCTTTACCAGTAAACTGGTGCATACCAAGGTAAGCTACTTGTTTGGATTTGGCCCTTCCTAAAATATTCCATTAACTATCTTTCGACCTCACATTCCTCCTTTGACTAAGCCTATACAGGGGTTTACAAATAGGGGTAGATCCAGGAATTAAATCTATTTTATGATCTACTACTCTCTCAGGAGGTAAACCATCAGATAAATCAGATGGAAAAACATCTTTAAATTCAAACATTAAATCATTGAAAGAATATTTATACTTTTTAACATGATAAAAAACAACATTACTTCTTTCTGATGCAGAAGACATAAAATCACCAATAAAAGTAAGTTCACAAAAATATACCTCGCATTCTTCTTGGTGTAGTAGTCATTCCAATTCCATCAAACAAATAAGAGGAGAGCTAGGCACATCATGTTCTCCTTGAATATGAAAGACTCTACCCTCGTTTTCAAACATAATGGAGTTATTAAGGTAACTCCTCTATAAGCTATGCCCAAGACTATATAGCCATTCTCGACCAAGCACTACATCTGTTCGGTTGAGATGCATGATTTCGAAATCCAAGGTATTCTGATAGCCTTGAATATCCACCTCTACACCATATATCATGGTGTCCCAAACTTTTTTATCACTACCCTTTGCCAAAGAGACCACATATTTATGGGCACTGGGACTCTCAGGCAATTTTAATTTCTTAACTAATGAGTAGTTTAAGAAATTATGTGTTGCACTATCATTGACCATCACTCTTACTCTTTGCCCCTCAATTTTTCCATGCATCCTCATTAAATCATGAGGACCAAAGGTGGGCTGCAACATTGCCGATGATAGACAGCATATGTGGGTGCTATCCTTATGATAGACCTCTACCTCAATGTACTTTTCAGTACCATTAAGCGACAACACTTGCACTACATGCGCTTTTTTTTGTGGAGGTCTATTTGGGGCTTTAGCTCTCACTGATTTATTTTTAGGGCAGTTCCAAGCAACATGGTCTTTGCCTAGACATTTGAAGCAAAGATTTTCTTGCTTGGCCCTTTCATAATCCTCTTTCTTCAAGAGAGGATAATTTTTTGAGGTTTCTTAGGTGGTGCCTGAGAAACCTCCTTCTTAAAGTGCCCCTTCCTTTTCAAATTGGAAAATTTATTGAACTTTGAAACAAATACTGTTTGCTCCAAAGTTCCAACTCTAAATTTCCCCGCCGTATCATCGTATATTTGGGCATACTTAATTGCTTTCTCAAAGGTTTTTGGAGAATTTCTTTTCACCTCAACCTTATGTCTTTGAGACCTCTCGCGAAACCCCTTATCTTTTGGAATTCATCAATTCCTTTTAGCTTAAGGACTACCTCCCTATAATTTGCTATGTACTGGACTAGAGTGGTTTTACCCATAGTGTAATTGTCCGAAGCCTCCCATGCTCTTTCTAGTTCATTTTTCGGTAAAAAATCTTTTAGGAAGGCTTGTTCAAACTCAATCCAATATCTAGGAATTCTATCACTCTCCCTGAGGCTCATCCACCATTTATAGGCTTTATTCCCAAGGGAAAGACTTGCTTCCATGACTTGATTTTCAGGAGGTGTATTCCTGAGTCGGTGGAAGTCTTGCCATTTTTGCAAGAACGTATTAATCGCATCTTTATTACGCTCCTTTTCTTCCCCATTGAAAATTGGTGGTTTTAAGTCCTTAAGGATGCTCGAGGTTTTTCTAACTCGAGAGGTGGACCTCTCAACTTGATTAGGAGGAATCGATGATTTTTCAGTAACAGATACCGATTGAGAATTGGCTATCTTAGTTATAGCTTCAGCTAGGGTTTTGAATGTTTCACTGATAACCCCTAACTGTGTTTTTATATTTTGCGTTCAAGTTTTAAGTTTAGTGAATTCCACATACGGAATTCCATAATCACCATAATCAATATCCTCCATTTCCACATTATCCTCTTGTGTTTCAGTTTGTACCTCCTCATGTGTTTCCTCTCCAACTATTGCTTTTCCCTTTCTAGTCCTTTCCTTGGCCTCCCTAATCATACCATCCCTTTCTGGAGTTTTCATTTTAAAGACGTATATTTTTTCAAAAATTATAAAGCAAAGCGCTTTATATCAAAGAGAAAAAATATGATGCCCACTTTCCTGATATTTGTTCAAGGCTTTGGATAAGTCTTTGAAATCGCATCCTTGCGCTCTTTTAATATACAATCTCGTTCTTTTGCTTTCCTCAATCTTGAACTCTGAAATCCCGCTTATAGTTTCCTTTTCTTTGCGTTTGGTGAGGCTTAGAGAAGAAAATGATATGGGCCTTTGGATTTTTTTTTAAATAGAGAAGCTTAGAATGTAGAAAGGGAAGCTTAGAATGTAGAAAGGGTGTAGAGAGGGGTAAAAAAGAGGGGATGATGTGGCTTTTGCTAAAGGTCCAAAGACCTTAGATGATGTGGCATGTCATCGTCACATCACGGTTTCCTTGCATCTGTCTTGGTCTCGTCTTCTTGAGTTTTGGACTTTGCGCCATCGCTCAGGCCTGTATAATAGCAAGGCTAAGCAAGCTCTATGCTATGCATAGCAATTGCAGCTTGAAAGGCTGTGAGTATAAGCTCATGATTCGAGGCTGGGACAAATTGTCAAATGGCCATTCAAGGAGTCTTGCATGCTATGCGGAGTGGAGAACTTGCTGCTACACCGACTTGAGTTTAGACTCCAAATGTTTGCACTCTCACTATCGTCCCGGGCTACTGCTGTGAGCTGCAGTCTACTCCTACCACCTTCTCGGTTATTGCAATATAATCTACTTAGTCCTATTCCTGTTTGTGGAGGGAGGGCTAGCCTTGGGGATGCAATTCTATAAGGCATAAGTCTCTAGGTGCACCTTTTAGTCGCCTCTGAAGTTTGGTTGTCTGAGCAGGCTACTAGGCTGGCCGCTGCATCACTTATTAGCTTTCTGCATGTACGACCCTTCCTCATCAATGATACTAATCTAAAGACTTGCTATGGTACCAGTGTAACATCACCGTAAAGAGGGCTCAAGTCTAATTCACCACACAGCCACGATTTGTCGAGTGCCCCCTTCCCTTCATCCATGAACTCCCTCTTGAGTTCCTTGTCCTTCCTTCCCTTTGTGGAGCCTCTCTCTTGAATCTCCCCTGAACCCAGTGCATGACATGTGTGTAAGAAAATAATACAACGTCTGTGCTCAACAGATAACAGGATCTCGTACGCAAGAGAGAAAACAAGATAGTATGGAGAATCAAAAATTTGATTACTATAGAACTGATACAATAGATGGCACTACCTCCCAACTGTGCACTCCTGTGAAATAAGCTTTGATGGCATGCTAGAAACAGTAGAAGACGGAGGCTAGATGCTAAGGAATTAGGGTTGCTGTAGCTAGTGATGAAATGGGCTTCACGAGCTTGCTCTTATATAGCCACCAATCGTAGTCGGTTAGGCTCAATTGGGTGACCAACCCAGTCCACCCAAAATGGTCGAGTGGGGGTCGGTAGGCCGCCGACCATACGATAGAGCCGGTGCGCAAAATAGAGCAACTGACATACGGTTGGTTGTTCGGCCTAGAGCCATCCGAGATCATTTGAGGCTCCAAACAGGCCCCGCAACCCGAGAGTGGGCTGCCCCGAGAAATGCTCCATCTACCCTCAGTGCGGTCAATCAAGGGATGCCTTCCTGCACTTGCATGTAGCCTAGTTGGTAGTGTGCCAACTCTATCTGAAGCCGTCTAGCCATCAGGCCACACATGGCCCCCATCTGGTGTCCAAACCAGGACCTACCGGATAACCGAGCTACTCAAATGCCTTCTCCTCATATGGGGGGCTTACAAGTAGAGATAGCTGGTTCCCGCGTAGTTACACGAGAGTGGAGCATTGATATCTAACACCCCCCCCTCAATGTCCACCCGCAAGAACTTACTTTTTCGGCCCAATGCCAAGTCGATGAAGATGCCTCTCCAGCAAGTCTCTTCCAAGAGCCTTCGTGAGGATGTTTGCAGCATTCTCTGTAGTCGAACAATATACCAAGTCGACCTCTCCATCCATGATGAGCTCACATATAAAGTGATATTGAATCTCAATGTGTTTTGTGCGAGCGTGGAACACTGGGTTCTTTGCAATCGCCATGCAACTCTGATTGTCACATGATAACTGCGTAGGATTGTTCTGCACTCCCCCAAAATCCTCCTCAACCACACTGCCTCGCAAGAAGCAAAGCATGCAAATTTGTTCTCGGCCTCGGTAGAAGAAACAGCAACTATGGGTTTCTTCTTGCTGACCCATGACACAACTCCAGATCCAAGTGAGAAACAGTACCCTGTCACTGATCTCCTGTTGTCCACGTCTCGTGCCCAATCCAAGTCACAAAATCCGATCAAGATGTTTCCCTTGGTATAGGTGATGCCATAATCAAGTGTGCCTTTGATGTATTTCAGCACCCGCATCCCTGCCCTCTAATGGTTCTCCTGTGGCTTATTGGAAAACTTGCTTAGTACACCAGTCGCAAAACTGATGTCCGGCCGTGTGTTGCATAGGTAAATCAAGTTGCCCACAAGCCTTCTCTACTAAACCTTCTCTACTTCACTTCGTCCACCAGTGGTGATGAATCCTCATTTGAGAGCTTCGCGTCAACCTCCATAGGGGTACCAATTGTCTTGCACTCAACCATGCCAAATGCCTTCAGTATCTCTCCAGCATACTTCAGCTGTGAAATGAAGATCTGTTTCGGTTCCTGCCAAACTTCAATCCCTAAACAGAAATGCATCAATCCGAGGTCTGTCATTTCAAACTCTCTTCCTAGCGAATGCTTCATCTACAAGATCTTCTCTTCATGGTTCCCTGTTATGACAAGGTCGTCCACATAAAGGACCACAATCATACATCTGCCTCCTTCTCTAAAGATATACAAATTTGCATCAGATGGGCTCCTCCTGAACCCGTTTTGCAGAAAGTAGGCATCAATTCGCTGGTACCATGCTCGTGGGGCCTGTTTCATCCCGTAAAGTGCCTTCTTCAGTTTGCAGACTTTACCTTCTAAACCCGGGATCTCAAAACCTGGTGGTTGTTCCACGTATACCTCCTCCTTGAGATCTCCATTCAGAAAGGCAGATTTCACATCCATCTAAAACACGGGCCAACTTCCCTGGGCAGCTAAAGCCAAAACACTGTGAATTGTGGTTAGTCAAGCTGTGGGAGCAAAAGTATCTTGATAATCAAAACCATGTACCTGTGCAAATCCTTTTTCCATGAGCCAAGTCTTGTACTTATCCAATGTGCCATCGGACTTGTACTTGGTCTTGTACACCCACTTGGTTCCGATTACCTTGCATTTTGGTGGTCGATCCACAAGGTCCCAAGTGTTGTTCTTCATTATGGAGCCATACTCCGACTGCATAGCCTCCATCCACCTATCATCGCCCTATGCCTCTTCAAGACACTTGGGTTCATCAGCACGGATCACTTCTGTCATCAAAGCATAGTTGACCAAGTGTTCCTGCGCCCTTCTTTGCTCCTCTAATCTCTTGGACTGGCGGTGTTCAGATGGTTCCTCCTCAATGGCTGGAGGTTCTCTACCATCCAAAAGCTACTTTACCCACTTCGGGAATGGCCGTTGCTATTGTGGTTCTGTAGGCTCTTCTTCATCTTCTTTGTCTTGAATCCTCCCAAGCACCGTTGGGGGAGTTCGGTCTGCTGTTGGTGGTAGTACTGGATGGATATCCTGGTCCTGGTTGTCTGGGAAGGAAGCATCCTCCTCTAATTGATGTGGCTGTTCTGAGAAGACCACATCATCGCGACTTACAATTACCTTCTTGGTAACAGGGTTATAGAGATGGTAACCCTTCGCCTCTTCACTATAGCCCAAGAAAATACACTTCCATCTCTTCGGTTCCCATTTGGTCCTGGTAGCATCAGGGACATGCACAAAACAGTCACATCCAAAAACTCTGAAATCTGCAACTGAAGGTTTCTTACCAGAAAAGGCTTGCAGTGGAGTCATCCCATTCACAGCCTTCGTGTAGCTACGATTCAGGATGTAAACTACAGTGTTACATGCTTCAGCCCAGAAAGCCTTTGGCAAATCTTTCCCTTTCATCATACTCCGGCCCATTTCGCAGATGACACGCATCTTGCGTTCTGCTACTCCATTTTGCTGTGATGTATGTGGCAGGGGTTTCTACCTCTTGATTCCGTGACTTTTGCAGTAACTTTCGAATTTAGTTGATGTGAACTCTCCACCTCTGTCTGATCTGAACTTCTTCACCTTCCTCCCCGTTTCTTTCTCGACCATTACATGCCATTCCTTGAACCTACTAAAAGCCTCGTCTTTAGTCTTCAGGAAGTATATCCATATCCTTCTACTGTAGTCATCGATCAGCGTCGAAGTAGTAGGAACCACCCAAATCTTCGATCTCCATCTTTCCGCAGAGATCCGTGTGTACGAGCTCTAGAGGAACCTTTGCCCTACTGGCCTCTTTAGGAAAGGGATGCCGATGCTGCTTGCCCATCATGCAAGCTTCACATACATCGAGCACATCCGAAATTTCTGGTAGGTCTGTAATCATTCCACTTTTATGCATCTCCTTTAAAGAACTAAGGTTTAGATGACCAAACCTCTCATGCAATAGCTTAGTGTTCTTCACATCCGCTTGAGCACTGAGCTGAGAGTTCGTAAATGTTGTTGCGCGTGTACCTTTACCAAGGACCTTCCCTTGAAGATCCATAATCTGTGCACCACTCTTATCGAATTGAACTTTGAGGTCCCGATCCGTGATCGTAGAAACGGACAACAAGGTCCTCTTGATATCTGGCACATAAATAACATCGGACAACTCTTTTACAACTCCATCTGGCTTGAGAGCAATCGTACCTTTTCCTTTTGCTAGACATTTTGCATCATTACCGACTCCTACCAGGATGTCATTCCCTACCGGCTATAGAGAGGTATACCAATCCTTCCGACTGGTCATGTGGCGCGATGCACCACTGTCAATGTCATTCCAAGGTACGTGAACTGCCTCCATGCAAATCTCCTCAATTGCGACGAACAGCTCTTTTGGTACTGCTTGCGCGCTGTTGCTAGACTCTTTCTTTACTCTGTTCTTCTCATCTGCAATCTTCTTTCGGCACTCATTCTGCTTGTGCCCTGCCTTGTTGCAATAGAAGCACTTGATCTTCTTCTTTCTCTTTTTATCATCAGAAGAAGATGGGTTACTAGAGTCCTTACCCTTACCTTTCTTTGATCTGGTCCAGAAAGCCGAATCTTCTCCAGTCCTCGTCTTTTGACGCATCTCCTCCTCCAGAAGCATCACGCTGAAATCCTCAAAGTTGAGGGGCGGATTTTTGTTTTGCATATTCAGCGCCATAACAAGACCATCGTACTTTGGTGGGAGAATTCGTATGCACCTTCATGCTAGATTCTCGCTGGTGATGGTGATGCCAATCGTAGTCATCTGATCACACAGATTCTTCACCCTGGTGATGAACTTCTCTGCCACTTCAGATTCAGACAACTTCTCATTCGCGAGTTGAGTCTCTAGATTCTGAATCTGCGTCTGATTCGTGGTCTCGTACTGATTTTTCAAGACCTTCCATGCCTCCTCCGCTGTGGTGACATGTTGAATTAACGCCATGAAAGAATCACTAACACTGCAGACAATAGAACATAGCGCATGTGCATTTCTTCTTGTCCATGCAAGAATCTCATCCGCAATTGGTACTATCTATTGTCCTGCATTGGCTGGATCCGGTCTCACAATCGGCCTCATGTCCACCCTAGTAGCAGTGTCCCAAAGCTCGTATGCGCTTAGGATGGTCTTCATCTTGAACTTCTAGAGTGGATAGTTAGAGCCGTCCAACTTTTTGCTTTCACCGAACGGTGGGATTCGCAGTCTTGCAGGCTGGGCCATCTCTCACAATCTTCTCGCAAACAGAAACACACTACCAAATCTTCTTGCTAGAGTCCAGGCTCTGATACCATGTAAGAAAATAATACATCTTCAAAAATATGAGTCCTACAAAGAATGTGGATACTCAAGAGGAACATCAACTTGATGACACAAGCCAAGATGCTAGTTGACAAGATCAAGAAGCTGTTTTAGGTAACATCCCTTGTTTTGGGTCTTCTGAATGAATCAACCAAATGGCTAAACACTTGTTTGTTCAGATCTGGGATGCTACTTTCAATCCAAATATGCCGCTCACTTCTAAAGAGCCCATCTGAGTAGAGTCCCTAGACCTATCCTTGTCTCTTTGCCTCAATTATAATCATTGTGTGCACCTCTATGTAAGCTCCTAGGAATCAAAATTGAGAAATTTGTCAACCTAAGGGGAAACCCCTAGGTTTGTATGCTTATGGACCTCACCATAGATCCTCTAGTAGCCCTTGATCTCCAAGATGGGGAAGGTTATGAGAAGCTAAAGAATGTATTTTACAAGAGAATATTGAATTATTTCTTCCTCTATGGTCTTAGGTGTGACTTCATTAGAGACTACCCTTCCTAAGGAGAATTGAACATAAGAAGGAGGACAAAAGTTGAAGCTTCTAAACAAATCTTGCCAACACCTCAAGCTACCACAGCTCAAGAGTCCAAAGGAAAGGAGAAATGGTTAAAAGATCTGAAAGTAAAGAGTGTAGACAACAAAATCACTTTTAAGGTACTTTGAGATGAAGTGAAGGATAGTTATAAGGAGAAGAAAAAGGAAGAGGTAGTTCCTAACACAAAATCCTTTGAAGAAAATCTCAATGAAGTAGACCAAAACAATGAAGAGCTCTTTACAATAGTTAAAAATAAGAGGGGTAGTAAATTGGAAAGAGAAATCCCCAAGTAGAGGAGAACATGGCCACGGAGAGAGATGGTCTAAGAGAAGTCATGAACATGGAGACAATAGAGAAAACAAGGTTATTAAAGGGTTTTGATTTTTCCACCAGCAAGTCTAGTTATCTTCAAGAAGAAGAGGAATAAAAACAACAACTAATATGTTGGACAAAAATCAAGAAAAAATTCACTTCTTGAGCATCAATGTTCAAGGACTAGGACCAACCTTAAACTAATCATCTTAAGGAGATGGTTATAAGGTGTAGATGTCAAATCTAACTTCTTATCCTTATAAGAAGTGAACGTTGGGTGATATAAACTTAAGTGGAAGCTATTGCAAGTAGACAACTAAAAACAAGTTATCTTGGTTCCCAATGCAAATGGCTTAACTAATGATGAGGATGAAATTATTGATGAGCCTATGTATGCAAGGCATCATGATTCACTTAGCAATGAATGCTAAGGTCGACATTGAAGAGGATGTAGTCTTCTACTTTGTGAAATGTACAAGATAAAGAGTTGAGCAAAAAGGACCTAAAGGATTGCTAGGGGCAACCTACTCACAGCAATGGGCTTGTATGTTGTGACGGGTATCTTTAATGGCTACCAAGGTGACCACTACTATAAGCTTCATGATGAATGACTTGAGGTCTTATTATACTCCCATCTTGTAAGGTCAATCAAGTTTCCATTGGAGAAAGTTGTACTTCCTTTCACTTGAATTGTATGAGGTAGTTTGCAATAGTATGCCTTATGAGCTTTAAGCTGGGTGGTTGTTCATTTACTTCCTTTCTTGCTTTCATTTTTAAAGAAATGTTTATTGTTTTGATATAATGCGCATGCCTATATGAAAAGAGTTTGTGGATGTGGCTAGGTAGGTTTGGTTTATTAAAATACAGAAGTGCTATTTTACCACCAGATCACAAAGCAATCAAAAGCATTCATAAAGCACAACTTTTAGTCATGAAGCAGTCCCAAATAACAAATGTAGTAAAAAAACACTATGTCACAAAGGTGTTAGAAAGTAATCACAAAGCAGTCCTTGGAGCATGACTTCTATTGGTACGTCCTCTCCAAGGCTATTGGATACATGCATTGTAGTAGCATGAAAACCTTATGGTTCATTTTGTGTATCCTTTCATACAATGCAAGGACTATGTCTTCGCACAGGTTCACGATCCCATTATCTAGATATATCAATGTCTCCTTAACCTCCTAAACAATTCATGTTATATTATTTTCTTTGTATGCATAGTTGTCTTTAGCCCCATGAGACAAGGTGATACTCAAGAAGTCCACAACATTTACTACAGACATTTCAAGGTCCCTACATTTTCCTTTAGTTTTTCATGTGTCAATCCTCTCTTTACAATAGGCCCAGGTCGATCATGCTCACCCTTTCCATGTCCAAATCCAAAGAATTCCATGTTAGTTTACAAGCCATGCAGCCCCCAAAATTTATAAATGAAATAGAAAGGTTTCCTACCCTTGAATTGGGAGGCTTCCCCATTTGACCAAACCTAATGCAACAGCATGTGCACTTGTCCTTTAGGTTTCCAACAAAATAGGGATTTAAGCACTCAAATGAGCATTGCTACTTTTGATCATTGGAAAATTTGCCTTGATTCTTTGGAAGAGATCAACCTATGCAAGCATAGCACAAGGGAACTCTCAAAAATAGTAACACAAAATGTGTAGTTTGTGATCTTGTAATGCACTGGTCTCATAAAAAGACTGATAGAATAATCTACACTATGCTACCTATAGCACTCATAGCATTAAAAACTAACCTTAAATGCACTCAAAGAACTTCACTATCAGCCAAAAAGCACATATAAGCAATCAAAGAGCACTTAAAAGCAGTTACAAAGTATTAATAAGTGTCAAACCTGGTGACCTTACTTCTTGTGTATTCATCAACACCACAAGCAATCGAAAAACCTGGTTGCTTTGCTACTTGGGGGATCCATCATCTAATCAAGCAATCATAAAACAGTAGAACAAATCATGAAATAGTTAAAGTGCACTCCAAATCACCAAGGATAAGTCAGAAAACACTTAGAAGTAGTCACAAGTAGGAGAATTAGTCAGAAAGCAGTAAAAAAAAGTCAAGAAGCACCTGGACACAGTTGTTAAACACTTAAAATAAGTCACCATAGCAGTGATTAGAAGTGCCAATGCAATGATAAGTGATGACAAGAAATCAAATTGTAGCTTCACATGGGGGATCGATTATCTGATCAAGCAATCACAAAGAAGTAGAACTAGTCATCAAAAAGCACGTAGAAGCAGTCACACAACACTTATAAGTCACACAACACTAAGTAGTCACACAACACTTTAGAATTAGTCACCAAAGTAGTTTGAAGAAGTGATTATCAGTGCCAATGTAGTGGCAAGTAGCCTTGAAGTAGTGGAAACCAACCAAAAATCAATTTCACTTAGTGGTTTAAGTACTTGGTGGACTTATCATCCCCCCAAGGAGTCTCAAGCACACTAATCCTTATGGTGGCTTTATTGCTTTGGGGGACCTACCATCTTATAGGGATGACACAAAGTAGCAAAACCAATCACAAAGATGTCAAAGGAATAAAAAATCATGTGGAAGCCATAACAAAACACTTAATGATCACCAAAGTAGTCACAAAGAAGTGACAAGCAATGCAAACAAAGCAACAAGCAAGCAAAAATAGTGACAAGCATGCAAACAACAACTTCATGTGGTGGTCTAATTGCTTGGTGTACTCATCATCCCCTGAAGTAGTCTCAAGAAATGAAAAAGCACCAACCCCTGGTGGCTTTCACCATCCCCCTCAGTAGTCAGAAAGTAGTCAACAAGCCTTCAGCAAAGCAATCAAAACTAATCACAAAACAACAAAATTCCTAGCTTTTCTTATGGTTAGAGAAACTAAGGAGGATACTCAAGGTTTTCTTCTCGTTGGTTAACTTATGAGTGCTTGATGTTCAGTTGTTGTTGTGAACCATTAATGCACCCCACGTAGTGCCCAGATGAAGGTGCTCACTCTTGTAGGCCTTGGTGAGCTATGTGTGTGCGCTCGGGTGTGATGGAAGTAGAATGTCAATAAACAACTTGGAGGTTGGGCTTGCTATTGAAAGGGAAAACTATTTGATGATGGGGGATTGAGCTATGAACAATTAAACAAAACAGCATAATATGAACAAGATGTAGCAAAACCACCCTTGTATTTAGAAAATTTGTTATAACCAAGCTGCCTCGGCTTAAATTAAGCACTTAGTCAAACAAGATCCTAATGTAGAGATCCAAGTGAGAGAGAGATCATGAACCACAACAAATGTGACTCATCTCTTCTATGCCATGTTATAATGCTTCTTGCTCTACAAAGTAGACTAGCTACAAAACCACCTTCTATTGCTGACACACTCGATACACTAGACCGATGCTCACCATTGGTCTATCGTCCTTAGCTCTAGGATGACTCCCCCTCAGACTCAAGGTCACTACCTTAGTTGTTGCTAATGCTTGCCACTCAGAAGTTAGCCAGCGAGGTACTTCACCTATTCACCAGTAGTCATGGGTGCCCCTTGCTCTCGTGTCTATGTTGGTGATTCGGTCTACGTTAGCCTAACCTAGGTGCCAACATTTTGCCTTAGATTTCTACAACTGGGCCCTCACACTTTTGGGCTGGTTGATACCAGATGCTTTCAAATACACACACAAAGGTTGAAGCCATGAGGTTGTTGCGTGGGGTTATGCCTTCGTTGTGGAGGGGCAGCAAAGGAAGAACCATTAGGGACATCATTTGGAGGAGCTCGCAACCGAGACAAATGACAATGACACGTCTCGATTCTTCTGATAAGGGATCTATATACATAGCTAGCATTAGCTTGATGGTCTGGTTCAATCTTTCGATCAGCCCATTACAATGTAGATGCAAAGGACTCATGAATTGTTGTTTTATATTGATCTGGTTAGCCAGAATGCACAGAGCTTTGAAGTGAAATTTGAGCCTCGATCTAACAATATGTGGTTCTGACACCTATGCTAAAGAATGGCATGATCGATCAGAAATTGACTCGTCCAGTAACTTTTAATGGACCAACCCATTTTTCCAAGAACTTTTCTAAGACCCATTAGGGACATCATTTGGAGGAGCTCGCAACCAAGACGAATGACAATGACATGTCCCAATTCTTCTGATTAGGGATCTATATACATAGCTAGCATTAGCTTGATGGTCTGGTTCAATCCTTTGATCAGCCCATTACAATGTAGATGCAAAGGACTCGTGAATTGTTGTTTTATATTGAGCTGGTTAGCTAGAATGCATAGAGCTTTGAAGTGAAATTTGAGCCTTGATCTAACAATATGTGCTTATGACACCTATGTTGTAGAATGGCATGATCAATCAGTTGACTCGTCCAATAACTTTTAATGGCCAACCCATTTTTCCAAGAACTTTTCTAAGGATTTTCTACTTAACTTTTCTTCCTTGTAGGAAAATGTAGCATAACCAAATCACTAGTTTGATACTTCATGAAAACATGATGATAATTGTAGTATTGCCGCTATCGAATTTGAGCTTTCTTTAAATGAAATGTTGCATTCTAGCTAAGGAACTGCAAAGCTTCCTACAAATATTGTGACCATTGTATTGCATCTTTGTTTTTTATTTTTAAAATTTGGATCAAGACTGTTTCAGCTAGAAACCAAGTTGGGGGACGCCCAAACAGTGACTCAAACAGGCATATTTGAGTGGGCTCCTGTAAAGTTGTATTATACGCAAGCAAGACGAATGGAAACAACACATCCCAATTCTTCTTATTAGGATATATATACATAGCCAGCATTAGCTTGACGGTCTAGTTCAATCTTTCAGTTAGCCCATTACAATGTAGATGCAAGGTACTCATGAATTGTTGTTTTATATTGAGCTTGTTAGCCAGAATGCATAGAAGCTCCAAAGTGAAATTTGAGCCTTGATCTAGTGGTATGTGCTTCGGACACCCGTGTTGTAGAATGACATGATCGATCAAAAATTGTGCCACATTCGATGCTCGTGTCAATGCCACTAGTTGAGCTATTACCCAACGTGTTACATAATCAGTGAGAACAATGATATAAGAGTTAGCTATTGAATTTGGAAATGGATCTGCAATATCATATGCAATCAACTCAAAGGGCTCCAAAGCTGTGATGGTGGACTTAAGGTCTCTTGTGGGCTTCTTGTTGAGGATTTAAATGATTGACAGAATGGAACACAAATAATGATGAATGGCCAACCTAAGCTTTGGCCAGTAAAACTAAGAGTGAACTTTTTCCAAGACTTTGACAAATCCAAGATGACCACCAAGCACATTGTCGTGGAATGACCTAAGGTACAATTGTTAGACCTATGACAGAATATACAACCTAGGTCCAAATGGTGCCTTATGATAATATAAAAGATTATCACATATTTTAAAATGTTGTGGCTTTTGACATGTGAAATTAAAGCTGAAATAGTTGGGTCCTGTGACTGTAGAGTCCCAAGATCATCTAAAGAAGGCAACATTGTATCGAATGTGGGGATTGGCAATGGTGTACAAGTAGCTACTAGCAAAGAGGGACGAGACGACAATTGAGGGTGAACCTGAATAGATTGGTAATATACTCTTGACAGGGCATCTACAATTTGATTCATCTTCCTTGATCTTTACGTGGCAAGAATATCATAATCTTGAAGAAGGAGTACCCCCCTTGCCAACTGCCCATGCACTTCTTCTTTGTAAGAAAACTGACTAAGGAAAAATGATCCGTCTGAAGGTAAAATTTTGCACCATGAATATACGAGTGGAACTTCTGCGTAGCCCAAACTCCTACCAAACTTTCAAGACCAGTTGCCGAATAGTTTGTTTGGGCATTAGACAATGACTTGCTTACATAGCTGATTGTACACTAGTTATCATGCCCAGTCCAATTGCATCAACAGTGCTCCCACCAACCCGTGATCAAAAGCATCAGTTCAAAGTAGAAATGACTTAGTGAAATTTGGATGCCAAAGCAATGCATCTTCCTTGAGCATTTCCTTAATTGCATCAAATGATGCCTAATGTTCAGTTATCCATTTAAAAGGAAACCTTCGAATAAAGTAGCTTCTGTATTGAAGACGATAAAGCTGCCAATTCTGGAATGAAGCGACAACTATAACCCAACATCCCTTAAAAGTGATGAAGTTGTTTTGATGTTGTTGGAGCCAATTAGTCATTAAGTAATTGAAATTTTACAGGATTTGGCTGGATGCCCTTGCGAGACACTATGAACCCCAAATACTTTAACTTCGTTTGTGCAAAATGACACTTTGAATGATTCTTGAATAGCTTTAAAACCTCCTCCAAAACCATAAGATGCTCCTCCAAAGTTGTTATATGGATCAGGACATCATTCAAATACACCAAAGCTTTGCCTTGAACTATCAAATCATGTGAGACAAAATTCATTAGCCACCGTTAGAATGAGTTGGGTGCATTGGACATCCCAAATGTCATCACGTTGATATCATCAATTCATGGAAGTGGATATTCATCCCTTTCTATGACTTTATTCAATGGCCTAAAGTCGACACAGAATCTAAAGATGACACAAAATCTAAAGACATTTTCATTGTTTTTCAAATGAGGCTCACAAGCCCGTGGGCATTTTGAGTATCTTATAATACATTAACTTGACCTGTTTGCAAATTTCTCTTATCTGCTCTGGTGATCTATGGCATTATGCAGCCATCGACACTAGTCGAGAATCCCCTGTCAGCACTTCATGTACGACTGATACAATCAAAACTGTTAGATTTCCTTGGGCAAATGCATTTGGATAATTGGACAAGAGTTGACTAATTTTGGCACAAATTGAGACATCCATCACAATTGTTGAAGAAGACACTTATTTAAAAAATTCCTCGAAGAAATCAAGGGATGGGATCCACCCCTGGCAACTCCAAATTTTGATTTCAAAAATTAATTATAGCTTTATTAGCCTCGAGCCAGTCACACCCTAGCATCACATGAAAACTTTGATGGGTCAAAACTGTTGTTTGAATGCCAAATTTATGAGATCTAAAATAGAGTGGCACATTACATCCGAGAGAAATTTTGATGTATGTTTGAGCATCACCGAACACTACATCACTTGTAGGAATAGCATAAAGCGAAAAATGTGATTCATGTGGGGACTGGTGGGAGAGAAGAGATGCATCATGACACTACATCATAGGGACTTAGTGAACACCATCAACCACTAACTCTTTGGGAGATCCTTGGGAGGCGAAGTTGTGGCTTGCTCTCGGATCCACGAGTGCTCTGGCACCTCCTTAAGAGGGTACCTTCTATTGCATCATCACCTATGTCATGGTCCTAGATAGTACTAAGTGTACTTTAGTACTAAGTGTGCTTTAGTACTAAGTGTACTTTAATACTAAGTGTGCTTCACTACACACACACACACACATGTGATTGCTACTAGATGCACACATGCACCTTAAAGCAAGCCCTTAATCACAAATATCCCAACATACCTCCCCTCAAGGGTTTGCCTCATGTTATGTCAAGGATACATCTAGTCACATAGTTTCACATGCCATCCCATGGTGGTCAAGGATAAATCTATGGCTAGGATCTCATGCTAGCAAGGGTGCCTAAGATTCAAGGTTTACAAAAAATGGGATACCCCCCCCCCCCCCCCCCAAATGGTTCTCTCTCTTGCACATACAAGGATTAATCTTAGGCCTTTGTGTGGACCTAGTTTCTCATGTTTGCAAGCATGGAGGCAAACACATATCACCTGGCCTACATCATATGGTGAGCAGACTCAAAATTGACTACATGACCAAGTGATGACAAAAGCTCAAAGAATTTGGACTTTAAAAGGTCCAATCTTTAGATTCCTCTACCAGAAAATTTCTTTCTTCATTTGTTGATGCTACCACAAAATTTGTTATTCATTTGCTGATGTTCTTTCTTTCTTCAACCATATTTGCCTTGACTTTCTTCTTGTAATTGCAAAACTTCTCAGAGTGATTGTTTTTGCCACAATAAGTGCAAGGATGGATCCTATAGCAATCTTTGTCAAGATGATTGGTCTTTCCACAATGCTTGTACTTGCTTCACTATAAGTGCTTGAGTTTGATATTCTAACTTACTTGAATTCTTCTTTCTCTCTTCTTCTTGTAGAGCACTGATGATGCTCTCTAGTGTAGGTTGGGAAAGATTCTTCAAAATAGTCACAACATAGTTAAATTCCCGAGGCATACTCTTCAAAAGCATAACCATTGCATCATCTTTAGTGACTGGAGAGTTGGATGATGCCAATTGTGTCATAAGACTCCTCATAGTGTTGACATGAGCTGCAACAGAGTTTCCATCCATCTTAAGTTCAAAGAACTTAATCTTTAAAGTCAATTTAGAGTCATGAGAGCTAGCACCAAATAGCACATCTAACTTGTGCCAAGCCTCAGAAGGAGATTCCAAATCTGAAATATGATGCACATAATCATCTCCTTAACCTAATGTAATAATTGCACAGGATTTCTCTAGCCTTTTAGCATCTGCTGGTGTTGTTGAAGTAGAGTCACTTGCCTTCCCCTTTTCTTTGGTTGTGGTGGATTCACCCTCTTATGAGTGATGACTGATTCCCTGGCTTGACTAAATCCCACAAATTCTCCTTCATAAGCACAAATTTAATTTTCATTTGCCAAGTATGGAAGCCTTGGCCATTGAATTTGTCTATTTTAAAGGTACTCATGAGAGGGTCTTACCTTTATGATTAGGAAGTGTCTGCTCTCTTACAAATGGCTATAAATCTCAACCATACAAGTGCATATTGCAAGCAATGAAATTAGAGAATCCTAGTCTTTTTGCATCATAGTAATAATATGGCTTTTTCTTCACAAGCTTTGTCACTTTTCTATTGACTAAGTCCTTCTTTCGTCTTTTTGGCTTTTGCTTTCACATATGAAGCATTAGAAGAGCAACAAGAGCTAGGCATTTTTGAATAAGAATACTAACTGAAAGTTTACCTGAGAGTAAATTATCCTCAACACTCCTTCAAGCTTGCATCAAGCATCCAAGACCAAATGCCCAAAAACTTAAGTATAGAAATAGAGAAACATGGAGGCCTCAATCCAAACACTCTGAAACATATCTGAGAGGGCTTTCATTGCGCATTGAAAGATCTTATACCAACTCATGTCCATCTAGGAGGATTGACAAAATTATGCGTGAGGTAGCTTGTGGGAGTTTTGCTTGTCCCGACTGGTCTTTTGCAAAATTCTCCTTGCCTAGTGGACCAATTCTACTTAGATTTGGACACAAGATGGGTCTTGATGTCGCCCAACAGTAGCTAGGAGCATTGCTCAAAATTTGGTGTCTGTAGGCCGAATTCGTCAAAAAGTTGTTGAATAGAGAAAGCGTCAACACGGGCTATGGCAGGATAATTTCTTGGAAATCCTGGAGCTACAGGGTCGCCTATAGCAGAGGAGTCTATGGCTGAAAAGATTGGGAAAATGACGCATTGAGGACGAAAAATAAGCCTTAGCAAAAAATCGAGCAAAGTGGAGGCTAATGAAAGAGAAGGTAAAGAGTGAAGAAGAAGATGATGAGGTGGCAGCTAGGAGGCTAGAGAATTCACTAGAGCCTCGTGCTCTGATACCACATATTGGGGAGTGGTGGGAGAGAAGAGATGCATCATGACGAGAGCTGAGAACATAAGAAGAATCCAAAAGTGTGC
Organism: Dipteris shenzhenensis; assembly: GCF_047967505.1. Taxonomy (NCBI): domain Eukaryota; kingdom Viridiplantae; phylum Streptophyta; class Polypodiopsida; order Gleicheniales; family Dipteridaceae; genus Dipteris; species Dipteris shenzhenensis. The sequence goes on from NC_141601.1 coordinate 16,704,246, forward strand.
TCTATTGATTGTGAGGGAGAAGCCTCTCATTTAGAGAGGGTTTCCTAGATCATAGGCACCTAACCTACATCAAAGGCAATCAACCCTAAATCATAGGGACTTTCTAAATCATTGGCACATCCTTAAGAGGGTGCCCTCTACTACATCTTCACCTGTGTCATGGTCTTAGATAGTACTAAGTGTGCTTCACTACACACACACACACACACACACACAAACTTGTGACTGCTACTAGATGCACACATGCACCTTAGAGCAAGCCCTTGATCACAAATATCCCAACATCATTAAAAAATCTTTTATGGGCAGTCGTCAAAGAACTTCCTGAATCACCAAGCACTAAAATCTTTGCATTGTTGAAATGAGCAGCAACAACAAAAGCAAAAGATTGTCCAAGAGGTTTATTCGGAGTTGGGGTGGTCACTCCCTGAATGACCCCAGTTGGTCTTTTCTCGACACGAGTGATGGTGTCTCGCCTTGCATTTGAACATAGTCCTTTGCGAAATATTTGATCCAAAGAAAAAATAACTTTAGATCTTTTAACTAATTACCGTCGACCATCATTAAAAGGTGTGTCAATTTGACTCCAAATTGGGACACAGTTTCATTAGGCAAATGTTTCAATGCTTGTAGATGTGTGAGGGCATCTTTTACTGTGTTGGTGTTCCTAAATGCTGTAGAAAGAGCCAAACAAAGGGTGTGGCCAATAATGTTTTGTCGATGCATCTAGCTGATGGTACCAAGCGACTGTCAAACTCTGAAAAGCCGGCTTGATCTCCTCAACCTTCTGCGGATCGTTCCATTTGTAGTATTTCGCTAAGTTATCAAAATGGTCAAGCCACATGTAAATATCTTCGTTGAGAGAACCTGTAAATGCTTTAGGACGTAATTTTGGATCATGATCCGATCGAATTGCTGGCGCTCCAGATCTGGATCTCGATGCTAACGTGGCATCATGTAGATTCAACTGCACCAAATCCGAAAGAAGCGTCGCCAGTAACTCCGAAGTGATTTGAAAACCTGGTTGTTCTTCTAGTTGCACATGGTTGTTGCCTTGCTCTCCATGATCGACAGGCGTACCCGACGTCTCCACCAAAACGTAACAGAGAGGACACAGAGAAAGGATTGACTCAAAAGAAGCACCCCAAACTAGGGACCTTTAGGATGTTTACAGACTAGAGCCGCCCATGCTCGCCCATCGTGCACTGAATGCATCCGGGCCGTGGGTTGGACGGGGGCAAGCAATCTTGCCCGTCCATGATCCGTGGGCGGTGCCTATGGTGCGCAAGTCTGTAAACGCCCTTATTCATCCATAATATCGGTTACAATAACTCCCAAGGCGATGTGGGTTTACACGCATGCCGAAGGACTACCACGGGTGGGCTCAGCTAGCCACGTGATGCTACAAGTCAAGATATGGGCAGAGCTAGCCTATCATTCAAAGACAACAATTCAAATTTCCAATGAAGCTCAAATTTGCTCCTCCTTTTGCATCAGAGTTCTCTTATTATGCTATGAACTCCTTTGTATTCATTCTTTCTATCCCTGGTCCTTCCTAGCTCTCTGCTTGCGTATGGCCTTACAGATCAGGCTGCCCCTCTGTAATTTTTCCTTTCGTTCTGGCAGAGACCCAGATGCTCTCCTCAACCCTTTGCCTCATTCAGAGGAAGGGAAGAACCTTCTCACTCTTCCTGAGGTACGATTTCATGACCTTCCAGTGTTTAAGGCAAACAATCTCATGCATATGTATATGCAGCGTGGGAGCATGTTGGATGCTCGCCATGTGTTCAACAGCATGCCAACTTGCAATCTAGTCTCGTGGAACATTATGATCCTGGGATATGCCAAGCAACAACATGGTATACAGGCTTTGGAGTTGTATTCAATGATGCATCAGGAAGGTGTTCAACCCAATGCACGAACCTTTGTTGCTGCATTGAAGGCTTGCAATAGCCTGGCAGCTCTGGAAGAGAGGAAACATGTTGACGAGAAAGTTGCAAAAATAGGTAGTCTTGCGAAAGGTAGAGCAATCCACTCGCAAATAGTAAGGAGTGGATTGGAGTTGGGTGTATTTGTGGGAAATACTTTGGTCAATACGTATGCCAAATGCGGGAGCATGGAGGATGCATGGTCTGTATTCGAGAAATTACCTCATCGTGATGTAGTTACGTGGACAACCATGATCTTGGGGTATGTGGAGAAAGATGAAAGTGTGTTGGCTTTGGAATTATATGCACGGATGCGCAACGCAAAGGTTCAAGCCGATGGCCGAACCTTTGTTGGAGCATTAAAGGCCTGTAGTAGCGTTGCAGTACTGGAACAGGAGAAGAAACTGGACTGGAAATTTGTGAAAATGGGGTGCCTGGCAAAAGGTAGAGCCATCCACTCTCAAGCAGTGGAAGGTGGCTTTGAGGCAGATGTGTTTGTGGGAACCAGTTTGGTGGATATGTATGCAAAATGTGGGAGCATAGAGGACGCATTGGGCATCTTCAACCAATTGTATCATCGCAACGTGGTAACGTGGAATTCCATGATCCTACGATATGCTGACCTAGGAGACAGTGCACAAGCTTTGGAGTTGTATGCACGAATGCACCAGGAAGGTATCCAACCGGATGATCGAACCTTTGTTGGCACCCTGAAGGCTTGTGTTACTCTGGCAGCAAGGGAAGAGGGGAAGCAAGCTGGTGGTAAGATTGAGAAAATACCATTTGTGGCAAAAGGTAGAGCCATCCACTCTCAGGTAGTAAAGATGGGATTTGAGTCTCATGTATTCTTGGGAAATGCCTTGGTAGATATGTATGTTAAATGTCGGATCATGGACGATGCATGGTGTGTCTTTAACGAATTGCCTCTCCGCGATGTCGTTACATGGAACACGATGATCTCGGGGTGTGCTGAGCTAGAAGAGACCGTGTTGGCTTTGGAATTGTTTGCACGAATGCACCAAGAAGGTGTTCAACTGGATGCCCGAAGCTTCGTTGCTGCATTAACAGCTTGCACTAGCCTGTCCATGCTGCAAGGGGGGGATCAAGTTGACCAGGAATTTGTGATAATAGGGCACCTTGTCAAAGGTAGAGCCATCCACTCTCAAGCACTAAAGAGTGGCTTCGATTCAAATGCATTCGTTGGAAACGCCTTAATGAATTTGTATGTAAAATGTGGGATCATGGTGGAGGCATGGTATGTTTTTGATGAATTTCCTCATCGTGATGTGGTTTCATGGAATACCATGATTTTAGGGTATGCTGAGCAAGAAAGTTTGCTGGCTTTGGAGTTATTTGCACAGATGTACTATGAAGGTACTCAATGGGATGCTCAAACGTTTGTCAGTGCATTGAAGGCTTCCAGTAGCCTGGCAGCTCGGGAAGAAGGGAAGCAAGTGGATGGGAAAGTCTTGAAAATAGGGTGCCTGATGAAAGGTAGAGCCATCCACTCCCAAATAATAAAGTATGGCTTCGAGGCGGATGTATTTGTGGGAACCAGTTTGGTGAATATGTACCCAAAATGTGGGAATGTGGAGGATGCACGGTGGGTCTTTGACGAATTACCGAACCGTGATGTGGTTACATGGACTAACATGATTATGGGTTATGCTGAGCAGAAGGAAAGTGAGGAGGCTTTTAGACTTTATGCAAAAATGCAAGAACAAGATTTGTCACCGTGTTGTGTTACCTTTGTTGCCATTCTGAAAGCATGTGGCAACACAGCAGCTCTGAAAACTGGTAAGGATCTGCATTTTCAAATTTGTAGGGCAGGTTTTGAGACTGATGCAATTTTGTCCACCAGCCTCATTGACATGTATGCGAAATGTGGGAGCATGGTTGATGCACAGTGGTTGTTTGATGCATTGCCCAAAAGGGATCTTATAGCATGGAGTGCATTGATTGCAGGATATGCTCGCCAGGGAGAGAGTGAACTAGTGTTTCATTTTTTTGAGCGAATGAGGCAGGAAGGCATACAGCCAAACGAGTTCACATTTCTTAGTGTGCTCTCTGTATGCAGCCATGCAGGTCTAGTTGACAATGGCCAGGAGTACTTTGAGATTATGAGCAAACAGCACTACATTATCCCGACTATCAAGCACTATGCTTGCATGGTTGATATCCTCAGTCGTGCAGGTCAAGTGGATGAGGCAGTCACAATGGTAGAGAAGATGCCTTTCGAACCTGATGTTTTTATATGGTCGACGATTTTGGGTGCTTGTCAAAAGTGGAAGAATGTACAGGTTGGAAGGCATGCCTTTGACAATGTGGTTAGACTAGATGAAATGCTTTCTGCGGCCTATGTGTTGATGACAAACATATATGCTGATGCTCACATGCAAGAGGACCTAGATAAAATCCAGGTAATGAAGATCCAGGTGATGAGAAAGATTGCGCAAGCAGGGAAAATTTCAGGACAGAACATTGGACTGACCTTAGTGGGATGATGGGTTGGAAGGTAGAGGGCATCACCAATGTACAGCTGACAGATCTCTCTTTCAAAATGGAAGAGATTTGTAGACATTTGTTACAGGAACTATATAATGATGAAAAGGAAACTGCACTGTATGGGCACATTCAGGGCTGGCTAATGCTTGTACCCTCGTCATTTTACCCGAAGGGGCACCCATACGTGTCCCCAAAAACCCATCTATGGGTTTGTAATACTTGCTACGTGGCCATATCAAAGATAGAATGGAGGAGTAATATTTGCAGAGAAGCAGTAGACATTAACAACTACAAGGACGGAAAGTGTGCTTGTGGGGACTATGGTGGGAATACTGCATCCCCTATATACCTCCACCTTATGCAACCCCTGATGGAAAAAGGCCAAGAGTCCAGGGGATGGATAGTGTTTATTTGTCAAGAGTCCAAGGGATGGACCGTGTTTATTCGTAAAGATGTTGTTGCCTTCATGGAATTTTGCATTTCATGGTTTGAAACACATCCAAAGGAAGAAAAGTAAACAAAATCCTCAATGCATGCTTTCCACAACATTTTGAAAAGATAACAGTTTTGGCTCAAGGAGATTGTTATAATGCTGGACTCATGGTGGACAGAAATGGAATGTTGTTGCATGAGAAGATTGTTATCTTCAAGGACTTGCCAACCGTTTGGAACTAGTTCACGCACCTATCGACAGCCAACAATATTATTCTAGATGACTCCTTATACAAGATCTATAGAAAACCATCAGGAACATGGAGAGTACTTCCAAAGTTTGAGATGCAGGGCCTTGAAGAAATGTGCTCCTATTTGATGGACGGTGTCACACCGTGGCTATTTGTCTGGCTTCAAATAGAGGACCGATAGTCCTACACAACACCGTTTGAGCATGACCTATTCCATGATACAAAGTCCATTGACATTTTGGAGTAAATGTTCAAATACAGCTACTACTACTGGAGTGGGTTATGAAGATGGAAGCAAAGGCATACAGTGGATACCAACTTCTTTTGTATATAAATATTCACTTTAATAGAATTCATTCTTTTTTGCTCCTATGCTGCCTATTTGGAGACCGTAGATTGATTGAATACTTTTCCTATTGCAAAATATACTCATTTGAAGTGTTCTTATTTAAACTCTTGCTTTGTGTCTTCGAAACTTTTTCCTTTTCATGTGTGCTCTTAACAACCTTCTTGGAATGCAATGACCAATAAGAATGTCATTTGTGGAATGGCATGGCAAGGCAATGTTTCTCTCAGTGCAATATTATTATAGTATAATGTATGGCCAATGCCCTTGTTCTTTCAATGACATGGTCTCACACTTTTTACATGAAAATATTATATTCAAGCTATTTCAATATAATGTTGTTGGTTAGCAAGGCAATGTTGCCATTATGGTGTAACATTATTATAATTCATACAATGTCCCTGGAATGCACATAGCATAACAAGCTATCATCTTGTAATTCTATGTTGCCACTTCCCTATCTTGTAGTGCTACTAGTGCTACTCGTACCTCTGGTAGCAGCACTAGTAGTAGCACTAGTAGCAGAATCAACCACTAGCAACAACACTAAGTATTAGCAGCATCCCTAACCACTAGTAGTAGCACTGAGCAGCAACACCAACCACTAGCAGTAGCACTAACAATAGCACTTTAGTAGCACAAACCACTAGCAGTTGCACTAACAACAACACTAGAAGCCACACCAACCACTAGCAGCTACACCAACCACTAGTAGTACTATAGCATCACCAACCACTAGTAGCTACACTAGCAACAGCACTATAGTAGCTACACCAACCACTACCAGGCAGCACTAACTACTAGTAGCAATAACACTAACCACTAGTAGTAGCCAATCATGTCCTAAAAAGATGGCAGCCATTTAGAGTATGATAAAAGAACCATCATCAAAGGGATGTAGGCCAAGATTATAGCAACACACACTACTGTAGGGACAATATGGGGAATATGTTTCTCAGTGCAACTACTATTAAATGATGTCAAGGATTATGAGGATGCAAAGAAAAGGAACCATTGACAGTACGATGGATCTCAAATAAGCAGAAAAAGATGCAATTTGTAATGCCATACTCCCCACTTTGGACACACTATTTAACATTCCAATCTACAGTATATAGTGATTGATAGTGAAACTCCTATCACTTAGAGAGGCAAAGATAGAATATCAAGACTGTATCTAAAATCAAAACTATATCTAAAATTTGAAATTGTGAACAATGATTTTTTGTGTTCAACTAAGTGCAAATAGATGTCTCAAGTTTACATATCAAATGGCATGCTATTATATATTCATTTTAAGTGAAATTTTTCATACATAAGGGATACTTAAATCATTTCAAAAATTTACAAACAGATGCTGAGGGATTCAAATGAAACTGTTGCACAGAGTGAGCAAAAAGTGGAGGAGATGAAGGAGAACATCCATAGCCTTAGGATGAGGGAGGAAGGAATCAAGAAGCAACTTCGTCATGTACAGAGCAAGACTGTGGTATTGACGGCCGCAATGGTTAAATCGGATGCCTATCCTACTATGCAGCAGGGTCCGAAATGCATGGTCTGCCATACCCCCATCATAGATGACTGCTGTATCCGATGGCCTGCGTGCTACCACCCTGTGCATACTCTTTTCATAGAGCTCCTTGTCATTGAGATTGAACACTATTTTTGCTTGTAGTCATTGGTGGTGCTCTTCTGTTCATAGGCCTAGACCAAGGAGGTCCCTTGGCAAAATAATCAATAGATCCAAAGAAAGTGCATGGTTGCTACAATTTCTATATCTGGTATGGATGCGAATGTTATGTTGAACTCCTCCATTTGGGCAACGAGGGCTAGGGAGGAGCCAATCTCCAAAAAATCGAAGTGAGGGAAATTGTATGCAATTTTGGGATCCACTTCTTGCATCTTCTTGAAATCTAGCCAACTCCAGGCGTAGCATGAAGGTGGGGTTGATTCGTCACTCACGCCCCGTGCAATAGTAAGTCCTCCAAAATGTTGCGTGTTTCAAAAATGGGATTTTCATTAAGGATGTAGAATAGTATCTTTATCGGCTTAGGTTACGATGTTGTACTCAGGTCGCTTATATCCTCCCCGTGTACGTCGATCATGTTAATGTCACCATTTGTGGAAGCTATGTTGAATGAGAGCTCCAACTTAGTTGACTCCAACAAAGCTAGTAGTAGCTCAGCTCCTGACCGCTCCATCAGCTATGCCTCCATGCCTCGTCCAACTTCACACAGTAGAAAACAATGAGCCTATGAAACGGTTGGCTGCTCCATCACGTGACCGACTGGCTAGCAGGTTGCTCCATCACATAAGCGGTCGATTCCTTTTTCGGCTGACTGAACGACTACAAAGTACACAACAAGTGCTCCATATACGACTCCCCATACAACTGATCACAGGCGCACCTACAGTCGTGACCACAAACACCTCAAAGCCCCTGCCTTTGACACCTTTAATGCCATCGCCATAGCTCCTGCAAGGACTCCCTTGACCAGACTCCAAGGTGGCTCACAACCCAATAGCCCCAAGGTGGCATCAATCGGACAACTTCACCTCCTAAACACCATCGACTCACACTACGCCAGCTCACAAAATGGTGCCCTGGCGTACTACCATTCTTGACGAAATCTATGAAGATTCTATCCAATCTAGATAGCCACCTCTGTGGTCTAATTGTGGACACATGGCCTTATCCTAAGCCAAAGAGCCTTGGTCTAAATCATGCCATGTGGCACCTGATCTACCACATCATCTGGGCATGTCTTTTACCACATCAATACAGGTCAACCCTATCCTACCACGTCAGCAACCCTGGGTCCATGTGCCATGTCACCAATGACCTACCGCATCATCAGTGACAAGTCATCCCTTATTTGCCATGTGGCAGCCAGTTGCCACATTAGCACTGCCCTCTAAGTGCCATGTCAGCACCTACCATGTCACCTGCCACTTTAGCAAGTACAATCAACAAGCCACCTCAGCATCCCAGTCAAAGTCAAACTTCCACTGCAGTAGCCACCTCAGCACTACCATGTGGCATTGCCCCTACTTGACACTCTTACCTCATCACATGTACTTCCATGTGCACCTAGCTGCCACATCATCACAAGGCTCCACTGGCACACCTCTTGGTAGGCACACCCCTGCATGTGACTCTGAGTGCCACATCATCATTAGCACTGTGACATGAAGTTGGGGGTAATAAACTTCACGCACCTCTTCACTTCCTGCTGCTTTCGAACTGAGTGATAGAGATATTCATCACTGGGAAAGGGACATTAAAAAGATGCTTTTATACCAAGAGACCACACCATACTATCCTCCCTTATATGAGAATGAAGATGGTAACATCCCAAGTGATGTTGTACTCAAGCATAGGGAGAAGGAAAGGATCAGCGGAGGCCATAATCTTAGCAAGCCGATCTGTGCCAAAGAGAAGAGTGATACGTTGTTGAAAGAAGATCTTGCGGCTCAACATGACATGAACTGATATATATCGAGGAGTTTGAAGGGGCTCATTGGGTCGGATGTGTAGGTTCCGGGGAAACACTGCACCTCCTTCATAGATACCTTTACAATTAGCTCAAAACACTCTGCAAACTGTCATTAAACACAGAGGCCTATAACTCTTAGTAGAGACATAATATCAAATATGCAAACCCATATCAAGATGCGCATTGAATGGGCTTCGCTCTGATATAAGTTTCGTAAGAAACAAAGAAGCGGTCGGAAAGATATGGGCAATTTATTGGGCAGGGGTAAAAACTGTCTGAAAAAGAAACAGTCACACATAGAGAGTCATAGATTTTTAGTTTAATATCTAATACAATAACCAAACACATATGATGATGCTTCTTAAAGACAGCTTCGTGCTGATATAAGTTTCGTTCAAATCGGACCATCGAGCAAAAAGTTATGAGCAAAATACTGACAGGGGGTCAAACTGTCATGAAAAACACCTACTCCTTCTACTAGTGCCAACTTGGGAGAATACTACCTCCATGATTAGACTTCATCAACGATCTAAGTCTGATCCAAGTCCCATAGAGGTCACCTAGGATGGAATGAAGAGCTCCCTTTGTGGCTTGGGAAATAGATAAGCCATGTATGCGCAATGAGCTGCCGAATTATCAACACTTTTGAGCTCTTTGGAAGAGAAAACAATGGAAAAAGGAAAGAGACACTCAAGAGAGAGAACCTGAAGTGACCATTACTAATAGAGTGAGACTCCACTCCAATGCAACTCAAAATACTACAAACACAAGGGAGAAGATGAGGTTTCATACGTACAAGAGGGAGCAAAAGCTCTAAGACTACTCATAGAGAGAGAATGAACTAGAGAGAGATGGACTCAAGAGTCTACATAAGAGAATATCTACAAGAGGGAGAGAAGGCTCATGGAAGAGGCTTGAGGAGACTAGAGCTACAATAACATGAGGCCTAATGGTGGGAAGAGATGATGAACAAGGGAGAGGAGGGCTCCTTTTATAGAGATTTTGTCACTCTCCTTCACCCATTTATAATTGCTGCTTGTAGATTCCTTTCCCCATCAATCACATAAGCCCGTATGTCACCATCCATGTCCTTTTTGGCAACTCTTGCCATATGTCCCATCAAAAGATGCTCAAGACTTTTAAAATATTGAGAAAGTCAAGAGTCTCCCCACATGGAGCCCATAGGGACCCTCTCTTTTCCATATGTCCACATCCTCCTTATTCCACATAGGAATTCTAGAAGGATTCCTCTTGACTCCACACTCCTCCACATGCCTTCTACACGCTTGGCATGTGGCCTCTCTTATATTATTGGAACACATGGACATGAGCCCACCTCTTTATATGAGTCACTCTTCCTATTTTCTAAAAGCCCCATAATATCCCATACACAAATAACTCTCACCCCATACTAAGGTATTTATCATTCATACACATGGTATTTACAATGATCCATTCCACTCATCCTCTCAATCCCATACAATATCTTAGAAAATAGAAATAAGTGAGAGCCACTAGGCTATCACCTGATACTCAAACTCTTATCAAACATAGAGAAAAACAATACCAATGCCAAATAAAAAATATCAATTTTTGGCGTCACATCTTCCCCCCCCCAACAGATCCTCTCTAGTGATAGAGAGGGTCTGCTGGCCCTCAAGGTCATCAAGCATAGAAGAATTTAAGGCAATACTCATTGGCGCGTCCGGGCATCACCATGCCGTCAACATCCTCAAGCTGATAGGTTCCATTGGTAACATTCATATACATCCTTATGGAGGCATGAAGCCATAAAAGTAATCAATCTCTACTTCTGTTGTGGAGTTAACCCTCGAGGAAACATGCCTTCTTTCACATATTGTTGAACATCTTGCAGTTCTGGCCATCTAGTGTCTACCAAAGAAACCATCCCCCGGTCTTGTACTACAATGGCTTCAATAGCCAACTCATCTGCCCTTTGATTTTCTTTTTTGTTTATATGAACAAACTTGCAAAAATCAAATTGGCTACATAGTGCCATAGCCTTTAGATTAAGCTCCTTCAAATGAGGACTTCTTGTCTTGTAATGCCCTTGCATTTGCTTTATAATAAGCTGAAATCTCCTCTTACTTTCAATTCTTTAACTTGACTTTGAAGACAACCCTCCAAACCAAGAATCAAACCATTATACTCAGCTGCATTGTTGTGATACCTGGAATCTCTTGTCCTCTAGCCAATACTTCTTGACCTTTAGAATTCATCAAGACCATCCTCCTAGCTCCTTGTTGGCATGAAGGACTAAAAGCCCCATCAAAATACAAGACAAAAGCTGTTGGTGGTGTCTCCCTTTCATCATTAATGTCCTCCTTATATTTCTTTTCTTCTCTTAGATCGTGCTATCCTGTGAGCAAATCTACCATAGTGGAACTAGTGGTATTTTTAGTGACAAAAAAGAAAGATAACTCTTGAAGCTCTGACAACAATTTTGCAAATCTCACTGATCTCCCCCGAGGATTAGGCTTGCGAACTAGATATGCTAATATAGACTGAGAGGTAAGGAATAAAAATGGTCGAGGTAATAAATAGGAGTGAAACTTTTTGACTGAAATTTCTTCATACCTTGTTTCCACCTCTGTAAGCTATTGGTTGGCATAATAGATGGGTTGCATTCTACTTGCCTCTCCTTTTTGTAGCAAATAGCACCAACTGAATGCAAAGATACACTTGGATTTACATAAAAGTCTTGAGACCAATTAGGGGGCTTCAATATTGGGCCCTTACTCAGGGCCTCCTTAAGTTGCTAAAAAGAATCCTATTTCTCCATACCCCATTGCAAAGGAACTCCTTTTCTTGTCAACAAGTTCATGGGATGCACTATCTCTGTGAAATCATCACAAAAGCGTTGATAATACTTACTCTTTCCTAGAATTCTACGACCACCAGTGACACTCTCAGGACTTGGCAATGCCATGATTGCTTGAACCTTGTCAGGATCCATTCGCACGCCTTCTTCAGACACAATATGCCCCAACAAGATTACTTTTTTTTAAGCCAAATGACGCTTGCTAGGATTTAGACACCCTTTTGCTTCATCACTCCTAGCTAAGGCCATCTTTAACTTCTCCATGTGATCTATGTGCCGAGAATAAATGCAAAAATCATCCAAAAACACCCTTATGAACTTTCCCAAGTAAGGCTCAAGGACTTGACTCATGAACCTTTGAAATATAGCTGGTGCATTGGTCAACCCGAAAGGCATGACTCTATAAGCAAAAACTCCCCAAGGTGTGACAAATGATGCTTTCTTTTGATCTTCATCCCGAATACGAATTTGAAAGTACCCAGAATACCCATCACATACAGAATACATCTCATGCCCTACTATTTGGTCTATATTTCATCTTGGAATGGCAAAGGAAAATGATCCCTCTTAGTGCATGCATTCAAAGGACGAAAGTCCACACAAACCCACCACTTATTTCCTTTCTTTGGTGTGTCAACTATAGGAGATATCCATTCTGAATCATCGACAGGAAAGATGAATCCCGCCTCAAGTAGTTGTGCTATCTCTTTCTTTAATGCCTAAGCTTGGATCACCCCCAATTGCCTTAAGCATTGCACAACTGGCTTGTTTTCTGGCTTCAACTCAATCTTGTGCTCCACAAGAGAGACTAGTCGAACGTGTGAATAGCTTGTTGCAAAGAGACATGGAAAATCATCTAACCTATCCAAGTACTGGAGCTTCTCACTACCTAATAGAGAATCACCAAGAAGCTCTTCATTGCTTTGGCGTCGTTTAGTGTGCTCCACATCCTCCACATGAAGTGTCTCTATAGGATCTTCTTGTACCACCACCTTGTTCCCTCCTGACTCATCCCGATCAACACCAAGACAAAGACCAAAGGCCACTCCTTCCACCTCACCCTCTGAGCTGGGGACTCCACGGAGCTACACCCTGTCTCTTCTTTTTTATCAGTTAATTCAGAGCTCGAACTCTCTGATGTTGAAGACTCCTCCTTGAAAACTTCCTTTTTGCGACTTTTGATGTTTTAGCGCACCTTCTTATCATTTCCCTACAAAATCAATTCTCCAGTATCCCACTTTTGAATAGCCTTCACCTTGCGTAGCCAAGGCCTTCCCAAAATCAATGGATAGGCATGTGCATCTGGCTTGGTAGGGATCACCTGAAAAGTAGTTGGCATAGAAATTCCACACACATCCACTTCTAGATTCTTCACAACTCCCAAGGTCTTTACCCTAGTGACGTCAGCCAATTTGATGTGATAAGGAGAGGTAGTACTACAGTATTTTAAATCATCATCTATCATGGTCTTCTCATTCATGACATTAATCAATGCACCTCCATCAATGTAAACATTAGAAATCACTTGACCATCAATGATGACATCAACCACAGGTACATCATCATGAACCTCTATATCTACATTTTGAACAACAAGAATGGTACTTTTCTTCTTTTTCTTCTTTGACACTCTTGTCCTTGCTAGCTTTCCCCATTCCTTCTGTAGTTTTGGAGACAAAGCAAGTAATTGACCAAAGGTGATATGAGCTTCCTTTTCTTTAAGGTCGGACAACAAGTCATAGCTTCCAATGCCTTGTCCTAAAGGAAAGTTTGACTGGCTAATTCTCCTTCTAGATGCCTTCTTTTTCTTACTACGCTGTTCCTCTTCCTGATGTTCCTCATCTACTTCTTCGTTGCTTTCTTGTTCTTCTTTTGCTTTACCATGCCCCCATTTAGCCATCCTTACCTCTCTTTCCTCATCCCCTGAAGAAGCTTCTAACAAGGATACTTGTTTTTCTTCTTTCTTTCTCAATCTAGGACACTCGAGGCGATAGTGACCTTTTTCATTACATTCATAGCAAGTGATCCCACTCTTATCTCGAGGCCTATCTTCACTCTTTGGTGCTCTAGGTTGTCGTGCATTAACCAAATGCAATTTCAAATCAACAAACTCTGCCATAAATTGGGAGATATTATGATCTAACTCAGAGTACTTTGGTACCTGAGGAGTGCCCATTACCTCCACCTTAGAAGTTGAAGCTGTTGAAGATACAAAAGAAGATTCAATCTTTAGAGAAGCTTCTTTCTTGGTCACAATGCGAAGTGCCTCCACGTATGTTGTTGGATCTTTACTCATTCCTTTTGAGTGAAGACGAGGCTCCAAAGACATAACAAATTTTCTCATCTTTAAGTGCTCCATCCCTATGAGACTTTGAGGGGCCGATGATGTAGATGCCACAGCTTGCAAAGCTGCCCTTTCATACTTTGTCCATAAAGTTTCATATCAGATTGCCAATGTAGAGACCATCTCACCCTCTCCTTAATAGAACCAGTCCAACAGCAACATCAAAGCATTTGGCAACTCCACTGTCCCAAATCTCTACTTCATTGTAGCCACCACTTGGTCCCAGTCCTCCTTGGTAGAGCCCGACAAGGCCTCATGCCAACTCAAGGCTACACCTTCAAGAAAACTAGGCAAAATCTCCACCAAATCCTTCATGAACCATCTAGAAAGCCGGCATCCTTGAACAAAATCCTGAAGATAAGACTCCAGCTCTTCCCCTTAGGTTCTTTGAAACACTGGAATCTTCATCATGATGAAACACAAAAAGGAAACACCAAGATTCAAACAAGATCCAAACAAGATCCCACAAAGCCTTAGTATACCAAGAACAACTTATTGTTCATAATGACTTGTTGAAAACCCTCCACAATGTGATCCTCAACAAAATCTTCAAAAATATGTGACCAACTAGTACCATGAAAACATTGTGTATACATGCATTCAAGAATTACCCTTGTCACAATTGGAAGTGCACATAACAGCTTTAAGATATTGTACTCTTCATCATTTGCATAGCAAAAGAAGTTGAAAGCATTGAGAATCACCACTCCATGGTTATAGTCAAAACTAGCCAAAGACTCAACTCTTCTTCACACCAAGCTACCAGTGCATGAAACAATCCCCAATCTATCATTGTGCCTACTACCGGCATTGTTGATTCACCAACATATTCAAGAGTGCAAACATAAAGGATATGATCATGATGACCGTGTGAATAGCTTGAGCATCACCTTCACAATCTTCTAGTTCTCTTAAACGGGCTGCAATCTCTTCTAACGGGGTTCTTCCAGGCATCTTCTTTATCACATCCAAAAACACATGGCTATACTAGGCATAACATGCAATCAAGTACACCCGAGACCATTTAATAAGGTGGGATGAATCCAATACCAAACGTACCCGGCATATCATAGATACCTTTACAATTAGCTCAAAACACTCTGCAAACTGTCATTAAACAAAGAGGCCTATAACTTTCAATAGAGACATAATATCAAATACACAAACCATATCAAGATGCGCCTTAAAATGGTCTTCGCTTTGATATAAGTTTCATAAGAAATAGAGAAGCGTTCGGAAAGATATGGGCAGTCTCCTGGGCAGGGGTGAAAATTGTTTGAAAAAGAAATAGTCAAACATAGAGAGTCATAGATTTTTTGTTGAATATCTAATATTATAACTGAAGAAATAAAATGATGCTCCTTGAAGAGAGCTTCGCGTTGATATAAGTTTAATTCAAATCGGACCATCGAGCAAAAAGTTATGAGCAAAATACTGACAAGGGGTCAAATTGTCATGAAAAACACCTACTCCTTCTACTGGTGCCAACTCGAGAGAATACTACCTCCATGATTAGACTTAGTCAATGATCCAAGTCCCATAAATGTCACTAAGAGGGAAGGAAGAGCTCCCTTTGTGGCTTGGGAAATAGATAAACCATGTATGCACAATGAGTAGCCGAATAGACAACACTTTTGAGCACTTTGGAAGAGAAAACAATGGAAAAAGGAAAGAGACACTCAAGAGAGAGAACCTGAAGTGACCTTCATTACCAATAGAGTGAGACTCCACTCCAATGCAACTCAAAATACTATAAACATAAGGGAGAAGAACAGGTTTCATACATACAAGAGGGAGCGGAAGCTCTAAGACTACTCATAGAGAGAGAATGAACTAGAGAGAGATGGATTCAAGAGTCTACATAAGAGAATATCTACAAGAGGGAGAGAAGGCTCATGGAAGAGGCTTGAGGAGACTAGAGCTACAGAAACATGAGGCCTAATGGTGGAAGAGATGATGAACAAGGGAGAGGAGGGCTCCTTTTATAGAGATTTTGTCCCCCTCCACCCATTTACAATTGCTGCATGTAGATTCCTTTCCCCATCAATCACATAAGCCCATATGTCACCATCCATGTCCTTTTTGGCTACTCTTGCCATGTGTCCCATCAAAAGATGCTTAAGACTTTTAAAATATTGAGAAAGTCAAGAGTCTCCCCACATGGAGTCCATAGGGACCGTCTCTTTTCCATATGTCCACATCCTCCTTATTCCACATAGGAATTCTAGAAGGATTCCTCTTGACTCCACACTCCTCCACATGCCTTCCATATGCTTGGCATGTGGCCTCTCTTATATTATTGGAACACATGGGCATGAGCCCACCTCTTTATATGACTCACTCTTCCTATTTTCTAAAAACCCCATAATATCCCATACACAAATAACTCTCACTCCATACCAAGGTATTTATCATTGATACACATGGTATTTACAATGATCCATTCCACTCATCCTCTCAATCCCATACAATATCTTAGAAAATAGAAATAAGTGAGAGTCGCTAGGCTATCACCTGATACTCAAACTCTTATCAAACATAGAGAAAAACAATACCAATGCCAAATAAAAAATATCAAATTTTGGCATCACAGCACCCTTTTTTGCCCCTCTACCTAGATCAAACTGTATCTCTTGATCCAAGAAGAATTTGAGGATGCTCTAAAACTAAAAACGCTTGATTTTTTATTCTCTATGTGCTGATCACATCATGTGCACATTTTGGTACAAGTATCACACATTTTTGAGCCTCGGGGACAAATCGATTTCTTGCATGCACATCAGCCTCTACATCGATGCATCTGACCCAGCACTTACAAAACTAACAAAGAAAAGTAATTATTTGCTACTTTTACATCGCTTGACGATTGTTCTAGATCTATTTCAAAGTATATTAGATCATCCATAGCGGAGAGAAATCCAAAGCAACCAATTGAAGACATGCTAAAAAATTCTTACAGTCCCTTTGGTCACATGCGGTTTCACATCATTACATATCTTGAAACCTAATTTCCACAGTTCAATGAGCATACTTCAAAGTGTTCAAAGTCATTGGCTGATTGTTCAGTGGTGGTGGATAGATAGCACATGATTTCATTTTACATACACATGCCATCATTGTAAAGCCCATTTGGCTATTTTTTGGCATTGTGCACATTGTTTCAAGCCTTTCTTGGCTATTCCCATCATCATTTGCCACAAGCCTTCTAATTGATTGGATTATATATTGCAATTCTATCTTCACCGACAATTAGATTTCGCTTGATACAGATAGTGTTTTGCAGTTCATTCAGACAGTGACTTCATAGACACTTTGAGTACATTTCTTGCACCATGTCTATGACTAGTAACCTCAATTTAAAGGCATTTGCTAAGCTAAACAACTCCAATTATGGCACATGGAAATACCAAATTGAGACCATTCTTGTACTTCAAGACAAATGGGAGTATGTTGATGGGTCTACTACACCTAGACCATTGGACAATCTAGCCAGTAGTATCCACTCCCACCAATGCCACACCACTAGCAGCGTGATCTATAGCTACACCAATAACAAAGTCTGCACCTGTATAGAAGATTCTGACATTGCATGAGCACAGGAAAAATAGGACAAGAAACACAAATATGCATATCATTTGATCAAGTAGAATGTGCAATATGTCATGCTAGGATAATGCAACATAGTCAAGACATCAAAAGAAGCATGGGATATGTTTGCAGCTCTTTACGAGTCCTTGAACACTTCTAGGATTCTCACACTGAGAAACTAGATTAACCAGAGTTTCTGCAACAATAGTGAAATTGGTCATGTTTATGCACTCAAGATCAAGGATTACAAAAATCTACTTGCAGTAGCAGGAGAGACCATAGTAGAAATGGTTCAAGTCATTTTGAATGGACTAGGAGAGGGATACAAGAATCTCGTCTAGAGTATTGCCATTCAACGGCAAATTCGAACACTAGAAGAGGTTCAATTAGTTTTACTTGCTGAAGAACTCAGTACGCAAGCCATTCATGCATGCAAAGGTCAATCCAATGATCAAGCATTCATAGCTTTAGATAGAGGCAGAGGCAAATCATTCCAGTGAAGTGGTCATCATCAACAACAAAGTCATCAATAGAATCAGCATCAGCATCAGCATCATTCTCAGCAATAGCAGCATCAGCAAAGAGGAAATCATTCCAACAGAGGAAGATTCCAAGGACGAGGGAATGCATCCACCAATGTGTCAAAAATTCAATGCAACTACTATCATAAGTCTGGACACTATGAAAGAGATTGCTGCAAGAAGTAGTACGACCAAGGAGGTCAATCTAGTAGAGCAAAAATTGATAGAATTTTTGCAAAAGAGAAAATCATTGCGGTGGACATTCAAGTCATGGTCATTATGCCAATGAACCTAAGAATATGCTTCTTACAAGTGAGGATATGTAGAAGATTGAAACACTATACCTTGACATTGATTGCAATTCAAAAGGGGAATGTGGTTATCAAGTCGATCAAGCAGATCGGGATCCTTGGTACATCAACAACTACGCATCATCTCATATGACAAAGCATCAGGACTGGTTTATAGAGATGAAACCATTAGAAGGACATAAGAATGCCATCTATATGGTAGATAATACATCGAATCTAGTTCAAGGCAAAGGTATTGTCCCTATGAACAATTTCACTGGTACAAAAGGATTGGTGAAAGATGTACTCTATGTTCCGAAGCTCAACAAGAACCTCTTATCAGTTTTGGAAAAATGATAGAACACAATTATCGAGTCATCTTTGATGGAGATGAATGCACTATCAAAGACAAATCCAAAGGATATTAGCTAGTAGGAAAAGTAGTCAAGGAAGGACACTTATTCATAATGCTAGCTTTAGTACCAAATTTGCATGCCATATTAGCTCAGCAGATGCCACTTCCCACAATATGGCACAAGAGATATGGACATGTCAGTTTCAAAAGCGTGATAGAGCTCATAAATCAAAATATGGGAATTGGAATTCCCAAGCTACAGTTTCTTGGAAAAGTTTGCGAAGCATGCTACTTTGGTAATAAACAAAAGCGAACCAATTTTGGCACTCGAGCATGAGGTGTTCTCAATTTGATTCACACAGATGTATGGGGTTATACCAAGACACGCAGCATCAATGATTTACTTTACTACTTAACTTTCATTGACGACTATAGCAAATATTGTTGGGTCTACTTCTGAAAGAGAAATTTGAAGTCTTTTCCACTCCATGGTTGAAAACTAAATAGGAAGAAAGATCAAAGTCATGAGATCAGACAAAGGAGGTGAATACATGTCTTAGCCTTCATGAATTTTTGTAGAAGTAATGGCATTCAAAGACAATTCACTTGTGTAGATACTCCACAACAAAATGCAAGACCTGAAAGGAAGAACAGTACTTTAGTAGATAGTAATGGAGCAATGCTTAGGGAGAAGCAATTCCTACAGCAAACTATTTACTTCCGCTTTTGACTGAATCGATTTAATTTAGGGTATGATACCTTATGAAGCATTCACTAGACACAAGCCATGCATTGGGGATTTTTGGATATTTGGTTGCATAGCATATGCCCACACACATGACGATCATCACAAAAAATTGGATGCAAAGTCATGCAAATGCAGCATGGTTGGCCATAGTGAAGAAAGCAAACCATACAAGTTGTATTATCCCATCACCTGCAAGGTCATTATCTCCAGAGATGTAATCTTTGATGAGGAATCAGAATGGAAAACCTCAAATTCATAGGATATTGACACACCGATTACTTAGTCACCTACAAAAAAGGTTGATGAAGAAAAGTAAGAATTGTTAGAGACACCTCGAGAAGAGCAACACTAACTCAGACGTTATACTAGGGAAAGCAGACCACCAGCCAGATTGACATATGCTCAGAAAGGTAAAGCAATTCCGGTTGAAACCACCATTTGTGCTCTTATGACTACCCTCATGGCTACAGAAGAGCCAGTGTACTTTGAAGACGCAATTGTTGACAAGCCAAAATGGCAAACTGCTATGAATGAAGAAATGGAAGCTTTGTACAATAATAAAATTTGGGAATTATGCGACCTTCCACCACGAAAGCAGACCATTGAAATTAAATGGGTTTATGAAGTGAAGTACAATCCATATGGAAGCATTGAAAGATACAAAGCTAGACGAGTTGCAAAAGTATTTGCATAGCAATATGGTCAAGAGTATGATGAGACTTACGCTCTAGTAGCAAAAATGGATTCCATATGATTCTTGATATCTCTAGAAACAACACTCAACACATGGAATGTGTACCAAATCGATGTCAAGAATGCTTTTCTCAATGGTTACCAAGAAAGGAGAATGAGGTTTTCAATCTCAAGAAAAGTCTCTACAGCTTAAAGCAAGCACCCAGAAGTTGGTACAGCAAGATTTGACAAATATTTTGCTACTCTGGGATACATGAAGTCAATGCAAATCATACTCTATACTACAAAGTTCAAGGGCAAGACATCACTATTGCACTTTTGTACATAGGTGATCTGATTGTGACTGGAAGCAATGATAGTTTCATCAAGAAGTTGAAACAAGACTTATATGCCGAGTTCAACATGAAAGATCTTGGACTTATGCACTATTGCCTTGGAATTTTTTCAGAGGTGGAAAATGACGAGGGTATAGAATTATATATCCTGAAGTGCACTACCAAGAAGGAGCTTGCAAATCAGATTTTAGAGGATGCATGGGGAAACATCATTAAATCCAATTGTTTTGTGGTGAAGGGTTTATTTTATGAACAACAGGATGGTCACTCTTATTGCCTTCTTGATACTCAACTTGAGGTTCTTCTGTACTCTCACCTTGTAAAAGCTATAGAGTTTCCAATAATTGAAGCTATGGATGGTGACAAGAATAATTTTTCCCTATCAAATGCTAGATAGAATATATCTTTCCTAGGACTTGTTGAGTGAGGTCTCTTCTCTAACTTATCAGATTCACCCTACTCTCTCTCACTTGGACCATAAACTTGTCACACTCCAATTTGACTTTGGAATGGGGAGGCCGTCCATTTCTTGGTTTAAGGTTAATCCAAAAATCTTTGGTCTTAGGAGCATTCAAGAAAAGATTTGTCATATCTAGGAGGATTGTTTCATAGAACAAAGATGCACCGAGCTTTCCTGGCTAGAGGCATTGAAGAGGACCCAAAAAGATCTAATGCAACCAAGAAAGGATAGGGCCAAGATCAGGAGCACATCGAATGGACAAAATCAGAGAAACCATCAATGCATTAGAGAGGCTAGCCCGGTTAGGGGACTCCAAATCTCAAGAGGAGTTATTACTAGCCAGATGAGATCTAATATTGCAAGAGCAATTAAATCTCAATGAGTTTAAAATATACCTAAGGGAATGGTGGGCAAGTGAAATCGATCGCCCAACCAAAGAACCCTTCAAGCTAATCAGAAGAAAGAGGGCACAAGAAGAAATCCCTCTTTGGAAAAAAGGTGACAACTCTTTAGTAGCTAGCACAATGGAGAACATTTAGTTGATCTATCAACACTTCCAAAAACTAGTATCAGAGGCTATTCCTCCTAATGAGTGTATCATTCAAGCTAGACAACTATGCAAGGAAGCTAGGACAAAGACTATCAGAAACTTTGATAGTATATAACTTGAAAAACCCGTCACTCGTAAAGAGCTCAAGCAGGCAGTGGACATTATGGCAGATGGTAAAACACCATGTGAAGATGGTCCTTCTATACAACTCTACAAGTCCTCCTAGGAAACTATAGCTTCTCATCTTATGTAAGTCTGGAAAGAAATCCTTTCCTCCTCTCCCTTCCTGCCCATATAAAAGGGGAGTTATTAAGCTTATTCCTAAGGATAGTCCCAGGGATGAACTTAAGAACTGGAGGCCTATCACCATGTTGAACTGTAGCTACAAGATTGTTTGCTAAGGCGCTCTCCCTCAAAATCCAAGATAGAATGGACTCTTGGATTATTAAAGAACAAAAAGGGATTATTAAAGGAAGACACCTTCTTGAGGAAATCCTTAATATTTGGGAATGGTGTGAGTATGCAAATGACTCCAAACAGGACATTTTCTTTCTTAAAGTTGACTTTGACAAGGCCTATGACTGCTTGAACTAGGAATTCATTATTTAGGCCCTTCAAGACATGCGCCTTTCCCCGACTTTTGTGTCTTTTTGTAAGGCTGCTCCTTTCTAATGCTTCAGCCAAAGTTTGTGTCAATGGGGAGATGAGTCACCCTTCCACAAAAGATCGGCTACCCTATTGGCTGTAGATTCCCTAGGATGGCTTATTCAAAATGAATTTGAAGATGGTACACTCAAAGGTATAGAGCTCCTGGCAAACAACTCATCCATCAACAGTTTGCTAATGACACTAATTTCACTCCAAAAAACACAAGATAGGATATTCAAAAGGTTCTAAAAATTTCTTGATGGCTTCTATGAAGCCTTGGTATCCCTCATCAATCATTCAAAAATAGGATATGCAACTTTAAGTGATAAGGAATAGGAGGACCTAAGAGACCTTGGGTGTTTGAGAATTCGCCATGGCTCAGTTTTTCACCTGCTAGGGATTCCAAATATCAATGAAGCAAAGATGGGAATGGTTTCTTTGTAAATTAAAAAAAATCTTGATAGATGGAGAGGATACTGAGCCAACCTATTAGGGAGGAAATTAGCTCTTAATCATTGCCTTTACCCAGTAGCCATCTTTAACTTATCCTGTTTGAACAAGTTGCCCATAAGCTCTCGGTCTCCTAGATTGTCAAAGATATTCTTAATCCCCTTGAAGATTGGGCTCATCGTTTACTCATAAACACAAGACATATCAGTCCTCTCAGAGTGCCTAAGTGGAAAAAGTTTCCTCTTCTTTCTGCCCTTTACTGCCCAGAACCTTGCACCAAAAAGGGAGCTCTTTATGGAGGTCTCTTTGGTTTGCATTTGAGCAGATTAATAGCTTTACTATTTTCTCAAGTAAGGTACCTTTATGGCTCTTGATTCCATTTGGGTCTCGGTTGTTTTCAAAGCTAAACCTTTGAATGATGAAGGCCTCATTAGAGTCAGCCTCCTTTTTAAAAAGGGATTACAATGTTGGGGTCAGCTTTGGAACAAAGGAAATCTAAAGTGGAAAAGCTGGCATGAAATCCAAAGGGAATTCTCTCTTGCTAACAATCAGCATTGCCTAGTTATGAACAGACTCACCCCTTGGCAAGGGGAAATGCTATGGAAGCGTGGGTCTCAATTGGTCCACATGAAAGATTTTAGGAGGGTGGGCAGCTCTTAATTTTTCCCATCCCTACGAACATTTGTACGAAGAGCATACTGGCAAAATTATCTACTCTCTTATGGATGATTCTTCACATGGTTGTGTGGATTAATTCCAGGAGCCTAAGAATTGGGAAAGGGGACAGTCTTTGCAAAAGATGCCCAGGAGTGAGAGAAGATATTTCCCATCTCTTTCTAGCTTGTCCTCATGAAACTTGTTCACTTGGTTATGGAGGAGCTCTTAAACTAAAAGGCTATTCTTTTAGGGGATTCAACCGAGGTAAAAAAGTATTTGTGGCACCCAACAAGAGCACAGGCTGTCTGGTTTATCTGGATTACTCGAAACAATTTTTAGTTTAATAAAACTATTTTGTTTGCTGACATCTTGTTTGTTGAATGGTGGGATAGGAATAAAAGCATCTTCACAAGGCAATCAAATTGTACAATGAAGCATACACTCAGCTTAACATGGAGTTCAAGTTGCATGCCCTTAGCTATCTTGAAGACTCTCACACTATTGTGGTAAAGGTGCCTATTGAAGCTGTCAACATGTCTCAACCAAAGGGATTCCTTTGAATGCTACTACTGTCCCAGATTCCTCGACTCCCTCTACTCAACCTTTCTTCAGAGTCCCTTGTCTAAGATGACCCTCTACAAGATCTCCCCTCCTCACTGCTTATGGCCCTAGCTTCAAGGAGACAGATGCTACTATGAAGGACACTGGTAAGTTTATTGTTGTTGATACCCCCAAATCTCCACTCAAGTCTACTGTGTGTGATCTCTCCTCAGGAAAAGGAACATGCTCATGTGCTCCTGATGATAACAAGAAAGAAGCTGCAATAGCTGACCAGAAAGTCAAGGATGCAAATGCCTGAAAGACAAATTCCTAAAGTCTTTTGTTTTAGTTTTTTAATCTTGGTAACACTTTAGTTGTGAAGGACTTGGTTTTGGCAAATCTTTTATAGATTTCTGTGATGTAAAAAACTATTATGTTAATAATATACAACTTTTCTTTGTGCAAAAAGAAAAAAAAACAAGAGCCATAGCATGACCAAATGAAAGAGTAGTAGCATAATAAAAATTTGGAACAAGCAATACGCAACAACAAGATCATAACCAATAGAAAGATTAGTAGAGTAGTGTGGAGGGGAGAGAGAGAGAGAGAGAGAGAGAGAGAGAGAGAGAGAGAGAGAGAGAGAGAGAGAGAGAGAGGTGGAGAGAGAGAGAGACTCAGGTTTTGCTTCTAACACTCTACCAGACCTAAGGAGCATGCAGATGCAATAATGTCATCTTGGAGGGTGCTACTAGCCCGAAGGTCCCTATAGAAATGTTTGTGCCCCCTCAAGGTGACAAGATACCTCAACCTACTGACATAACGCTATCTCAGTGTGCTGACCTAGCCTTATCTTAGCATGCTAAGCTAACCCTATTCGAACATGGGCGTGTGTACAACTATTTTGGGAAGTTTTTTCTCATATTTGGTTGGTCACACACACACACTTCCCATGTCTTATAAATGCACACTCATGATGCCCACACAATTTGCCCTAGGATTCCTTCCCCCCCCCCCCCATACACACACACACACTCATACACATCCATGCTTCCCCCTTCTCCAACACAATTTTCTCTTTAAAGTTATACATTTCCCCCTCCACACATACACAATATTAAACTTTTTCAAATCTTTTTTGTAAATTAATTTTTTCTAAAACTCACACACACAATTTCATTTTCTCCATTTACTTGCTTTTAAACCCCCCTCCCTCCACTTTTCTTTCCCCCCCCTATTAACTCAGTACTCTTATAGTGGCCAAACTTCCTCCCCCCTTCAATAGTTAGTGTTAAATTTTTTTTCCCTTCCTTATTTTTTAGCTTACTTTATTTTTTAATTCTTAACCTTAGTACCCTAAGCTACCTTATTGCCCCCAAGCAAGTTCATTAAAACACACACACACACACTCACTCAAGTTCATTCACACACTTGTGTTTTTTCCTTTTTTATAATTTTATTGTATGAACTTACTATACTTAATTTACCATCTCCTTTAATATAAGTGGTGAAATGGTTTTCTAATTCAATTTATTTATATGTTGGGGTACTTCATTTTAATTGACTACACTTTTTGTATATATATATATATATATATATAGAGAGAGAGAGAGAGAGAACTTCCTAGAATAATCTACCATTTATAAGTTTAGCATGATTATTAGGTTGATGTTACAGTAGAATCACCTAGTAAGTGGCGAGCATTTTTGGGACCTCTAGTGAGCAATGCAATCCCCTTGCTTAATCCAAAACTATCTAACTCCCTAAGCTTGACCTAAAATATATAAACCCCTTAAGACCACTATTTGGCTCCTAATTCCCTGTTCTCTTCACTACCCATGACCTTGCATGTTAGGGTGGCAGCTTGGCTTCTTGTAATGCCTCCAAGGTTCTCGATGATAAGTTCACTCATCCTCATGTATGCTTCCTCATTCTTCTACCCCTTATGGTTCTCTCTTACTATTACTTCTTTGTGTGTGGCTATTCCCTGACACTATGGCTTCCTCACACATGACCCTCCTTTACACTTAATCCATATCTTTACTTGACTCGGAACTCTTACAAAGACACACAATGACATGGTATTCATGGAACCCCCCCCCCCTTTTTTTCTTGCACACTCACACAGTTTCTCACACACACTTACTACAAACTCATCGACACTTACACATAGACACAGTACTCCCTTACACTCTTACACCTTCCCTAATATCCTTAACCTTACCCAACAAACCAACCGAACTACAACCGTTTCGCACGACCACCATTCCTTGCAAATTTATCATGGCACCGCCATTCACGTGAGAAGCACGTTCCCTCTACTATACTTTTTATAAGAAAGCAAGAGACCTTGTTGCTTCACGATTCCTATACTATCGTGTGTCCCTCTACTCCTCTCGACTTGTACCTCTACTCCTTTGTCATCCTTTGTATGATCCACGTTTGCATCCCTTGCGACTTCTTTGAAGTCCTTTCCATGGTTTATGGTCCTACTTCACAGGTCCACTTTACTCTACAACACTTCCTCTTTCTCCTCTTCCTGGCTCACTATCTTGCTCTACTTTCACTATCAGGGCATTCGGTTATCCAGGCTATGTAAACTACTGCATGGCCTTCCACACTACGTATACGTGTTCTTGCCACGATCTCAATTTCACGGACTTGTTTGACAGTTAGGGAGCATCACGACCTCTTTGCTTTGCTCAAACAAAACATCGCTGAAGACACTTTTATTGCCACTGCTGCTTTCGCACAACACATAGAGCATTGCATGCCTGGTTTCCTCTAGTCAGAGAAACCTTACGATGAGCTCTCTTGTTCATTGTTTAGTTGCCTTGGTATCCTCCTCACAACGCAGTTGTGGCCTCATTTTCGATACCACTCTCTGCACTTCCTACCTTGGGTGACTCGAGCTTGTTTCACTTATTCTTTTAGTTCCTTACCTTCACGTGCTCTCATAGGCCTTTCTTCCTTTTTGCCCTACTAGCCATGGCTTTCATGGTCTTTATGTTGAGATATCAAGCTCTATCCCCGACATATCTCCTGGATGACTATCATTTATGTCACCACCTATGTTAGTTGTACTCGTGGTGTAGTTAGACTACCACGTATGTTTTTGGTTTGGGTTCACATATGAACCACGTATTCTAGGTTTTGACATATAGGGTATTTCCCTCTTCTATTGTATTGTTGTTGTGTGCAAAAGTGAAGAAAGGCTTCACCCTCCAACCTTGTGTCCTCTCTCTTTTGTGTGTTGTGAAGAAAGCTGAACTTGAGTCTCCTATCTCTCTCCCTCTTTCTTTACATGGTATCAGAGCCTTGTTCGTGGTAAGGAGCTCAAGAAAGCTAGCCAAGTTTGTGGTGTCCTGGTAAGAGGACCAGTGTAGCTTTCCTATTTCGAGTTTGGGAGCAAATCTCTGCAGGTAGCACAGCCAGAAGTGCAGGAGTGCACTACTTCAGATTGAGAGGCCCTTCGCGGTGCGGCGAGAGCGCAGTATATGCTGCGGGTAAGGGCAAAGCCCTTGGTGACTTTATTTTTCTGATTTGAGGCCATTTCGGGGCCCGTTTTGAAGGCGGAAGTTCTTCGCAGGCACTCAGAAAAAGGCCCTGTTTTCGCTGTGCGACCACCGCGTGGCTAGTCGGTGGAAAGGTGCCACAGAAATTGCATCGTATGCCTATGTGCAAAGATATTGGGAGTTGCAGATTCATGCCTGTTGCCTGTTGATGCAAAATCGTCACGAGGAAGTGACTGTGTGGTGAAATACCACTTTCGTCAGTGTTGCAGATCTGCCCCTGTGAGGCTTTTCGCAGAAGTTTTGCTATTTGCCCTTCTGAGGCATTTGCTGTGTTTACAGGTTGCTGTTGCAATTCGTGATTTGTAAAATGTCTGAGAATCTGTCTACCATTGTCAGTGAGAAGCTTGACAAGAACAACTTCCAAGCATGGAAGTTCAGGATGACAAACTTCCTTATGGGAAAGGGAGTTTGGGATTACATCAGTGGTGAAACTGCAGAACCAGTTTTGGGTACTGCTCCCACTCCTGCTGAATTGAAGGCCTTTAAAGAATGGCATGAAAAAGCCAGAAAATGCCTATATTGGCTGTCCGTTAGCATTTCAGATTCTATGATTGTGCATATACAGGATCTAGAGACGCCTAAGGAAGCATGGGATACATTGGTGAAGCTGTATAGCACAAATACCAAAGCACGAAAGATGCAGCTAAAGCAGGAGTTGCACAATGTGCAAAGGAAAAATCTGAATATAAATGAGTATTCCTTGAAGGTGAAAGGCCTTGCAGATTCTCTTGCCTCCATTGGAGCACCTGTTGATGATGAGGACTTAGTGTCCGTGACCTTGAATGGTCTTGGGAAAGATTATGCACAGTTTCGGACATCCATTGGAGTCCGTGAAACATTTCCTGATTTTCAGGAACTTATTGCTCTCTTGCTGAGTGAAGAGCAAAGGAATGGTGGTTCAGCCATCTCAACTTCTCAAGAGACTGCTTTCTACTCGAATACAGGTAGAGGCAGGGGTAGAGGAAGAGGCCGTTCTGGTGGTCGTGCAGGAAATCAGAACCAACAGCAACAACAGGAAAACCAGTCCTATGGAGGAGGACGTGGTAGTTCTAGAGGCAGGGGGAGCCAAAGAGGCCGTGGTTCATGGCAAAGGAACCAGCAAGTAAATAGCAGCACAGAATGCTATTATTGTGGAAAGCCTGGACACAAGGAGAATACATGCTATAAAAAGCAGAATGACATCAAAAGTGGGAAGTTGCAGCAAAGCAACTATGCATCATCAAGTGGGCATGGTGACGACAGAAATGAGCACCTTTTTGTGATGCAGCATATGGTTAACTCCATGTCAGGAGATGCTGCAGCTTGCAATGATGTTTGGTATGTTGATTCAGGTGCCTCTAACCACATGACCAGTCATGGTGAGTGGTTTCATGATGTTAGAAATTTGGATAAGCCAGGCTATGTGAAACAGGTGATGATACTGCGCACCCAATTACGCAGGTTGGTAAAGTGCCATTGGCTATGCAGGATGGCAAAACGAAGTACTTGGCAGATGTACTTCATGTTCCAAAAATCACTAAGAACCTGGTTTCAGTTGGCCAGATGGTTGAGCAAGGTCTGCAGGTTAGATTTAATCCTGATGGATGCTTTGTTGAGGACCTGAAAAATAAGTGCCGCTTGGTTGCAAAAGGCAACAAAAATGGTAGAATGTTCACCTTGGATGTTGATATGCCTGAGGTGAAAGCTGCTATGTTTGCGCATGGGAGAGGTGTCATTGCAGATATTGAGATATGGCACAAGCGCATTGGGCACGTGAATATACAAAGGCTGAAATCTATGCAAACGAAAAACATTGTTGCAGGTTTGCCTAAATTCAGAGTTGAGGGAATGCAAAAGGTATGTGAAGCATGCCAAATGGGTAAGCAGGCCAGACATGCATTTCCTAAAAATGCTAAGGTGAGCAGAAGACCTTTGGAAGTGATCCATTCAGATGTTTGGACAACCAAAGCTGCTTCTATTGGTGGATGCCATTATTATGTGACGTTTATTAATGACTACACAAGGAAGGTGTGGATTTATTTTATGAAGCACAAAAGTGAAGTGTTCAGCCATTTCAAGGCTTTTAAGGCCATGGTTGAAAAAGAGAAAGGTGTGCATATTAAAGTGCTAAGATCTGATGGAGGGGGAGAGTACTTTTCAGAAGAATTTTGTGAATATCTGAAAGAACAGGGAATTCAAAGGAAGTACTCATGCAGGTCTACCCCTCAGCAGAATGGGGTTGCAGAAAGGAAGAATAGGCATATTGCAGAAGTAGGACGGGCGATCCTAAATGAGAAAAACATGCCTGATTATTTTTGGGCTGAAGCAGTAGCAACTGCTGTTTATATTATGAACAGAACCCCCACTGCAGCTGTCCATGGCATGACGCCTAAAGAAATGTATACAGGCCAAAAACCAGATATTTCTCACTTGAAGGTATTTGGTTGCATAGCTTATGTTCATGTTCCTGATGAGAAGAGAACAAAGCTGGATCCAAAGGCAGAAAAATGCATCTTTATTGGATATGCTCAGCACCAGAAAGGGTATCGCTGTTATAACCCTTCCACCCGCAAAATGCAAGTGAGCAGAGATGTTGTTTTTGATGAAATGAGCAGCTGGTATGCACCAACTGTTATGGTAGGAGATGCAGATGCAGGAAATGGGAATGCTGCAATAAATGCAGAGCAGCAATCTCAAGCCTTGAGTGGACCCAGAGAGTCCTCTACTAGTGGATCTAATGCATGGACAGGGAGATTGAGATCTAGTGAATCGTCACATGGCAGTCCTGATAGTGTTGTGCAGGTATCACATAAGGGAAAAGAAAAAGTGGACCATGCTCCAGTATTTGATGTGTCTGCTGGTAGCTCTCATGTTGATGGAGAGTCAAGCGGCTCTGAAATGAGCCTTGATGAGGAACTTGGGATTCCTTCTGTTGTTACACCTGGTGCAAGGAAAAGCAGGCATGATTTAAAGACGCCTGCAACTGATCCAGTTGTACGGAGGTCCACTCGTATTAAGTATCCAGTTGACAGGCTGAGATATGATGGGTATACAGCACATCACTATGCTTATATGGTCAAGGTTCTAGAGGAGCCAGAGCCCACATGTTTTGAGGATGCAGCAGGGCATAAAAATTGGGAAGCAGCTATGGATGAAGAGATGGCTGCCTTGGATGCAAACCACACTTGGGATTTGATGCCTTTGCCTCATGATAAGAAGGCTATTGGCTGCAAGTGGGTTTACAAAGTAAAGCACAATGCTGATGGGTCTGTTAGCAGGTACAAGGCAAGATTGGTTGCCAAAGGTTTTGCACAGACATATGGAATTGACTATGAGGAAACTTTCAGCCCAGTTGCAAGGATGGCAACCGTGAGAGCAGTAATTGCTATGGCTGCTGCAAAGGGATGGTCTTTGCATCAGATGGATGTGAAAAATGCCTTCTTGCATGGTGATTTGCAGGAAGAGGTTTATATGATGCAGCCAGAAGGTTATGAGGATAACTCACACCCCGATTTTGTATGCAGGTTGCGCAAAGCCTTGTATGGCTTAAAACAGGCGCCGAGGGCATGGTCAGACAAGATAGGACAATATCTTGTCACTATTGGATTTCAGATTTCCAATTCAGATTTTTCACTTTATGTGAA
This sequence comes from Dipteris shenzhenensis, assembly GCF_047967505.1. Lineage (NCBI taxonomy): Eukaryota > Viridiplantae > Streptophyta > Polypodiopsida > Gleicheniales > Dipteridaceae > Dipteris > Dipteris shenzhenensis. Next base: position 16,735,421 of record NC_141601.1, read on the forward strand.
AAGGACAAACAGAGGGATTGTGCTTATAGTCATCTATGTTGATGACTTGATTATTACAGGTGATAGTGATGCAGACATTAATGAAGTGAAGCTGTTGTTGAAGCAGAAATTTGAGATGAAGGATTTGGGAGAGCTGCGTTACTTCTTGGGCATTGAGGTTATTAGATCCCCGAGTGGGATATGGCTGTTGCAAAGGCAATACGGTTTGGACATGCTGTCCAAATATGGGATGACAGGCTGTAAGCCTATTTCTGTTCCATTGGAGCAGAATGTGAAGCTCAATGCAGAGACAGGTGAGCTTCTTGAAGATATTACTATGTACAGGCGCATAGTAGGTAGCTTGATTTACATGACTATAACCAGACCAGATTTGAGCTATGCTGTGGGGCTGGTGAGTCAGTTTATGCAGGCACCGAGGAAGCCACATTTGGATGCGGCTAGGCGCATACTGCGGTATGTGAAGTCCACATTGCATTATGGACTGTTTTATGAAGCTGGGTGTGCATTACAGGTACATGGATACACAGATGCTGACTGGGCTGGTAGTGTCTCAGACAGGAGATCTACTAGTGGTTTTATGTTTTCCCTTGGGAGTGGTGCCATCAGTTGGAGCAGCAAGAAGCAGCCAACAGTTGCCTTGTCGAGCACAGAGGCTGAGTACAGGGGTGCAGCAATGGCTGCATGTGAGGTAGCTTGGTTACGGAAGCTACTTGGAGATATGGGACAGTCAGTTCATGCAGCAGTTGTCATTCATTGTGACAACATTAGCAGCATCATGCTTGCTAATAACCCAGTTTATCATGCTAGAACGAAGCACATTGAGGTGCATTATCACTTTGTGAGAGAGAAGGTTCTAGCTGGTGAGATTGATCTTGTCTATGTCAGCACTGAGGAGCAGGTGGCTGATATCTTTACGAAGGCATTGGGTACCGAGAAGCTTCGCAGATTTAGGAGCTTGCTTGGTGTACGTGAGATGGATTTGAGCTTGAGGGGGAGTGTTGAGATATCAAGCTCTATCCCCGACATATCTCCTGGATGACTATCATTTATGTCACCACCTATGTTAGTTGTACTCGTGGTGTAGTTAGACTACCACGTATGTTTTTGGTTTGGGTTCACATATGAACCACGTATTCTAGGTTTTGACATATAGGGTATTTCCCTCTTCTATTGTATTGTTGTTGTGTGCAAAAGTGAAGAAAGGCTTCACCCTCCAACCTTGTGTCCTCTCTCTTTTGTGTGTTGTGAAGAAAGCTGAACTTGAGTCTCCTATCTCTCTCCCTCTTTCTTTACACTTTATACTAAGTATGGTTTCATTATAACTACTTGCATTGTTTAAAGAGTTGTGATTAATAGTCTCAATTGGGTGCGGACTACCCCGACAATTGCATTCTGGCTTTATTAAGAAGGTGATTCATTCCTTGTTGATTCTAGTATCGATTTTTTATTAATTATTGTAGACTTAGTCATTATAAATTCCTCTTTGGTTTATCAATTAAAATTTTTTAGTTTGAATAACCTAAGGAAGTGGATTATCCCCCACTGTAATTTTTTAAGGGTGTGGACTACCCCCCTTATTGTCTCACACACTTTGGTGGCAGGGTAATGATGGATTTATTGTGACACTGATTGTATATATAACATGGTATTTGTAAAAAATTGATATTTGTAAATCTAGGTGGATGTCTTTGTTCCTAGGTAAAGCAATAACATGCCAGGGAATACAGGCATTACTTGTCTACCCAACTGAAACTATGATGTTCTAACACCTAGTTTTTCTTTGATGGTGGCAAGTAAGTGGACCCTGAATTTGGAGCCTGGACTACCTGATGGATTCGACACGTTTGTACTATTTTCTTTGCTTAAATTTGCACCCTCAATATAAATAAAAAATCTATTGCCGATCATGTTACTCAGGTCAAAGTTTTGTCAATTTTGTTTTCTTAAAATTTTCAATCCATTTATTATATGCAACTTTTTATTATTATCCAAATGATTAAATTAATTGTATGGTTCATTTATTGATGAGATTATTAAATCTAAAAACACACACTGATCTCCCAACTAGCCTTTGGTCAGGCTAATACCATACAATTAATTCATAATCATAGGATAGGTTTTAAGCTTGGCTAAATCTTTGTCATTGTAGGTATTTTGAGTCCCTTTCCTTTGTGTACTAATGGTTACTTTTTATGTAAAGAAAAATTGGTATCAAAAACTGGGTTATGCATCTATAGATGGCATTGTGGTTTTATTTGACTTTTACACTTATCATAGAGATCCGTTTTTTTGGCAATTACTTTTAGGTGGGGAGTAAATTCCAAATGGTGGGCTTACTCCCCACCATGTGGTCTTACCTCTGGGTTGGGGGTGGGCCACACACACACACACACACACACTTCCCATGTCTTATAAATGCACACTCATGATACCCACACAATTTGCCCTAGGATTTCTCCCCCCCCACATACACACACACTCATACACATCCATGCTTCCCCCTTCTCCAACACAATTTCTCTTACACACTATTAAACTTTTTCAAATCCTTTATTTTTTACATTTTTGCTTTTTAAACTCACACACACAATTTCATTTTCTCCATTTACTTGCTTTTAACTACTCCACTTTTCTTTTTCCCCTATTAACTCACTACTCTTATCGTGGCCAAACTTCCCCCCCCCTCAATAGTTAGCATTAAAAAAAATTTCCCTTCCTTATTTTTTAGTTTACTGAATTTATTTTTTAATTCTTAACCTCAGTACACTAAGCTACCTTATTTCCCCCAAGCAAGTTTTGTTAAACACACACATACACACACTCAGGTTCATTCACACACTTGTGTTGTTTCCTTTTTTATAACTTTATTATATGAACTTACTAAACTTAATTTCCCATCTCCTTTAATATAAGTGGTGACATGGTTTTCTAATTCAATTTATTTATATGTTGGGGTACTTCATTTTAATTGACTACACTTTTTGTGTATATATATATAGATAGATAGATAGATAGATAGATAGAGAGAGAGAGAGACAGAGAGAGAGAGAGAGAGAGAGAGAGAGGACTCTCTAACATAATCTACCATTAATAAGTTTAGCATGATTATTAGGTTGATGTTACAGTAGAATCACCTAGTAAGTGGCGAGCATTTTTGGGACTCTAGTGAGCAATGCAATCCCCTTGCTTAACCTAAAACTATCTAGCTCCCTAAGCTTAACCTAAAATATATAACCCCCCTAAGACCACTGTTAGGCTCCTAATTCCGTGTTCTCTTCACCACCCATGACCTTGCATGTCAGTGTGGCAACTTGGCTTCTTGTAATGCCTCCAAGGTTCTCGATGATAAGTTCACTCATCCTCACATATGCTTCCTCATTCTTTCACCCCTTATGGTTCTCTCCTACTACTCCTTCTTTGTGTGTGGTTGTTCCCTGGCACTATGGCTTCCTCAAACATGACCCTCCTTTACACTTAATCCATATCTTTGTAGGATCTTTACTTTGACTCGGAACTCTTACAAACACACACAATGACATGGTATTCATGGAAACCCCCCCCTTTTTTTCTTGCACACTCACACAGTTTCTCACACACACTTACTACTCGTTGACACTTACACATACACATAGTACTCCCTTACATGCTCACACCTTCCCTAACCTCCTTAACCTTACCCAACAAACCAACCCAACTACAACCGTTTTGCACCACCACCCTTCCTTACAAATTTGCCGTGGCACCCCCATGCACGTGAGAAACACGTTCCCTCTACTAGCCTCTTTACAAGAAGAGCAAGAGACCTTGTTGTCTCACCATTCCTATACTGTCGCCTTGTCCCTCTACTCCTCTTGACTTGTACCTCTACTTCTTTGTCATCCTTTATATGATCCACGCTAGCCTCCCTTGTGACTTCTTTGAAGGCCTTTCTAGCTCTCCTTTCTTGTTGACAGTTAGAGAGCATTACCAACTCTTTGCCCTGGTCAAACGAAGCATCGCTAAAGACACTTTTATTGCCAATCCTGCTTTCGCACAACACACAAAGCGCTGCACTCCCATTTTCCTCTAGTCGGAGAAACCTTATGGTGAGCTCTCTTGTTCATTGTTCAGTTGCCTTGGTATCCTCCTCACATTGTAGTTATGGCCTCGTTTCTGATACCACTCTGTCCACTTCCTACCTTGGGTGACCCGAGCTTGTTTCACTTGTTCTTTCAGTTCCTTACCTTTACATGCTCTCGTAGGCCTTTCCTCCTTTTTGCCCTACTTTCAAGATGTTGCGTAGACCCCTTATGCTTCTTCATAGCACGCCTTTTTTCACGTGATCCCTTCACTACCTTGTTCTCTTTGCTTACTTTTACTTTTGTAGTTTGCTTGATGTTAAACTATCTTCACAGTGCCTTCTCTTTGTTTGTTGACTGATATGCTGACTCATGGTTTTTTTGGTCATGGTTTTGTTAACCTTATATATATATATATATATATATATTGGTATAAAACTTTTCCTATTACTTTAGGCACTCTATTGCATTTCCCTTGTCTAGTGATAGCCTTGATTAATTTGGTTTTTATGCCTTATATATATATTTATATAAATGTTTACTTTATGACTTCTTTCTAGTTGCTTAGCTTAGATCTTTTATAATTTATGGTAAAAAATTTTCTTTTCTTTTCTTTGGCCATTTTCTTCTTTATGGCCTTATATTCGTATTTTTTTCCTTATTTCCTTATTTCAATTCTATTATTAATTGGTTATATAATTATATATATTCTTCTACATTTTTATAGGTTCTCCTTTAAGTTACTTATATTCTAATTAGTTCCTTATTCTAATTTACACCCCCTAACTTTTCCTTTTCCTTTTGTTTGGTACTCTTATATGGTTGTTCCCTTTTTTAATAGTAACTTTTTTCCTTTAGACTCTTTTAATTTTAGTTAAAAATAAAATTACTTCCCTTTTTTCTAAATATGTCCATTAAATACTTATGATAAATAAATGACTTAATGAATTTTTATTCTATGCAAGGATTTGTCGACTTTTTAAAAGCAAATTGAGCTAACCTACATATAATTTACAAACTTGAAATATTAGCATATCATAGGAGATAACTGCTGCTTCCACACAATACACAGAATGCTACACCCCTGTTTTCCTCTAGTTGGAGAAACCTTACGGTGAGATCTCTTGTTCAATGTTGAGTTACCTTGGTATCCTCCTCACAACACACTTGTGGCCTCGTTTTCGATACCACTCTCAGCACTTCCTACCTTGGGTGACCCGAGCTTGTTTCACTTGTTCTTTCAATTCCTTACCTTTACGTGCTCTCATAGGCCTTTCTTCCTTTTTGCCCTACTTCCAAGACGTTGTGTACACCCCTTGCGCTTCTTCATAGCATGCCTTTTTTCACATGATCTCTTCACTACCTTGTTCTCTTTGCTTACTTTTATGCTTACTTTTACTTTTGTAGTTTGCTTGATGTTAAACTATCTTCACAGTGCCTTCTCTTTTCTTGTTGACTGATATGCTGACTCATGGTTTTTTTGGTCATGGTTTTGTTAACCTTATATATATATATATATATATAATTTATTTATTTGTATAAAAATTTTCCTATTACTTTAGGCACTCTATTGCGTTTCTCTTGTCTAGTGATAGCCTTGATTAATTCAGTTCTTAAGCCTTATATATATATATATATTTATTTATATTTATATAAATGTTTACTTTATGACTTCTTTCTAGTTGCTTAGCCTTAGATCTTTTATAATTTATGGTAAAAAAATATATTTTCTTTTCTTTGGCCCTTTTCTTCTTTATGGCCTTATATCCATATTTTTTTCCTTATTTCCTTATTTCAATTCCATTATTAATTGGTTATATAATTATATATATTCTTCTACATTTTTATAGGTTCTCCTTTAAGTTACTTATATTCTAATTAGTTCCTTATTCTGATTTTCTCCCCCTAACTTTTCCTTTTCCTTTTGTTTGGTAATCTAATATGGTTGCTCCCTTTTTAATAGTAACTTTTTTCCTTTAGACTCTTTTAATTTTAGTTAAAAATAAATTTACTTCCTTTTTTCTTTAAATACGTCCATTAAATACTTATGATAAATAAATGACTTAATGAATTTTTATTCTATGCAAGGATTTATTGACTTTTTAAAAACAAATTGAGCTAACCTACATATAATTTACAAACTTGAAATATTAGTACATCATAGGAGATAACTAGTGCGTAATGTAATATAGTGCATTTCTTAATTCTAATGTACTACAAGGTTGGCCTCTTTTGGTGGAAATTTTTATAATGTACTAATTTTCCACCCTCAGTATTTGAATTATCTTTTTCATATTTTTTATTAATTATTGTAGGCTTAGTCATTGTAAATTCCTCTTTGGTTTATCAATTAAAATTTTTGAGTTTGAATAACCTAAGGAAGTGGATTATCCCCCACTGTGACTTTTTAAGGGTGTGGACTATCCCCCTTATTGTCTCACACACTTTGGTAGCAGGGTAATAATGTATTTGTTGTGACACTGATTGTATATAAAACATTGTATTTGCAAAAAATTGATATTTGTGAATCTAGACGGATGTCTTTGTTCCTAGGTAAAGCAATAACATGCCAAGGAATACAAGCATTACTTGTCTACCCAACTGAAACTATGATGTTTTAACACCTAGTTTTTCTTGGATGGTGTGATAGGTAAGTGGACCCTGACCTTGGAGCCTAGACTACCTGATGGATTCAACATGTTTGTACTATTTTCTTTGCTTAAATTTGCAACCTCAATATAAAGAAAAATTCTATTACCGATCTTGTTACTCAGGTCAAAGTTTTGTCAATTTTGTTTTCTTAAAAAAATTCAATCCATTTATTATATGCAACTTTTTATTATTATCCAAATGATTGAATTAATTGTATGGTTCATTTATTGATGGGATTATTAAATCTAAACACACATACACACACACGTGTGCACGCGCACATGCACACACACACCTACATACACACACATGAATGGTAGAGAGAGAGAGAGAGAGAGAGAGAGAGAGAGAGAGAGAGAGAGTAAAAGGGGGCAAGGGGACAAAGGAGAGAGAGAGAAAAGTATAAAAGGTGGCAAGGGGACAAAGGAGAGTGGAGAAGAGGAGAGAGAGTACATGTAGAATGAGAGAGCACAAGAAAGTGACATGGAGAGTAAAAGGGGGGTAGGGGGAGAAAGGGTAGTGGAGAAGAGGAGAGAGAGTACTTGTAGAATGAGAGAGCAAAGGAAAGGGACATGGAGAGAGAAGAGATGAGAGAGAGAGAGAGAGAGAGAGAGAGAGAGAGAGAGAGAGAGAGAGAGAGAGAGAGAGAGGCCAAAGTACACTCACTATTTTTGTGCATGCTCACCAAAAGATGTTCGCCAAAAAAAATCCCCCTTCTCCACAACCCAAAAAACACACAACACTGCCCCAAATTGCAAGAATAATCTAGACTTCTAGACATATTGGGGGATATTCTCAAAAAAATCTCTCCCCTCTCGAAATCCATTCTACTCCAAGTGCACCACTCGCATATAGATCACTCTTATTTGCAGCCAAAGCCTTAGCAATTATCTTATAGAAGGTTTTCAGTAGGGTTATTGGCCACCAATCCCCAACCTTTAATTTGTTTTGGCTCTTAGGAAACACCTTGACTAGAGGTGCATTGACATCTTCGGATAAGTATTCCCTACTTACTATAGTATTTGCCATTGCCACCAAATCCCATTCAACACATGTTCGAAAGCCAAAACGAACTCAACATTTAAGCCATTAAGCCCTGGGGATCTAACTATAAGAAAATAATACAACGTCTATGCTCAACAGATAACAAGATCTCGTACGCAAGAGAGAAAACAAGATAGTATGGAGAATCAAAAATTTGATTACTATAGAATTGATACAATAGATGGCGCTGCCTCCCAACCATGCCCTCCTGTGAAAGAAGCTTCGATGGCATGCTGGAAATAGTAGAAGACGGAGGCTAGATGCTAAGGAATCAAGGTTGCTATAGCTAGTGATGAAATGGGCTTCACGGGCTTGCTCTTATATAGCCACCAGTCGTAGTCAGTTAGGCTCAATTGGGTGACTGACCCAGTCCACCCAAAACAGTCGACTGGGGTCGGTCCTGAAATAGGCCATCGACCATATGATAGAACCGATGCACAAAACAGAGTAACTAACCTACAGTCTCCGTTCGGCCCAGAGCCATCCAGGATCATTTGAGGCTCCAAACAGGCCCCGCAACCTGAGAGTGGGCTACCCCAAAAAATGCTCCGTCTACCCTTAGTGCGGTCAGTCAAGGGATGCCTTCTCGCACTTGCATGTAGCCTAGTTGGTGGTGTGCCAACTCTATCTGAAGCCGTCCAGCCATCAGGCCACACATGGCCCCCATCTGGTGTCCAAACCAGGACCTACCGGATAACCGAGCTACTCAAATGCCTTCTCCTCATATGGGGGGCTTACAAGTAGAGTTAGCTGGTTCCCACGTAGTTACAAGAGAGTGGAGCATTGATATCTAACACCCCCCCTCAATGTCCACCCGCAAGTGAACTTACTTTTTCGGCCCAATGCCAAGTCGATGAAGATGCCTCTCCAGCAAGTCTCTTCCAAGAGCCTTCGTGAAGATGTCCACAACATTCTCTGCAGTCGGACAGTACACCAAGTCGACCTCTCCATCCATGATGAGCTTGCGTACAAAGTGATATTGAATCTCAATGTGTTTTGTGCGAGCCGGGTTCTTTGCAATCGCCATGCAACTCTGATTATCACATGATAACTGCGTAGGCTTGTTCTGCACTGCACCCATGTCCCCCAAAATCCTCCTCAACCATACTACCTCGCAAGAAGCAAAGCATGCAAATTTGTACTCGGCCTCGGTAGAAGAAAGAGCAACTATGGGTTGCTTCTTGCTAACCCATGACACAACTCCAGATCCAAGTGAGAAACAATACCCTATCACTGATCTCCTGCTATCCACGTCTCCTGCCCAATCCGAGTCACAAAATCCGGTCAAGACGTTGCCCTTGGTATAGGTGATGCCATAATCAAGTGTGCCTTTGATGTATTTCAGCACCCGCATCCCTGCCCTCTAATGGTTCTCCCGGGGCTTATTGGAAAACCTGCTTAGTACACTAGTCGCAAAGCTGATGTCCAGCCGTGTGTTGCACAGGTAAATCAAGCTGCCCACAAGCCTTCTGTACTTCGCTTCGTCCACCAGCGGTGATGAATCCTCGTTTGAGAGCTTCGCGGCAACCTCCATAGGGGTACCAACTATCTTGCGCTCAGCCATGCCAAATGCCTTCTCTCCAGCATACTTCAGTTGTGAAATGAAGATCCTATTTCGGCTCCTGCCAAACTTCAATCCCCAAACAGAAATGCATCAGGTTTGTCATTTCAAACTCTCTTCCTAGCAAATGCTTCGTCTGTGAGATCTTCTCTTCATGGTTCCCTGTTATGACAAGGTCGTCCACATAAAGGACCATGATCATACACCTGCCTCCTTCTCTAAAGATATACAAATTTGCATAAGATGGGCTCCTCCTGAACCCGTTTTGTAGAAAGTAGGCATCAATTCACTGGTACCATGCTCGTGGGGCCTGTTTCAGCCTGTAAAGTGCCTTCTTCAGTTTGCAGACTTTACCTTCTAAACCGGGGATCTCAAAACCTGGTGGTTGTTCCACGTATACCTCCTCCTTGAGATCTCCATTCAAAAAGGCGGATTTCACATCCATCTGAAACACGGGCCAACTTCCCTGGGCAGCTAAAGCCAAAACATTGCGAATTGTGGTTAGTCGAGCTGTGGGAGCAAAAGTATCTTGATAATCAAAACCATGTACCTGTGCAAATCCTTTTGCCATGAGCCGAGCCTTGTACTTATCCAATGTGCCATCGGACTTGTACTTGGTCTTGTACACCCACTTGGTTCCGATTACCTTGCGTTTTGGTGGTTGATCCACAAGGTCCGAACTATTGTTCTTCATTATGGAGCCATACTTTGACTACATAGCCTCCATCCACCTATCATCACCCTGTGCCTCTTCAAGACACTTGGGTTCATCAGCATGGATCACTTCTGTCATCAAAGCATAGTTGACCAAGTGTTCCTGCGCCCTTCTTTGCTCCTCTAATCTCTTGGACCGGCAGTGTTCGAATGGTTCCTCCTCAATGGCTAGAGGTTCTCTACCATCCAAAAGCTGCTTTACCCACTTCAGGAATGGCTGTTGCCGTTGTGGTTCTGCGGGCTCTTCTTCATCTTCTTTATCTTGAATCCTCCCAAGCACCGTTGGGGCAGTTTGGTCTGCTGTTGGTGGTGATACTGGATGGATATCCTGGTCCTGGTTGTTTGGGAAGGAAGCATCCTCCTCCAATTGATGCGGCTGTTCTGAGAAGACCACATCGTGACTTACAATTACCTTCTTGGTAACAGGGTTATAGAGATGTTAACCCTTCGCCTCTTCACTGTAGTGCTAGAAAATACACTTCCAGCTCTTTGGTTCCCATTTGGTCTTCCCATTTGGTCCTGGTAGCATCAGGGACATGCACAAAACATTCACATCCAAAAACTCGAAAATGTGCATCTGAAGGTTTCTTACCAGAAAAGGCTTGCAGTGGAGTCATCCCGTTCACAGCCTTCGTGTAGCTACAATTGAGGATGTAAACTGCAGTGTTACATGCTTCAGCCTAGAAAGTCTTTGGCAAATCTTTCCCTTTCAACATACTCCGGCCCATTTCGCAGATGATGCGCATCTTGCGTTCTGCTACTCCATTTTGCTGTGATGTATGTGGCAAGGGTTTCTGCCTCTTGATCCCGTGACTTTTGCAGTAACTTTCGAATTCAGTCGATGTGAACTCTCCACCTCTGTCTAATCTCAGCTTCTTGACATTCCTCCCCGATTCTTTCTCAACCATTACATGCCATTTCTTGAACCTAGTAAAAGCCTCGTCTTTCACTTTTAGGAAGTATATCCATATCCTTCTATTGTAGTCGTCGATCAGCGTCATGAAGTAGTAGGAACCACCCAAAGCTTCCATCTCCATCTTTCTGCAGAGATCCGTGTGAACGAGCTCTAGAGGAGCCTTTGCCCTGCTGCCTGTTTAGGAAAGGGCTGCCGATGCTGCTTGCCCATCATGCAAGCTTCACATACATCGGGTATATCTAAAATTGCTGGTAGGTCTGCAATCATTCCACTTTTATGCATCTCCTTCAAAGAACTAAGGTTTAGATGACCAAACCTCTCATGCCACAGCTTAGTGTTCTTCACATCCACTCGAGCACTAAAAGCTGAGAGTTCGTAAATGTTGTTGTGCCGTGTACCTTTACCATCGACCTTCCCTTGAAGATCCAGGATCTGTGCACCATTCTTATCGAATTGAACTTTGAGGTCCCGATCCATGATCGCAGAAATGGACAACAAGTTCCTCTTGATATTTGGCACATAAAAAACATCGGACAACTATTTTACAACTCCATCTGACTTAAGAGCAATCGTACCTTTTCCTTTTGCCAAACATTTTGCATCATTACCGACTGCTACCAGGATGTCATTCCCTACTGGCTGTAGAGAGGTATACCAATCCTTCTGACTGGTCATGTGGCGCGATGCACTGCTGTCAATGATCCAAGGTTCATCCGTAGGTACATGAACTGCCTCCATGCAAATCTCCTCAATTGCTACGAACAGCTCTATAGGTGCTGCCTGCACGCTATTGCTAGACTCTTTCTTCACTCCGTTCTTCTCATCTGCAATCTTCTTGCGGCACTCATTCTGCTTATGTCCTGCCTTGTTGCAATAGAAGCACTTGATCTTCTTCTTTCTCTTTTTATCATCAGAAGAAGATGGGTTACCAGAGTCCTTACCCTTACCTTTCTTTGATCCGGTCCAGAAAGTCGAATCTTCTCTAGTCCTCGTCTTTTGACGCATCTCCTCCTCCAGAAGCATTGCGCTGAAATCCTCAAAGTTGACAGGCGGATTTCTGTTTTGTGTATTCAGCACCATAATAAGACCGTTGTACTTTGGTGGGAGAATCCGTATGCACCTTCATGCTAGATTCTCATTGGTGATGGTGATGCCAATCGTAGTCATTTGATCGCGCAGATTCTTCACCCTGGTGATGAATTTCTCTGCCGCTTCAGACTCAGACAACTTCTCATTCACGAGTTGAGTCTCCAGATTCTGAATCCGCATCTAATTCGTGGTCTCATACTGATTTTTCAAGACTGTCCATGCCTCCTCCGCTGTGGTGACATGTTGAATTAACGCCATGATGGAATCACTAACATTGCAGACAATAGAACACAATGCATTTGCATTTCTTCTTGTCCATGCGAGAATCTCATCCGTAGTTGGTACTATCTGTTGTCCTGCATTAGCTAGATCCGGTCTCGCAACCGGCCTCACATCCACCCCAATAGCAGTGTCCCAAAGCTCGTATGCGCTTAGGATGGTCTTCATCTTGAACTTCCAGAGTGGATAGTTAGAGCCGTCCAACTTTCTGCTTTCGCTGAACGGTGGGATTCGCAGTCTTGCAGGCTGGGCCATCTCTCACAATCTGCTCGCAAATGGAAACACACTACCAAATCTTCTTGCTAGATTCCAGGCTCTGATACCATGTAAGAAAATAATACAACGTCTGTGCTCAACAGATAACAGGATCTTGTACGCAAGAGAGAAAATAAGATAGTATGGAGAATCAAAAATTTGATTACTGTAGAACTCATACAATAGATGGCGCTGCCTCCCAACCGTGCGCTCCTGTGAAAGAAGCTTCGATGGCGTGCTGGAAACAGTAGAAGACAGAGGCTGGATGCTAAGGAATCACGGTTGCTGTAGCCAGTGATGAAATGGGCTTCACGGGCTTGCTCTTATATAGCCACCAGTCGTAGTCAGTTAGGCTCAATTGGGTGACCGACCCAGTCCGCCCAAACCGGTCGACTAGGGGTCGGTCCCGAAATAGGCCACCGACCATACGATAGAACCGGTGTGCAAAACAAAGCAACTAACCTATGGCCTCCATTTGGCCCAGAGCCATCCGGGATCATCTGAGGCTTCAAACAGGCCCTGCAACCCGAGAGTGGGCTGCCCCAGAAAATGCTCCATCTACCCTCAGTGTGGTCAGTCAAGGGATGCCTTCCCACACTTGCATGTAGCCTAGTTGGTAGTGTGCCAACTCTATCTGAAGCCGTCCAGCCATTAGGCCACACATGGCCCCCATCTGGTGTCCAAACCAGGACCTACCGGCGGATAACCGAGCTACTCAAATGCCTTCTCCTCATATGGGGGGCTTACAAGTAGAGTTAGTTGGTTCTCACGTAGTTACAAGAGAGTGGAGCATTGATATCTAACACTAACCTTCTCCATCACTAAGTGAAAGCCCTAGCTAACCCTTGTTGTTGATCATCTGGTGTTGGCACTTTCACATGCTCCAATACATTTTCCTTCCATGAGTCATTCGAGCCTTGTGGCCTCCCACAATGTTGCTCAATTTAATCTTAAAAACCTTTGCTATGTGCCAAAATTCAGTTACTAAGTTCCCCTAACCATCTTGCACTCTATCCACTGTCTCTCTCATTTGCTTCCTCTTCACTATCTAGAATTTTAACTTGGATGGATAGCCCCATTTGACGATCATAAGTGCCTACTCAAAATCTGATCTCTTACGAGTCACCAAGCCTGATTTCCTTCTAGGTTTCCACCAAAATGATGGAGACACATGGGTCTATAGGGAACCTTTTCACCGCTAATCTTATAGTATCCCTTACCTTCAAGAGCACCCCATCCTCACATGCCTTTTAGGTTTTGTCTACCTAATACCAGTCTCTAGCCACACACAGCACTCCTCTAAAGGCAAGATCCCACCTATCACATGGGTCCCTAATACCAGAGGTGTTGAGATATGGTGTCATGAGCACATAGATTAAAAGGGCTAAGGTATGGTATAGGAAAGAATTAAAGTAGCCACCCTAGGATGTGGACTACATGATGTGAAGATGTGGATTGAGGATATCCACAAGGAGAGATGTGGATGAGAGGATCCCACATGGTTTGACTATTCTAAAGGCTCTCTCTATATAAGAGGCCTATCATGTATTGTTGAGAACACACGCACATTGCAAGAGATATAGATTTGCTATCTCCCTCTCATGTCTTATTTAGTGTGCTTTGAGCCTCCTTAGTTCTTTCGCTAATCTTGTGTGCACTAGGCTTAGTGGCGATCATATATTGGATCTTTCACATGGTATCAGAGCATAGGTTGCCCACAAGCCTAGGTAGTTTAGAGTGAGTGGCACACTCTTATCTTGATGTTAGGGAGAGATTGTGAGATTATGTCCATAAGATTCCATGTGAGAAAGAGAGCATTCTTTCTGAGAGAAAGATTCAGAGAGTTAATCCTATTCTAGGTTCTAGACTAAGAGAAAGAGAGATATGTCTAAGGCTCAACACAAAGAGTGATAGATCCAAGGCTCTCACAACAACACAAGCTCCTTGCAATTAGACAACTCGGAGGCATCTTTTCTGTTCCAACGACGAGCAACAGTAGTGCCTAAGCTTCTCCAATCTAAGGCTGAAGCATCTACAACAACCATCAGCAGTGCGGGCTCCTAGCAATAGCTGGCTCTTGTGCAAACTCCTGGCTCATAGGCGGACTCTAATACTAGTGCTTCTCACCAGCTCCCTAGCTTCAACGCTCACAACCAGCCTACGGCTGTCTCTAGCATCGACAAGCATCCAAACGACAGCCATGGCAATAGAAGTTCATCCAGAGAGACAAGGTGCCGCAATCTGGAAAGGCCACAAAGAGGCTTTGCAGAAGGCCGATCACATCGCTTCTGGAGTTCAGGCTTCCAACGAGTCTGCTCCCACTAGAGGACGTGATCGAGATCATCTATGTCCAAGAGACGGGCTACATGTGGATAACCCAAAAGAAGAAAGTGGAGCATCAGTTCCAGCTGATCAGCAAATTGGTGAACTACGACACTGAGATCAAAGGCTATATCGAGAAGAACAAGATCAAGAAGCTGAAGGGCATGAAAGCGAAGGAGCTGATGTTGTGGCCACCTGTTGGCAAGATCAAAGTGGACGAACTTGCCATTGGCAAGATCCACTTCAAGAGTCTTGCAGGAATCACCACGACTTGCACCAGCTCCCATCGAGTGTTACCGTCCGTGTTGCCTTCATCCCACAGAAGCTTCAAAGCTTCTTCTCTGTTTTCTCCCTAAGGTGAGACCTTAGGACACGTGGCCACTGTTGCCAGAGACAAGTGGCAAGATAGAAACTCACCCGGGTAAGGTTAGTTAACCTTGGGTTTGGGAGTGGCTCATCATTTACCACGTGGCAGAATTTGGTCAAACTAATTGTGGTTAAGTTAAACCATGGTTAAGGCTTAAGGTTAGGTTAATGCCACATCGTCATGCCACCTAAGCACATAGTAACCTCTTGCCAAGCACAGTTTTGCAAGCAGCATATGAACTCCTATGCCACATCATCAAGGTGCCCTCTCCTTCATAGAAACTTCGACAAGCCGTAACTTCCAATCCAGGAAGAATTTGCACATGCTCCAAAAAGGAAAAGTGATCGCTTTTTTGAGCTCTACACGCCTATTAGATTAGAATCATTGTACGCAATTAGACACTGCCAATATTGAAAGAAATCAATTGGTAAGACCATTGCAACAAATGCTAAAGCAATGCATGAACGCAAAAGGCATGCCAAAAGCACAAGTCCATGAGATGACCATAGCATGAAGCATGGCATCCACACATAAAGCATCAAGGCACATGGAAGAACAAAGCATCATGCAACTAGCTACGTCAAGCAAAGAAGCAAACGCCATCATCATCAAGCCATGAGCCAAAAGGTGACATCAATGGAATGTATTGAGAAAGAAATACCTTGCCAACCTTGCCTATATTTTGTAAAACAAGCCTGACCACTTGAGAGTAGATATGAAAGCACCCAGGGGAGATATTGACATGTAAACCACACTTGACCACCTTGCAGTAGCCAAAGGATCATGGCACCAAGGGGAGGTGTTGAGATATGGTGCCATGAGCACATAGATTAAAAGGGCTAAGGTATGGTATAGGAAAGAATTAAAGTAGCCACCCTAGGATGTGAACTACATGATGTGAAGATGTGAATTGAGGATATCCACGAGGAGAGATGTGGATGAGAGGATCCCACATGGTTTGAATATTCTAAAGGCTCTCTCTATATAAGAGGCCTATCATGTATTGTTGAGAACACACACACATTGCAAGAGATATAGATTTGCTATCTCCCTCTCATGTCTTATTTAGTGTGCTTTGAGCCTCCTTAGTTCTTTCGCTGATCTTGTGTGCACTAGGCTTAGTGGCAATCATATATTGGATCTTTCACAAGAGGTACATTCTCTCCATCTAACCTCAATTAGAGATTCATAAAAAGCATTACTTTAAAGATGATGCTTTCCAAACTTAAAAGGGACATCAAGAGACCTTCCTACCCCAATTGGTAGAGAAAAGCTCCACAACAGTGGAAGATGATCCAAAATGCGAGTACATAAAACTCATCTACCACCCATGGGGTCCTGCATCCACTACCGGTCCTTGAACGTACAAAACCTATCTATTCTCCCTGCCAATAATCCTCCTTGTTTCCTAGTTATTACACAAAAGACCTCCTAAACGCTCAAAGACAAGCTCTATATAGTCCACCAAACCCCAATCGACGCAAAGCTCCTCCCAGGCATTCCTTTCATCCCCAAACAACCCTCAAGCCAAATGAGGATGATCCTCTGCACATTCAGTCATGGTCCACCAATCCCCACCTAGGATCCAACTGCACTTGGACATTTTTAAATTTAACCCTTGCTAGCAATCACCCCTTTCTCTAGGACTGTTGGGAGCATAGACATTGACTTCATGGAACACAAAACTAGATAGTAGCAATAAAGGCTCCCTCCCTATCTCAAAACACTTCCTCGGAACCATGACCCCTCGCACCAAAACAGTAGCCCACCTCTTTACCTAAAATTCACAAAATCCAAGAGCCCGAGTTGGCAACAAACAAACTATAAACCATCCGCATTTAAATTCCTATAGCAATATTATATCTGGCATCTTCTGTATGATGACCCCACTACATCGCGTTTGCTTCATCTTATCGCAACATCCTCGCAAGTTCTAAGACAAAATTGACATGCTCACATTCATCCATGCCACCCTAAAGTTTGATTCTTATTTAACAAAGTCTTTGACTACAATTTTGTAAGAAGTGGAACCAATTTTCCTTATATCCTGTGGGTTTCTAGCAACTTCTTGATCGAATTTGACATGCCGTGTGTCTACTACTACAAATTGCAATTGCATCCAGACTCACTGAGTAGTTTCTTGGACTAATATTCATGCACTCTTTTCTTCTTACTTTAGGCATTTCCTCTTCCTTAGGATCACCATAATAGAGGATATTTTCTCACCAGATCTCTCACTCTCAGACTCCCCTCCAACATTTTTCTGCAACAACAAAGGCTACCTTGATAGGAGCTTCATAGACTCCCCCGCAACCCCTTCTAACTTACAAGCCTTCCATCGTAGAACTCCACCATGGCTTTATCTTTCTTCCCCATTGTCTTCCTTGGCACATCCTTCATTGGATCCAACCGACCAGATAGATGCTTGTGCATGCTGGGAGTCTTAGCACCTCTTGCCAGTGCGGCGTTCTTAGACTTACTTGGATAGTTCCACGTAAATGACTAGTTTCCTTACAAATAAAACATGAGATGAGAAAAGGCACCAGTTGTACAAGCACCACACCATCAGGAAGGCTATTTCCATGAAGTCTAAAATCTCGTGACCTCTATCTTAGAGGCTCTAAGATTTATTAAGGCCAAACTCCTTTGTTAGCACTGGCTCTTCTAGAGACAGTGCTTTAGGATCGAGTTGAGTGGGAGTTTTGTGACTATTCTTAGTTTCTTAGGAGTTTTTATTAGGAATTTCTAAAATTCTTAACCTCACTTTTAGATGGCTCTTGGCTTTTCACCTTTTAGCTTATGTGTGGTTGTTGGATTTTCAACTTTCAGCTTGTGTGTGCTTTTTACCCCCCTCCAACATGGCTACAAATCAATTCAGGGGCTCCACTCTCCCTCCATGCTTGAGCTCTCCCTAGAATAATTGCCTTAGGTTCCTCCAATTGCAAGTGTTAAAGTCACTTCAAGCTTTTTGGTCACTCATATAGGTCTCGCATGTTTGTTTGTGAGGAAGGTGCTAAAGCCGATTTGCCCGCTAACTGTTGAAGCCGTGCCTGGAAAAAAAAATTGCTATCCATAGCCATTTTCCAAAAAAGCAGGTTCACCTATTTTTAAAAAATTTGTTTTCCTAATGAAAGGGCTTTATGCCTGCTAACGGGTTTAATGCCTACTGGTGAAGAGATTGTTGTCTATTGGATCTGTTTAAAAAATAAAGCCAAAAAAACCCCCAGAAAGTTGACATTTACAGGTATCGTAAAACCTTCAAGAAAAAATAATGCCGATTTACCCTTCAGTTTTAAATTATAGTTTTTCTTTTTAAAAAGGCAGTGGCTTTGTAGTTAGTGTGAGAGCATGCAAATAAGTATAGAACCTTAGCAAAGCCTAATGGATCTTGTGAGTCCTCAAAGCATTTCTTTTTTATTATTTCTTACTAACAATCGGTAGTGTCTAAAGACCCGTAAAACCCATAAGTTGGAGCCAAGTGCTTTCATGCATACATGCACCCTTGTTCTAAAATGGAGGAATGGGGAGAACCTTTCCCAAAGAATTCACTAGCCTCACAACAGGCCCAGCTAGCATAACAAGCAAAGAAATTTTATGCACACTAGACAATGATGGAAAGTAAACTCATCCACACTAAAAGGACTCATCCACACTATAAGGACACGATCATGGAAAGTAAACTCATCCACACTAAAACACCAAGACCATCTCTTTGACAAAGAAGAAAGACTTTTTGACCAAACTCATTATGGAGAACTCAACAAAGCAGAAAAAGGGTATGCCCATGACAAGTCGCTTATGTTGGTTGTGGTCTCTAAACGGCCTTAGAGCGCATTTCCACAACATTATGTTTAACATCAGAGAGCTTTTAGCCTTGGAGATAGGACAAAGCATGGGAATGAGACAAACTCTATGAATTTCTTGTGACTCCAGCTAGATTGGAGTTGAAACTCGTTGTATTGTTTGGCTGCAACATCTCGAAAATTGGGCACAGATGTTCGAACATACATTTTAAGCTCATCAATAACTCCGGAACATTGAATTCGGTATCGTGAGAATGCCCTCTTAGAGGTTGTTCTCATGGACCGCCTACACTGGCTTCGCAAGGATGGTCTCGTCACATTATGGGGGTCGTCCCAGTGGCCATCTTATACTTATCCTGTTAGTTCTTAATAATCATTACCTTTACCCAGTGGGTCTTTTACTTATCCTGTTGGTCGCCCTCAAGAGCTGGGCTAGAAAGCTTTGTCAATCTTTGTAGATCCTTTCTATGGGGAGGTCCATCTAGATTGTCAAAAGTGAGGTGGTCATTCTACACTAAACCCAAAGGCAAGGGAGGTTTGGGTATAGTGGATATTGAACAAGCTACCCATAAGCTCTCAGTCTCCTAGATTGTCAAAGCTATTCTTAATCCCTTGAATATTGGGCTCAGCTTTTACTCAGAAATACTATCCATATTAGTCCTCTCAGAGCGCCTAAGTGGAAAATGTTTCCTCTTCTTTTTGCCCTTTGCTGCCTAGAATCATGCACCACAAAAGGGAGCCCTTTATGGAGGTCTCTTTGGTCTATGTTTGAGAAAATTAAGAGCTTTATTGTTTTCTCAAGTAAGGTACCTTTATGGATCTTGATTCTAGTTGGGTCTTGGTTGTTTTCAAAGATAAACCTTTGAATGATGAAGACCTCATTAGAGCCAGCCTCCTTTTCAAAAAGGGATTACAATGCTGGGGTCAGCTTTGGAACAAAGGAAATCTAAAGTGGAAAATATGGCATGAAATCCAAAGGGAATTCTCTCTTGTTAACAACAATCAGCAGGGCCTAGTTATGAACAGACTCGCCCCCTGGAAAGGGGAAATGCTATGGAAGGGTAAGTCTCAATTGGCCCACATGAAAGACTTTAGGTGGGTCATGGACAACTCTTTATTTTTTCCCATCCCTACGCCAAACTTCTACCATTGATGAGGTGTACAAAGAACTTAACAGACCCTGGAAGCTTGGCGATAGTGCGGCAACTTGGAAGAGTAGATTTGAGAATATTTGAACCAAGAGCATACTGCGGCAAAAGTATTCTCTCTTATGGATGATTCTTCACATGGTTGTGTGGAAAAATCCGAGGAGCCTAAGAATTGGGAAAGGGGACGGACTTTGCAAAAGATGCCCAGGGGTGAGAGAAGATATTTCCAATCTCTTTGTGGCTTGTCTTCATGCATGGAAAGTTTGGAAACTTGTTCACTTGGTTATGGAGGAACCCTTAAACTAGAAGGCTATTCTTTTAGGGGATTCAACTGAGGTCAAAAAGGATTTGTGGCACCCAACAAGAGCACATGCTGTCTGGTTTATCTGGATTACTCGAAACAATTTTCAGTTTAATAAAACTATTTTGTTTGCTAATATTTTCTTTGTTGAATGGTGGGACAGGAACAAAAGCGTTTTCACAAGGGAATCAAATTGTACAATGAAGCACACACTCCACTAAACATGGAGTTCAAGTTGCATGCCCTTAGCTATCTTGAAGACTCTCACACTATTGTGGGTAAAGGTGCCTATTCAAGCTGATCAACATGTCTCAACCAAAGGGATTCCTTTGAATGCTACTATTGCCCCAAATTCCTCGACTAAGGCTATAGGGAGCCCTCCCTCTACTAAACCTTTCTTCAGAGTCCCTTGTCTAAGATGACCCTCTACAAGATCTCCCCTCCTCATTGCTCATGGCCCTAGCTTCAAGGAGACAGATACTACTGTGGAGGAGACTGGTAAGTTTATTGTTGCTAATACCCCCAAATCTACTCTCAAGTCTACTGTGCATGATCTCTCCTCGGGAAAAGGAACATGCTACGGTGTTCCTAATGATAACAAGAAAGAACCTGCAGCTGACCAGAAAGTCAAGGATGGAGATGCCTGAAAGACAAATTCCTAAAGTCTTTTGTTTTAGATTCTAAATCTTGGTAACATTTCAGTTGTGAAGGACTTGGTTTTGGCAAATCTTTTATAGATTCCTATGATGTAAGAAGTTGTTATGTAAATAATGTACAACTTTTCTTTGTGCAAAAAAAAAAAACAAGAGCCATATTATGACCAAAATAAAGAGCAGCAGCATAATAAAAAATTGGAGCAAGCAATAGGCAACAACAAGATCACAACCAATGGAAAGTCTAGTAGAGTAGTGTGGAGGAGAGAGAGAGAGAGAGAGAGAGAGAGAGAGAGAGAGAGAGAGAGGGGGGGGGGAGAGAGGGAGAGAGACTTACGTTTTGCTTCTAACACTCTACCAAACCTAAGGAGCATGCAGATGAAATAATGTCATCTCCCTATAGAAATGTTTGCGCCCGCTCAGGCTCACAAGATACCTCAACCTACTGAGAACGCTATCTCAGTGTGATGAATTGGTGTTATCTTAACATGCTAAGCTAACCCTATTCGAACATGGGGGTGTGTACAACTATTTTGGGAAGTTTTTTCTCATATTTGGTTGGTCACACACACGCGCATGCGCACGCACAAACACACGCACATGTGAATGGTAGAGAGAGAGAGAGAGAGAGAGAGAGAGAGAGGGGGGGGGGGGGGGAGGGAGGGAGGGAGGGAGGGAGGGAGGGGGGGAGAGAGAGAGAGAGAGAGAGAGAGAGAGAGAGAGAGAGAGAGAGAAAGAGAGAGAGAGAGAGAGAGAGAGAGAGAGTAAAAGGGAGAGAGAGAGAGAGAGAGAGTAAAAGGGAACAGGGAGACAAAGGAGAGTGGAGAAGAGGAGAGAGAGTACATGTAAAATGAGAGAGCAAAGGAAGGGACATGGAGAGAGAGAGAGAGAGGCCAGAGTACACTCACCATTTTTGTGCAAGCTCACCAAAAGATGTTCACAAAAAAAAATCCCCCTTCTCCATCCAAACAACACACAACATGCCCCAAATTGCAATAATAATCCAGACTTCTAGACATATTGGGGGATATTCTCGCAAAAGTCTCTCCCCTCTCTAAATCCATTCTACTCCAAGTGCACCACTCGCATATACATCACTCTTATTTGCAGCCAAAGCCTTAGCAATTATCTTATAAGAGGATTTCAGTAGGATTATTGGCCACCAATGCCCAACCTTTAATTTGTTTTGGCTCTTAGGAAACACCTTGACTAGAGGTGCATCGACATCTTTGGATAAGTATGCCTTACTTACTATAGTATTTGCCATTACCACCAAATCCCATTCAATACATGTCCGAAGGCAAAAAAAAAAACTCAACATTTAAGCCATCAAGAACTGGGGATCTATCCTTCTCCATCACTAATAACACCTCCCACAATTCCTAAACAATGAAAGCCCTAACTAACCCTTGTTGTTGATCATCTAGTGCTGGCACTTTCACATGCTCCAATACATTTTCCTTCCATGAGACATTCGAGCCTCATGGCCTCCCGCAATGTTGCTCAATTTAATCTTAAAAACCTTTGCTATGTGCTAAAATTCAGTTACTAAGTTTCCCTAACCATCTTGCACTTTGTCCACCACTGTCTCTTTCATGCTTCCTCTTCACTATCTAGAATTTTAACTTGGATGGATAGCCCCACTTGACGATCATAGGTGCCTACTCAAAATCTGAGCTCTTACAAGTCACCAAGCCTAATTTCCTTCTATGTTTCCACCAAAATGATGGAGATGTTGAGATATCGAGCTCCACTCGCGATATGCCAGGGTGACTGTAGTGCATTTATGTCACCGACCTGTTAGCTGGAGATGCGGTTGGTACACCGCCCATGAATAATAGCTGGATGACAGCTATCCTTATCTACACTAGTTCGTGGCTCAGTTAGTATGCCACCTTAGTTAGTTGAGTTTGGTTTGAGACCCACATATAGGGTTCCTCTATTTCTTTGTACTTGAGTTCTTTTGGCTTTCACAACTAAGAAGAGGAAAATTGTTTTCAGCCTCCACCTTTGTGTGTATTCCCCCATTGTGCATGTGAGAAAGCCGCAAGTGAGACTCCTTCCCTCTCTCCCACAATCTTCACAGGAGACACATGGGTCTGTATACTACTAATCTTATAGTATCCCTTACCTTGAAAAGCACCCCATCCTCACATGCCTTTTAGGTTTTGTCTACCTAATACTAGTCTGTAGCCACACACAGCACTCCTCTAAAGGCAAGATCCCACGTGTCGTATGGGTCCCTAATACCAGAAGCACATTCTCTCCAGTTAACCTCAATTAGATCACAAAAAGCATTACTTTGAAGATGATCCTTTCCAAACTTAAAAGGGACATCAGGAGACCTTCCTACCCCAATTGGTAAAGAAAAGCTCCACAACAGTGGAAGATGATTCAAAATGCAGGTATGTAAAACTCATCTACCACCCATGGGGTCTTCCATCCACTACCACTCCTCGAAGGTACAAAACCTATCTATTCTCCCTGTTTCCTAGTTATTCCACAAAAAACCTCCTAACCCCTCAAAGATAAGCTCTATACAGTCCACCAAATCCCAATCTAAGCAAAGCTCACCTTGATCCCCAAACAACCCTCAACCCAAATGAGAATGATCCTCTGCACATTCAGTCATGGTCCAATCGCCACGGTCCAATCGCCACCTAGGATCCAACTGCACCTGGACATTTTTTGGCCTGCCCTTTGGTTAGAGCCTTACTAACGGTTCGAGTTTTGGAAAGCTAAAAATGGTGATTATATCTATTTGTTGGGGTGAGAATTTCCTATCGGTTGCTAGCAACTTTGGTAGGCTGGTATTTATGATTTTGGTACAAAGGTGATTGTTCCAAGTATGCTCCTTGTAAGAGGCTTTAATGCATGCATTTAAATAGTGACTTCATCCTCTCTCTCTCTCTCTCTCTCTCTCTCTCTCTCTCTCTCATTCATCTTGTTGACTTTTGGACCATTTGCATTTACTACTCTTTATACACTCTTTCCTTTTCATGCCTCCAATTTTATGCTCTCTCTTAAGCATTTCACTCACCCACAGCAGGCCTAATGAATGATAGATATATATCATTCACCTTGTTTTCATTTGAATCTTTTTTATTAGGCTAATTTTCATTTGAATCTTTATGATTGGGCTAAGTTGCACTTTTTGGCCTTGCTCTGGGTAGTAGCCTTAGCAATGATGCAATTTTGGGAAAGTCGAAATGAGGCATTTCTTGAACTTTTGGAAGTGCATTTTTCCTATTGGCTCTTCTTCATTGGACTTTAATGCAGACTTTAAAG
Organism: Dipteris shenzhenensis; assembly: GCF_047967505.1. Lineage (NCBI taxonomy): Eukaryota > Viridiplantae > Streptophyta > Polypodiopsida > Gleicheniales > Dipteridaceae > Dipteris > Dipteris shenzhenensis. The sequence continues at coordinate 16,759,871 of NC_141601.1, forward strand.
TGGTTGACTTTCTCTCTCTATCACCTCTCTCTCTCTCTCTCTCTCTCTCTCTCTCTCTCTCTCTCGTTCCTTCTTTATCTCCTAAAGTCTTCTTACACAAGATCTCCACCTTTTCTCCCACACCCTCCCTTCTCTCTCTCTCTATCTCTCTCTCTCCTCCCCTGCCCCCCTTTATCTCCTCAAGTCTTCCTCCACACCATTTCCACTAGATTCCTTTTACTTTTTTGATCTTGGGCAGGCCTTATGATGATTGAATATCATTCACCTTGTTATTAATTTAACCCTTGCTAGCAATCAATCCTTTCTCTAGGACTGTTGGGCGCATAGACATTGACTGCATGGAACACAAAACTGGATACAGACACAAAAGTAGCAATAAAGGCCCCCTCCCTATCTCAACAGCCTTAGAGGGCATTCCCGCAACATTATGTTGAACGTCAGAGAGCTTTTTGCCTTGAAGATAGGAGAGAGCATGAGAATGAGACAAACTATATGAATTTCCTGTCACTCCAGCTAGATTGGAGTTGAAACTCATTGTATTGTTTGGCTGCAACGTCTCGAAAATTGTGCACACACGTTGGAACATACATTTTAAGCTCATCGATAAAACCGGAGCATTGAATTTTGTATTGTGAGAATGCCCTCTTAGAGGCCGTTCCCATGGAGCGCCTACACCGGCTTCACAAGATGGTCTCGTCATTATGGGGTTCGTGACTCGTCCCTATAATCACCTTCCAAAAATAGGATCGCTGTCTTCGGGCCACGGTTCTACCTAGGACCTTCTACAATTGTCTAGTGGTGATGTGGCCGACTCACCATCTTGCAGGCAGTCGAAACTACGCAGCAGTCCAACCCGACGTCGCCACCACTGGCATCCACCACATCCCCTACGTTGTGATCGGAACCTTACGAAGAGGGTGTCGCACCTTGGTTCTTGGCACAATGGGGATGGCCTCTTACTTGTCAAATGGTGAGAAGGCTGCATGCTCCCACCCAAATGGGTGGGAGCATCCATTTGGGAAGAGAACTCAACTTGGCTTTGCATGTTGGACATCATCCATTTGAGCTTGTATATGACCAATGTTGACGTAAACGGGATCATTTGAGCTTGTATACAAGCTCAACATTCAAATAACATAAACGGGACCAAATACAAGCTCGCCTCCGCTATGTTGCGCTATTTTTCGATTGGGCTGCTTCGCCTATTCTAGCAGTTATCGGTCGCAAGGCAGCATGGCGAGAATGATTTTTAGGCTGATTCTATAGCTAAAGGGGAGCATTTAGAAACCCCCGCGTGATGTGCAGAATAGGTTGGGTTTGTAAGTTCTGCTTTCATTAAATGCCAACATGTGTAGCAAATGGGATTTGTAGCAAGCATCTATTTTTTCAAGCCTTAGCATGAACCTCCGCGTGATGTGCATAACAGGTTGGGTTTGTAAGTTCTGCTTTCATTAAATGCCAACATGTGTAGCAAATGGGATAAATGCTCCCTTTTAGCTATAGAATTAGCCCAAAAATCATTCTCGCCATGCTGCCTTGCGATCGGTAACTGCTAGAATGGGCGAAGCAGCCCAATCGAAAAACAACGAAACACAGCGGAGGCGAGCTTTGTCCGCATAAGAGGCCTTTCACCTGGTGAGACACTCGAAGTATCAACCGCTGTGAGACGTCAGCCTAGAGTAGACACATGGGTAGACGAAATTGTAGACAACTACGCTGACGATACCACTAACCAGAGAGTCTAGACAAATGTGAATATATTATTAAATTACAGTCATAGACACCAATAATGGTCCTGTGGCCCAATGGATAAGGCGCCGGTCTACGGAACCGGAGATTCTGGGTTCGATCCCCAGCAGGATCGTTTTGGTAATAGCCAAAAGATGACAGAATGAGATATATTTTCCTTCTCATTTTGCCCGTGTCCATTGGCTTTACATAAATCACATGATACTACCTTACACTTTGCGTGTGTCCCGTTTACGTCAACATTGGTCTTGTACAAGCTCAAATGGATAATAGATCTCAAATCGAAAGAGAACTCGGGGCGCTGCCTGGAAGGTGCAGTAGCGTCCTGAATGTCTTGGCTCATACCGAGTTTAGGCTTCAGCCCCTCTTTGTCATCTTTTGATCGAGCTTGAGCGAGTGATTAAAAGCATCAAGACATGCAATAAAAGTCTGCTTGAACCCAAATGCAAGACTAGCTGGGAGTTCCCGGGAGAACGCTTGATTTTGCAAGTCTTCCATCTAACATACGAAGGGCGAATCCGCAATGGGTACATGGCTATACTGAACGAGGAACAAGTGTATGATATCGAGAGAGAGAGAGAGAGAGCTATTCCAAACTAGAAAAATGGATCTCGAGTTCCAAGTACACATTATTGTTGATTAGTTATGGCGTCACACTTTAGGCCGCCCCTCTGTAGTCATTCCTTCGCCGTGGGCAGAGATGGAGATGCTGTCCACAAGAGGTTCCCTCAGCTGAAGGAGGTTCAGGAAACTCATATTCCTATGGAGGAACGTTTAAGTAAGCTTCCTGTGTTTAAGATAAACAAATTGATACATTTGGACGTGAAGCGTGGGAGGATGGTCGATGCTCGCCATCTGTTTGACAGCATGCCGACGCGCACTGTGGTGTCATGGACCATCATGATACTCGGGTATGCCAAGGAAGCAAAGGGTGCACAGGCTTTGGAATTGTATGCACGGATGCACCAAGAAGGTGCCCAACCGAATGATCGAACCTTTGTTGGTGCATTGAAGGCTTGCAGTAGCCTTGCAGCACTGGAAGAGGGGAAGCAAATTGACGGGAATTCTGTGAAAATAGGGTGCCTGGCAAAAGGAAGAGCCATTCACTCCCAAGTAGTCAACGGTGGATTCGAGTCAGATGTATTCGTGGGAACCACGTTGGTCGATATGTACGCAAATTCTGGGTGCATGGAGGATGCGTGGCATATCTTTGATGCACTGACCCATCGTAATGTAGCTACGTGGAATACCATGATCCTGGGGTATGCTGAGCATGAAGCAAATGTGCTGGCTCTGGAACTGTATGTACAGATTCACCAAGAAGGTCTCAGACCCAATGATCGAACCTTTATTGCAGCATTGAAGGCTTGCAGTAGCCTGACAGCACTGGAACTGGGGAACGGAAATTATCTGAACATAGGGTCTCTTGTGAAAGGTAGAGCCATCCATTCCCAAGTACTAAAAAGTGGTTTTGAGTTGGATGTATTTGTAGGAACCAGCTTGGTGAATATGTACGTGAAATGCGGGAGCATGGAAGATGCACATTGTGTCTTTGCGGCTTTGCCTCATCGTAATGTGGTTACATGGAATACCATGATCCTAGGGTACGCCGAGCGAGAAGAAAATGTGCTGGCTTTGGAAGTGTATGTGCAGATGCAGGAGGGAGCCTATCAACCCGATGATCGAACCTTTGTTGGAGCATTGAAGGCTTGCAGTAGCCTAGCAGAAGGGGAAGAAGTGACGCAAGTTGGCGAGCCAACTGCAAAACTAGGGTGCCTCATGAACGGTAGAGCCATCCACTCTCAAGTAATACACAGTGGTTTTGAGTCAGATTTATTCATTGGAAACACCTTGGTGAATATGTATGCAAAATGTGGGAGCATGGAGGATGCACTGCGTGTCTTTCATGATTTGCCTCACCGTAATGTCGTTTCATGGACTAACATGATTTTGGGGTACGCTGACCAAGAAGACAGTGAAGAGGCTTTCAGACTTTATGCACAAATGCAAGAGCAGGGTCTGTCACCAAACAATGTTACCTTCGTCGCCATCCTGAAAGCATGTGGTAACACAGCAGCTCTGGAAACCGGAAAGGAACTGCATCTTCAAATTAGTATGGTTGGTTTCGAGACTATTGCAAGTGTAGCAAATAGTCTTATTGTTATGTATGCTAAATGTGGGAGCATGGATGATGCCCAACAGTTGTTCGATGCATTGCCTGCAAGGGATCTTGCTGCATGGAATGCATTAATTGCAGGATATGGCCGCCGAGGAGAAAGTGATCTTGTGTTCCATTTGTTTGAGACAATGAGGCAGGAAGGCGTACAGCCAACAGGGTTCACATTACTTAGCATTCTCATTGTTTGCACTCATGTAGGTCTGGTGGATAATGGCCAGGAGTACTTCAAGTTTATGAGCAAACGGTATGGCATTATCCCAAGTATGGAACACTATACTTGCATGGTTGATCTCCTTGGCCGTGCAGGCCAAGTGGATGAGGCAGTGGCAATGGCCACGACAATGCCTTTTCAACCTGATGTTGTTGTATGGTTTTCCATATTGAATGCATGTCAAAAGTGGAAGAATGTGGAGGTTGGGAGGCATGCATTTACAAATGTTGTGAGATTAGATGAAAAATTTGCTGCAGCGTATGTCGTGATGGCAAACATATATGCTGGTGCCCAGATGTGGGAGCATCATGATAAGATCCAGGTAATGAGAAAAACTGCTCGAACATAGAGCGGCCAGGACTGAGCTGGTGGAATAGTGGACAACATTTGTGATATTTATGGTGGAGGATAGGGACCCCCAATCCAAAGATGCATTAATGCCCACTTGCGAGCCTTCAAATGAGGTAGACATTGGGCAGAAAGATTTGGCATTGCATCTAAGGGGCACGTTCCCACCTGTGAGCCCCCACATGAAGAGCATGAGAAGGGAAAGAGGGGAAGCCACGTGGGCAGAAGAGAGTGCTGCCACAGAGGCAGATCTGAGAGAAAAGAAGGGGTATCTATGCAAGGAAGGCTGCCACATGGGCAGCACATAAGAAGCAGCCAACGGGGCTGCAGTGTAGCAGCTGTATGCTGCAGGTGTGGCAGCCAGGTGGGCAGCTATGTATGCTGCCACATGGCTGGAGCCCAGGCCAGCCACATGGGCTGGTGGGTGTTGGCTGTGGGCTGGAGAGCCCTGCAAATAGGCTGAACAGAGGCCTTTCGTAGGGACTCGAGCTGGTCAGCAGAAGGCCCTGACAATGCAGTTGGATAGGGCAGAAAAGGGGTCAGCTGCCCAATGGAGTCGGAAGGGCATGCAGATCGGCCTTTCAGTCAGTGATTCTGGGGGGTTGAGGCTGCCTTGCCCTAGTGGATCCAAGAGGCGTCCTGCAGCCCACTGAAGCTCAAGGAGAAGAGCACGGAGGCTGCCAGACTTCCAAGGTGCCAGGAGGAGGTGGAAAACAGCAGACTGGTCCAAATCAAGGTGGCACCCTGCTGCTTGGTGGTGTGCACCGAGATTGCCATACATTGCCTGGCTGTCTTATTATAATTGAGACCTTTTTGCATTTGTTTTGGTTGCACATTATATCCATCATTTATATCCCCTCTAAATGTGAAACAAGGACTCTTAAAACAACCAATAACTTCCTTTCCATCTTATTCGTTACCAGCCTCTTGCCTGTATCTGGGTATATATATCCAATGTCTTTGATATGTATGATAGGTGTGATGGATATACCCATATGGTGTCCTCCTCTTGCGAGTCTCCATGTTGCCTCTAACCTGGACCTCATTTGCATGTTAAGGATGTGTGTGAGGGATCAAGGAGTGTGATTGTATTCGTTTTCCAGTATAGTGCCGAGGTTCCAACCGTAGCTTCTGTGATTTTCCAGACCTTCATTGTTGGAGAGAGAGAGAAACAGAGTGCAGCACGCATCATAGTCTTGCATAGTTCTGCAGATTCAAGTCTGAAGCCCTTTTCAAGACCTGCACCTTGAGGAGTTCTTCAACAGGCATAGTTCCGAGAAGATGTTCATTTTTGGCGTACTCCCATTTCCAAGATAAGGATGTTTCTCGAGATCTAGCAATTCTCAATTGGCAAACAATTTCTCTGTCTTCTATTTCCGTTTCAGAGGAAAGCAGTGGTTATCTTTTCATCAAGCTTCGACCTTCAACACCGATTATATTCTGTGACATTTGAAGCTATCCGTAGCTGGGCTACATTTTAGGCAGTAACACACGGCCTCAAAGTCCTTCAATGACACCATAGAAAGTATTTTTCAAGCTTCTGTTGTCCCTCCGTGCATAGTTATACAGAGGCTCAGCAGATCTCTGCTCCTCTGCTGCAGAGGATTTCTGGTTAGTATTCTCTCTTTCAGATCTGTACAGCTCTCCCGGTTAGTACATTTCCACTGTTGGTGGGCATGTCGACTGTGCATCTCCATTCCATCGTTCAAGTATTAGTGATCAAGTTCTGTTGCTTTCTTGGTTTCGTTCTGTGTCATTCTTTCGGTAGTCTTTCAGTGTCTCAGTCGCAGCCACAGCTTAAAGTGCTGATTCACTCCATAGCTCCATACATGAGATTTGGTTCTGGTCCGCTCGAAGGCAAATTTTGGCGAAGATTCGGACCCCCGCACTTTATTCCATTCCAGCACAGCTCTGACGCAGCTTTCGGCCACATCATCAAGGCTTTGTCACAAGTACACCATCAAGGCCAGATTCCAGATCCATCATCAATTCAGATCCTCTGTTGTCATGTCAGTAATCCGGATTCTCGGTCCCAGATCCAATTCTGGCAGGCAAATCGCATTCTGGTCCATTCATGATTTTGGATCCCGGCATAGCTCGTAGATCTTGATTGACCTCAGCTCAATTCTGGGTAGTTGTCATTCCGGATCCCGGTCCCATTCCCGATCTTGTTTTCGTAAGCTCTTGTATCCTGCTTTCTATGATACATAGAAGGTCCAATCCGACGTTATATGCAGACCTGCTCATTCCCGATCCAGCGGAGTCCTTGGTACAGATTCAGAGTGACAACTTATGTATTCTGAGGTACATTCCCAGATTTTTGGTTGCCACATCTAAATGCATTTCCCAAATTTGCAGTTTTTGCAACGTTCTTGTTTGGACGTACACGGGACCAAGTGATGATTAATTAACGGTGGGGAGTCGTCGCGGGGATCGGACGGTCGCGTCGATTTGGCTGTCCGGCAGGTTTTTAAATGCTATATACTGTTGAAAACCAGTGATTCTCAACGAACCGCAGGATAATAGGCTAGTGGTTAGATCTTGCCCTCTAATGTAGAAAGTCGCGGGTTGAATACCTAGTTGTGAGTAATTAATTAGGAAGTCAGATGATTAAAAGTTTTAAAGCCCCCCTTAAAAGCTCAACCGCTCAAAATTTCCGACATCTACGGGTCATTGATTAGGGAATCTCCTAGGTCTTGAGAGGCTCTCTGTTCGAGCCCAGCCTTTTCTTTGTGGGAGTGTGCCATCCATAGTTTAAGGTAATTTGCGACAGACTGTTAGTCTATCGCGGCACTGGGTATTTAAAGTAGATCTAACGCTCTTCATCTAACAGTCCATAAATGGCACACAAGGTGAGCCATTGGATCAACTTTGAATATAATAGTTCATAAATGGCAAACCACTAGATCAACTTTAAATCTAACACAAGCCACTAGATCAACATTAATCTTCTAACCACGAGTGACCCCTCCCTCAGGCATTCCACGCGCACGAATAATCTGGTGTCTGGGATTCTAGGTTGAAAAGTGCTCGGAATTCGGCTTGTGGCCGGCGTGGGGGAATAATCCACAAGCTGGCGTGCGGGAATAATCCGGAGTCAGGGATTTAGGGTTAGAAAGGGGGCTCGGAATTCGGCTTGCGGTTGCATTGGCCACTCACCGGACGATTCCCCTATACGTCCATTCTCGATTCCAAGCTTCAATTCCACATCGGCACACTCATACCTTGATCCACATCATCGTACCTAGAGCTTCCATTTTAGATCCCATATTACATCTTGGATTCCATGTCATCAATGTCACACTAGTGCCACATCAGTAAATTCCACACTTGGTGCCATGTTAGCATGGCCGTTGAACAATTTCTGGTGCAATTCCGTTCTATTGACCAAGTGTAGTTTCAATTTTCAGTCCTTTGATCCAATGGTCACAATTTCATGATTCCTAACACACAATGTGCGTGCTTGCGCGCACGTGTGCATGTGTGCATGTGTAATCCTACCTATCCACTGTTACTCTTGCCAACAAGTTCATTCATGTTCTTTCGTAGTACGCAAGGAGAGTGAATAATAGTCCATCCTAAGGCGTAGAAAGGGACTAGTTGCCCTAAAATTCCAAAAAATATATAAAAACAAGTGTACCTACCAATCCTTTTGTTGACCCTTGTCGTATCTATTCATGATCCAAAGAATCGTTTCGTAATGAGCTTCATGATAGTCCTCTTAGAGTATCCCCTTCTTTGGTTGATAATCCAAGTATTTAAACAAGATGAATGTAGATTCAATAGGCCTGTCAATCACAAAATTGAATGCAAGGCACTCCAAATGCAAGAACTCCAGCATGAAGTAGAATGCTAGTGCCCAAAAGATTGGAGGAATTTTTGAAGGTGCATCACAAAAGGTGCGGGCATCAAGGTAGGGATTAGGGGGATGCTTGAGAGACAGAGAGAGAGAGAGAGAGAGAGAGAGAGAGAGAAGAGAAGAAAATTAGGCAAAATAAGTGGTAATGAAAATATTAAGTTGAGCATCATTATAACATATATGGTTGGATACTTAAAAATGGAATCTCATAATAGATCTTGCAAAATACAATTGTGGACAATTAGAATGTGAACATCTAGAGAAGCACGATCACACAAATTATAGCCATTAAGCTTTCATATCTACTTGTAAAAGATATTTTGACCTTATTTTGAATGCTCAAAGGCCCAATTGATAGCCAAGAAGTGTTCCAACTCAAAGAGTCGACCTAATCTTGGCAAAAAGAGAGCAAGCCACACTCAAACCAATAGTCTTAATGCACGGCTGATAAACGACTTTAAATCCTCTAGACAATGGGCTACCCATAGAAGGTAGCTTAGACAATGGACTGCCCATCGAAGGTATAAGAGCACAAAAGTCTAGTTGAGTGCATGTCTCACTATCGAACCGATGCATGGTTTTCGGAATGCTCTTGAAATGGCACAAATGTTCATAGACTCAAAAGTCCTAGCAAAAATAGTTTGTGGTTTGAGAATTCAAGCTAGAGTTACTCAATCTCCTTGTCCTTTAAAACTATCCAAAATCTTGCAAAGGTGTCTTGAGCCTCAATCAAAAAATGAACAATTATCACTGTAATTTTTTGCATTTGATGCTGGGTACTTTATATGAGTATTGTAGTCCAAATATAATTTTGTATATCTAGATTACGCCTCACTAATAGGTCACCTTTAGTTGTTATGTGTACAATGTCTTGTACCTTGAATTTTGTTAGATTTGGAGTACCTAAGCAAATATCAGATTTGTAGAGCAAATTGTAGACTCGCATTATGGTGTGTATAAGCTTGTGTTTCTTGTAGATGGCACAAAAAAGGCTTCTGCCTTCTATGTGCTCGAAAGGTACTAATTTGATTGATAATAGCATCCTTGAATACAATTTTCATGCTATAATATAATAATTGATGCAAGGAAGCATCACTGACAAATACATTGTGTAGCTTTAATCAAAAGCAAGAAGCTATTAGACACAAGATGAAGTTTGGATTATCTAAATGGATGGATCTAAACCAATTTGAAACAAAGTAGCCTTTGAAAATCAATATCAAATTTGTGAGGCTAGCTAGTATTGGATCTACCTAGATCCAATAGGAATGCTCAATGGCTAGCTATTGTGACATTTCTCCTCATTGGCGATACTCTTTCTTGCTATACATTCGTCATGTTTATACCCATGAGTAGGCAGTATGCATGCCGAAGCACTAGAGGTATGTCACAAATGAGAGACAATTGAAGAATGATTTGGGATTAGTATGATAGTTATCAATGATGTTAGGACAAGGAAGTGACAAGGAACACTATTCAACAATGGGAAGTGTGATGCCTGTCATGGATCAAATTCATGATTTTTATGGGCTAATCCCTTTTTCTTTTCTTCTTCAAGGAAGGAAAAAGAATTTGTCAAATTGAAAGTTCCAAGCATGAAAGAAGGCAACAAAATAAAGAAAGAAAGCAAATAAGAAAGGAAGAAACTAAGCAAGGAATCTAGCTGCTAGCAAGAAAGAAGGACACACTCTTATGAGCCAATAACGATACAAGTGACCGAACAATCCTTTAGCCAAAAAAAGCTACATAAATAACTAATGATTTTTAATCATGGGGTTACTTTGTGTAATTGTTTGTAGTTTTTTCAAGTCCTTTCAAACAATATTGTTAAGGTAGAATGAGTTGCTTATTGTTCCATGCTTATATGAATGGTCTCATGCACATTGATATTTGACATAATGGATTTTGATATTGAGATATTGCATGCATACACTGATGCATAAAGCAACACACATGCATGCACAAGCATGAACATTGCAAGCATGCATGTGCCTACACACACGTGCATGGACATGCGTGCATGCATCCATACACACATGCATGTACGTGCACATGCACACAAAATAATTCCATAGTGTCTATACAAAGCAGACATCTATGCATTTATCCATCAAGTATAACACAATTTTATAACATGTATTGGTGATTATTTTGATTGGCTTTCCCCCCCATTTTTTCCTTGTAAAAGGCTTGCAAGAGCCATGATGAGTACCCTTCATTCAGCAAGATTGTACTCCATAGCACCTACACCTACCATGGTGGAGTAAGGTGGACCACATTTAGCCATGAAAGAAAGAGGGTAAGGGAGAGAGTGCTTATGGTGGTTGCCGAAACGGTCAACTGAATATCTAGTGTATTGGGGTAAGGTTCAACCACACCTGCAAGCCAACAAACCTGAAAAAGATTATGTGAGATAATGAGATCTCCAAGTGTTTACTTTTGCAATTTTGGAATCCCAATGCAACTTGCCTTTATATTCATGTGAGGTGCCAATTGTATTGGAGAATTGTACAATGCGTATCTATGCTTTGGGGCCTTTTCTTTGAAAACTTGTATGGAGATGTGAATTAGATGTGTGGGTACTAGAAGCACAACAAGAGAATCAGCTTCAAGTAGGAGGCAAGCTACTACAAATGTAGCTGGTAACAAAAGGGCCTCACTCGATACTGTGCACAATGTGGTTGATAAGACTATGGTTGGAGCTATTGGCGCTAATGCAAGTCAAAATGAATATTCACAACTACAAGTGGATGCAACATCCTCCCCGCATAATGCTCATGAGAATTGGTACAACCAGAGCCTTTATTGAAGCTTCTCAAGAAGCACAAAGGAGAATAGAAAATAGTGGGTGTGAAAAGATAAGCCTAGAATGGGAGTTTGCAATCAATGTGCATGACAATGGTCAATGAAAATCCAAAGTTTTCCATGCAGAAAAGTAGTGTGTATTTATTGCTTTATATCATGTCATACATCAAAAATATAGGACCAAAACTATCTGTTGTGGCTAAAAGAGCCCTTACATCCTAAAGAACAACAAAAGTATAAACTCCTAAAGAAGTAAAGAGTGACATTTCAAGGATGAAATGAAAAGCTGGAGGTTTCTTCCTTGAAATCTGAGGTAGCAATAGCAGAGGTGTCTGAAGAGTGTCCCTGGGAAACAATAGTGTTAGTAGAATGTCCATGAGCAGCATAAAGGCCCTGGAGAGGGTCAATAGACATAGATGACAAAAGGGCCAGAACCATGGATAGGGTCACCTACTTGTCTTTGTGAATAAATCAATTGCACTCTACCACAATCCAAGGGCAAGCATAGTTGCTCAACAATTGAGAGAGAAACTAGAGTCAAGTTGAAAAATACAAAAAAAATTAATTTGGCAATTTATAAGCAATTAGTCTAACATCATATCTACCATTGTTCCAACACAAGCTCAAACTCCAAGCATACATGCTCCCATAAGTAATGAGGCTACTCAATTCCATTTTAGTGGTATTGGTGCAAGCACACCTAAATTAAGAAATCAAGAAATACTGGCATCTACATTTCAATGGTGTTGGTGCAAGCTCATGTCGATAATTGGGGACACCAGAAACACTTTCATCTACACTGTGTAGAACTAGAGTTGCTAGTGGGAGTGCAAATCATAGCATGAGGCAACCATTAATCATAAAGACTATGAGATTCAAGACCTTCACATGGTTGAATATATTTTTGGCTGATTGATTTCGTGTTTTGGTTATCCACCGAGTATGGTCCTAATGTTGACATGCAAAATGCATGAGATTTCATTGTGATATAGTGCAAGTTTCAAACCGCCTACTTATAATACCTTGCAGACAACTATACTAGACAAAGCATACATTGAGCACAAAGATCACACCAAAAATATTATTGCATAACACAAGATGTTCTAGAGAAAGTGATGGAAGAAATATCATTTTCCGCTGCATAGTGTTAGGTATCTCTTTGATTCAGAGTACCTAAAATGGTTGCTAGATTCATGAATGATTTCCATAAGGTGGATTGATCATACTATCCCCACAAGACCGTGCATTCACTAGGTGTTATAATGAGCTAGCCAAGTATTGAATACAAGGAGGGTTTATTTGCATCTATTAATGTACAAGCAGTAGCCAAAACTACAAATGCACAAAAACCATAGATGATCAATCGTGCTAGTTGTAAATTCCTATGTCCACTTGCCATGAGGATTTTGGCACAACATGATCTAACTCAGGTGCTGAAAGGGAATTACATCAACTATAGGTGCATCCATAGTACTATGAGAAACATACTCCTAGAAGATCGAGCTAAGAAGCTTGTATATATTTATTGTGGTCATAAAATGTTAGCTATCTTAGGAGATGTGAGATATGAGGTACAAGCTCCAAAATGAACATATGATGTTGCTTTGGATCCCACCCTTGTGGAGAGGTTCCTCCATCATTGAAATGGCCATTGCAATCCAAACAAATGAGCATAATTGTGAGGTGATTCAAAAACGATAGGTCTGAAACGGGTTTAATGGGTTTTGTAAATTGTATGAGATGTGTTTCATTAAACTGTGAAAATATGCACATTTATACCTAGCTTACGCATCATGTCATCATGGATGTTTTTATCAAAGGTATATATATATATTAATATAAAATCTTGGCGAAAGTTTATCGAGCTATTTTTTTTAGTTTCACAATATTGATAGCATATAGCTCAATTTTGTATATTTTCTTCGAATTTTGAAGTAAAATATGTAAATCTTGGTGAAACTTCCCATTTTTCACTTAAAAGTATCAAATCTTGGGGAATGTTTCAAACATTTTTTTTAAAGGGCATACAAACTTTCGACACCAATATAAAAGGTTCTCTTCTTTATGAAACTAACATGAAAAAATCATCCCTACATGTCATATACAAAAATATGCAAATAAAGATAGTGACTGCATACATGAATAAAGTATTGGTCATAGATGAGTAGAGTTTTGCACGATTACACCGCTACAACTAGCCAGTGTGGTAGCAAAAGTCAAGTGATTGCGTATGACGCACAAGAGTCATCAACGATATCCCAAGGCCTCCATGAAAACAAACAATAACTCTAAAAACATCAAACTATAAATGAAATCCAAATCTCCCCTGTCCTATTATCTACAAGCGACAAATAAAAAGTGAAGCTTCATCATCATCCTTCTCCTCACCTGCATCCATGCCCTCAATGGCCTCTTCCTCGTTGCTACTAGCACTTCTAGGAGACTCCTAATATGCATCTTCATTTGGCTTATTTTTGCACTACTTTCTTAGCAAGCGAACCTAGGGAAAAGTAACTTCATTTGAAATGGGTGTCAAACATATGAGACATTGCCACATTTTGTATGAGTTACTTAAACCCAAGCCCCCAAGTGCCATGATTCCACAAATAGTGCAACTCAATGAGAAGGTCGCCTAGGTCATCGAGGAAGCAACACAAGAACCGACCCTTAGAAAGGGGGTAGTTACACAAGAACCTTACTCCAAGCCCATGCCCATGCCATCAAAGGACATCTTACTCCCGAGAGCACCCATAGTTCTACCCGGACATAACCCGCCTACTATAGCAAGGGTCGTGGTACCATAAGAACCTGTTAACGCATCGATTACAGCCACACAAGAACCTATTTCCACACCTGTTTTCGCACTAGTTATAGCCACACAAGAACCTATGTATCCTACCTCAAGGGAGTTCCATCTGAGTGAACGCCGCCGCGCTAATATACCCCTGACAACCAGGATGAGGCACAAACTCAACACGTGCTCTACTTGGTTGATGTCACGTTATTCGGCCGCTCGACATTCGTCTCCATTGCATCCCACATAAGCATCAAGTCCAGGTCTAGGTGAGTCTGTACGGTAGGCATATCACCACCATGCACCAATAGCTCACAAGTCCCTAGTATGCCAATGCACCCACTCACACGGTCAACAGCATTAGGTGAATATGGCTAGTACATCTCTTGTGCATTATCTTCATGTTTTACATTCTTGCATGCTGACCTCACAAGTCCACGTGATGTCTAGTCCATTCACCTCATGTTTCCCTTTGCACTACACCCTTGACATCCACCACCCCCCTTTTTCCCCTTTTTTCCTTTTGCCCTATTTCCCTTGTCCCTTGCTCTTTTCTCTCTCTCTCTCTCTCTCTCCCCCCCCCCATTCTTCCTTCCCCACAACCCTCCTTATCTCTCTCTCAAATTTTGACAATTGCTATCCCAGTGGCCGTTGCCTTCCTATTATCCCGCCGGCTGTTGCCTTCCTGCTATTCCATCGGCCATTGCCTTCCTACCATCCCACTGACCATTGCCTTTTTGCCATCTCGCCTGTCGTTGCCTTCCTGCCATTCCCACAGCCCGTTGCCCTAGCTTCTATCCTGTCAACCCGTTGCCTTCTTGGGATTCCACCGACCATTGCCATAGTTCCCATTCCACCAACCATCGCTTTAGCTCCTATCCCCACGACTTGTCACCTTACGCCATCCCCCCGATCGTAGGGATACCAAAAACTATAAAAGGACCTCCTATTCCCCCGGGTTGTTGCCTTAGCAAAAACAGTGAAACTCTGTCGAATTTCTACCAGACTTCCCCCAACCTTTTGCCCTCTTCTAGCTTGCATTCTAGCCCCCAGTTAATGTCCTCAGCCTCCTCCTCTTCCATTGATTCTCTTCTCATGCAACTTCCCTCCTTTCCCATGGATCCTAAGAATGAATTTTTCAAATTCGAGATAGAGCTTGGCCTCCATCACCCAATTCCACGGCTCACTGGCCCCTCCGAATCCCAGAGTATGCCCTCAGGGACCATTTGAATGCCCTCCAAAATTCTAGTAGAGGACCTACAAGCGGAGGAAGAGATCTCAACTCAGCAGGCCACTTAGGATCTACCAACAACAAAACTAGCGCCACTCCCTCCAAGTCATCTAAAAAGTGATTTCCAGCCCCAACGCAAGGAGAATACAAGATTGTGTGGTCCCAGATGCACTCGCCACTTGGAGAAGCCTGGCTGCAGCAACTCAACGGATGCGCCATCCACTCCCAATATGCCTACAAGGGACACGACTACACCCTCCACTGCCACAATGCAGCTACATATCAAGCACTCAACGATCCGGAGGTTCAAGCCTCTCTAGCAATGACAGGTCTTGGATTCATGGCGAACTGCCTCCCCTATCACACTTGGACATGAAGCTATTGGGCGAATTCCTCCAGGCCTACAACTCCAACACCAACATCGGCATCCTGCGTGTCGCGACAAGCAACCCCTACTTCTACCACCTCAATGTGGATGTGGTGTGAGCCGCCTTCGGCTTCCCAGTCATTGTCGACAAGTACGCGTAGAAGAAAATGATGCCCAAGGCCCTCGGCTAGATCTGCATATATGATCGAAAAAAGAGCAAGGGGTGCATCCACTTCTCTGAAATTATCAAGCTAGAGTTGAAGAAATCCGCACATGCACTCCAGTGGTTGTTGACCCAGGTTGAGCATACGGATCACCACCAATCCAATGTGCCCAACATTCTGGCAAGATTGACAGCCCTCTAGGTCACCAATTGGGTAGACTATTTCTATACCCAGATTCAGGAGGACCTCAAGATGCACGGCGAAGTCCTCGGCAACCCTATGCTCTACATGTCAGTACTCTACCATATGCTACAGCAGCAACAACTGCCAATTGGATATGGGATGGTTGACAAAGCCACCATAAAACCCATGCCAGCCCCGATGAGGAGGAGACAGAGGTCATACCAAAGCGATCAAGGACAGAGCTGAGTGCCACCCCTGCTAAGCGCCTCGCTCAGCCACCCCTCCACAATCAGCTGCTCGCCCAGTATGAAGACCGATGGGTGCAAGAAATCCTACACAGATAGCACCGAATGGAGCACTCTGATCCACACTCCAAGGGCAAGGCCGCACCCCAAGACCCCATCCACGTCGATGACCTCCCTGGGGATGACACTATCCACATTGGCCTCCACCCCAGAGCCCAAGACACTCAGGCCACCCCCTTTGCACCCCAAGTCTCGGCCTCAGCTATTGCCCACCCTCAAGAGACCACCTCCTTTGTCACCGGCTCCTTCTCGTCCCTATAGGCACGGCTCGCCGAATCCCTTCAATTTTGTAGTGCACCCCAGTATCAGACTGCGAGTAGTTACAGCACCATGTCAGCAAAGCAGCTCTCCCACACCGATCAGATGGAGCTCCAACTACTTGATGCGATGGCCCAGCTCCCACAGTTGGCATGAATGATTCTGCAAAGGCAACATGAACATGCCTTCTAGCTCTCCTCTACTCTTCTCCAGGCACAACTCTTTGCGTGCGATAGCCATACGCTGATGGTCACCACCCAAGCTATAGGGCAAACCGCCCTCGACAGAGCGAAAGAGTATTGCAACAAGGCCAAAGAGCTAGAACTCTCCATCAAAAAGCTCAAAGATGAGCTTTCTGCCAGTGAATCCCTAGTCCAAACCCTCATGCACCAATTGGACAAGGCAGAATCTAGCCTCCACATCGCAGAAGAACACAAGGCGCAAGTTGAGGAGCAGCAAGCAAGACTCAAGGAGGGATCCGACTGACAGATCCAGACCCTCCAGGATCTCTTGGCATAGGAGCGTGCACTCACTATTACCATGTAGGCAAAAAATGAGCATCTACGTACCTCTGGCCACCCAGAGGAATCTACATTGGAAGATAGGGAGCAACCGGAGTTCCAGATGTAATGGGAGGTCTCCACCCAACTCGCCATATACATTCTCGTCCCATGCACCATCCCCCAAACCCTACAAATGCACTTTGATGCCCTTCATGTACAAAACCTCACCGCCCAGTGCACTCCAAACAATCCTTCGCCGTAATCGCGATCATTATCGCCCCATCCTCGCCATGTCATACTTCTCTCTCAATCTTTAGCCCGCCAGCCTCTCCTTTCTTTGTCCCTTTGACCTTCAGACCCTTGCCACCCACCCCATCTTGTTCAACTTCCAAGCATGGTGCCGGGTCATCATCGAGTCCACCAATTATCCATCGGACGATGACATGATGCAACTATCCAAGCCCGATGAACTCAGCCCATGGGTCTTCACTCCCAACAGCCTCCAAGCTAATATCAACTAGATGCATACCTACAATCGGGCCTCAGCGGTCCAAATGCAAGGGCACCTAGTTGCATACCGCTCCACCATCTACCATCCTCTCGGCATAATCATTCTGTATAACCAAGTGCTACAAGCTCTAGGACTCTCTTAAGTCCCTTGGTCAGCAATTTTGAAACAATCCACGTACCATATCTCGAAGTAGTCACCAAGGAGGAGGGGCAAGAAGCCATAGCACTCTTCAACTCCACCGCCCCCCCGGTTGAAATCCCACAACCGCCTCCTGCTAATCTCGCCCAACCACCCCAACAAACTACCCATCCCGTCCCACCCCCACTCCCCCGCACAAACCTCCCCGAGTACTACTCCAATTCCTCCAATACAAGCTCTACATAGCACAGGACCTCCCAATCCATCTCTCCAATGCCCTTGTTGACCTTCCAAAAGAAGCACCAGTAATGAACTTCAGCAGAATATCTGATACCTCAGGCAGCGCGTCCCATAGTGGTGACATCTTAACTGGTCCCTTTGAGAATTTTGTATGAAGTGGACTCATCTGATAGCTCTTTTGTTAGGAGGCCTTCTAAAGGTTCGAACTTCTCTTACTTGTTGTGAAGCTCTTTCACTTCACATATAATACAGATCTCTCCTCCCCCCCCTTTTTTTTAAATTAAAAAAACAAAAAAAAACAAGAGAGATGGCTAAAAGTTTGACATAAAACATAAAAGCTTTAAGATGAGAGAGAAAGTAAGCAAAGTTTGACATCAAAACATAAAATCTTTAAGACGAGAGAGAAAGTAAGCTTTTAAAACTCCCCATTTTTCTATTAAAGAGGGAGAGAGGTGTGATCTTACATCATGCAACATGAAAACAACTGTGTATGGAAATCTACAATGCTTATGCCCCTTGCAATACCATTCTGATGGATAGGATGCGCCTACCTCAGGATTCTACGTCAGTCCTTATAAGTTCCCCATATGAGGGGAATCCAATTAACATGTGAAGACAGGATCTGAGAGAACCTGGCTCATCCTTGTATCAGGGTTCATTGCTGGGCATTGTAGTGACCACATCTGGTGGACAGAAAGTCCATAAAGTACAATTTGCTGCAATTGTAATTGCCAGCCACATTATGGCTGGACTTTTGGCTGACTTCAGGTTAGCCACCAAGTCAGCCCAACTTCCAAGATAACCCTAGCTCGGTCTAATCAGGTCGGGCTGGGTTGGGCAACAAGGGAGCCACATGGCAAGGGGCAGGCCTATAGTCAACCCAGGGTAAGAGCCTTTACAAGGGGTCACCCCCTCTCCTCCTTATTCCCTCCTCACCTCCATAGTGAGACTTGTGTAGCTGCTGACCTCCAGTCTGGTGGGCATCGGTTGAGGAGTACATCTAAACTTGTCCACTCTGAATTCAGCCTGCCTTGGGGCAGCACATTACAAAGGAAGAGATCTTCTTTATTCCTCCACTGTTTGTATTCAGCTTTTGGTACAGTAGTCTTATGATTACTTGCTTCCACCATATGCATATGTGCATCCCTCTCATACACTTATCCACTAGATATCTTGAACAGAGGATGCCAGTCGTGCACAGATACTTTAGGCTGGTAACCAGCAGTCTTGTGATTACTCGCTTCCACCATACGCATATGTGCATCCCTCTCATACACTTATCCACAAGGTATCTTGAACAGAGGATGCCAGTCGTACATAGATACTTTAGGCTGGTAAACAGTATTTGGTGGGTTAACAGCTTGATCCAGGAAGACAGAAAACAAGAAGAGAAATAAGATGAGTGCCGTGCCTCCCCAAATTATCTGATAGCAGTGGAATGGCTACACTTGCATTTTGTAGTCATCAATTGTCCCCACAAGAACACTTTCCGTCCTTTAAATTGTGAATGCAACTCGCTCTCTGCAAATAATATTCCGATATAAAAGCCATAGCCTTGTGACAATCATTACAAAGCCCTAGATTTTTTACTACACGTATGGGTGTTCCTTTGGGTGTATTGATTAGGGCACAAGCGATAGCCAGCTTCTCACTGTGCCCACACAGTGCATCTTCCTTGTCATCATAACGTACTTCCTGTAACACACTGTTGAAATCAGATATATATCCTCCTCCTATTTTGCAAGACATTTCTTTCAGCTTTGCATATATCTCTTTGCTTTAGAGATGTGTCCTATCCCCGACTGCAAATGTACGCACCATTCCAGTAAGGTCAGTCCACCAGCTCTGTCCTGGCTTCTTCCATGCTTGTACGTTCCTTCTCATGGCATGGATCTTATCATAGTCATCCTGCATGTGAGCTTCAGCATATATGTTTGCCATCAAGGCATAAGGTGCATGAAGCTTTTCATCTAATCTCACCACGTTTTCAAAAGCATGCCTTCCAACCTCTACATTCTTCCACTCTCGACAAGCACTTAACACCGTCAACCATACTGCAACATCATGTTTGAGAGGCATCTTCTCTGCCATTGCAACAGCCTTGTCCAGTTGGCCTGCACGGGCAAGGATATCAACCATGCAGGTATAATGCTCAATCATTGGAATAATGCTATACTGTTTGCTCATAGTCTCAAAGTTTTCTTGACCCTTGTCCACTAGACCGTCATGACTGCATACAGTGAGAACACTAAGAAATGTTAGCCCATTTGGCTGTATTCCTTGTTGCCTCATTCTTTCAAACCAATGAAACACGAGATCACTCTTTCCCTGACGGGCATATCCTGCAATCAATGCACTCCAAGCTACAACATCCCTTTCTTTAGGCAATGCATCAAACACTTGCTGGGCATCAACCATGCTCCCACATTTGGCATACATGTCGATAAGACTGGTTGCTACAATTGCAATGGTCCCATAACCAATCCTGTTAATTTGAAAATGCAGTTCCTTTCCAATTTCCAGAGCTGCCGTGTTGGCACATGCTTTCAGGATTGCAACAAAGGTGACACTGCTTGGTGAGAGACCTTGCTCTTGCATTTGTGCATAAAGTCTAAAAGCCTCCTTATTTTCTCCTTGCTCAGTATATCCCAACATCAAGTTAGTCCAAGTAACAACATCACGATGAGGCAACTGATCAAAAATGCATCGTGAATCCTCCATGCTTCCACATTTTGCATACATATCTACTAATGTGCTTCCCATTAATATATCTGCTTCAAATCCACTCTTTACTATTTGGGAGTGGATCGTTTTACTTTTCACCATACACCCTGTTTTCACAAATTTCCCGGCGATTTGCTTCCCCTCTTCCAGCACTACCAGGTTGCTGCAAGCCTTCAAGACGCCAATGAAGGTTAGAGCATCCGGTTGTACATCTTCCTGGTGCATCTGTGCATACAATTCCAAAGCCAGTACACTTTCTTCTTGCTCAGCATAGCCCGAGATCATTGTAGTCCAGGTAATCACATCACAAGGAGAGTAATTGTTAAAGACACACCGTGCATCCTTCAGAATCCCACATTTCACATACATATTCACCAAGGTGCTTCCAACAAACACAGCTGACTCAAAGCCACAGCGTACCAACTGGGAGTGGATGGCTCTACCTTTCACCAGGCACTCTGTTTTCAAAAGTTTTCCATCCACTTGTTTCCCTTCTTCCAGTGTTGCCAGGCTACTGCAACAGTTCAATGCAGCAATGAAGGTTTGAGAATCCGGCTGAACACCTTCATGCTGCATCCATGCATACAATTCCAAAGCCAGCACACTTTCGTCTTGGTCAGCAAACCCCAGGATCACGGTTGTCCATGTAACCACATCACGATGTGGCAATTCGAGAAAGACATGCCATGCATCTTCCATGCTCGCACATTTTGCGTACATATCCAGCAAAGTGGTTCCCACAAAAACGTTGGATTCACAGCCACTCTTCACTATTTGAGAGTGGATGGCTCTACCTTCTAGCAAGTACCCTAATTTTCCAAATCTCCAATCAAGTTGCTCCCCCTCTATGAGTGCTGCCATACTACTGTAAGCCTTTAATGCACCAACAAAGGTTCGCGCACCAGGTTGAACACCCTCTTGCTGCATCCGTGCATACAATTTCAAAGCCAGGACACTTTCTCCTTGCTCAGCATACTCCAGGATCATGGTATTCCATGTAATAACATCACGATGAGGCAATTCATCAAAGATACGCCATGCATCCTCCATGCTCCCACATTTCGCATACATATTGACCAAGGAATTCCCCACAAATACATCTGACTCAAAGCCACATTTTACTGCTTGAGAGTGGATGGCTCTGCCCTTCACCTGGCACACATCAAGTTGCTTTCCCTCTTCTAGTGCTACCAAACCACTGCAAGCCTTGAATAGACCAACAAAGGTTCGAGCATTTGGTTGGACACCTTCCTTGTGCATCTGTACATACAACTCCAAAGCACAAATACTTTTTTCTTGCTCAGCGTACCCCACGATCATGGTGGTCCATGTAATTACATCACGATGAGGCAATTCCGCAAAGACACAACATGCATCCTCTATGCTCCCACATTTTCCATACATATTCACCAAAGTATTTCCTACGAATACAATTGACTCAAAGCCTAGTTTCAGTACATGAGAGTGAATGGCTCTACCTTTTGACAAGCATCCTATTTTCATGGATTTCGCACCAGCTTGCTTCCACTCTTCCAAAACTGCCAGGCTACTGCAAGCATTCAATGTGCCAACAAAGGTTCGATCATCCGGTATCACACCTTCCTGGTGCATCCGTGCATACAATTCTAAAGCTTGCACACCCTCTTGCTGCTTGGCATACCCCAGGATCATAATGTTCCATGACACCACATTGCGCATTGGCAGGCTGTCAAACAGATGGTGAGCATCCACCATGTTGCCACGCTTCACGTACATATGCATCGAATTGTTTATCTGAAACACTGGAAGGTCGTTTACACGTTGTTCCGTAAGGGTGGAAATTTCCCCTCCCGTGGGCTGGGGCGATCTCTTGTGGACGGCAGGTCCATCTCTGCCTGCACCAAAGGAATGACAGCAGAGGGGCAGTCTAAGCAGACACCCCATCAGTAAGGAAGACGCAAGCAGAGGGCTACCCCTTAAGTATTACAATTGTGCGTTTCCGCATTGCATTCATTCAGGACGACTCTGTACTGCGTATTGTGATAGGATTTGTTGGGCTGCTGCAATCCATGATCCTCGTTATTGTTTCTAACAGACATGGGCTCTCGTCATATTTGGGTGATGCTGAAGTTGAATGTCATGATGGTGAACGTGAAACTTATCCTCGAGTAATCTGTGCGAGTCTGCAGCAAATATTATGTTCGTTAGAATGAAGTATCACATAAAGTGAAGGTAAAAACAAGGTGAATGATATCTAATCATTCATAAGGCCTTCCCAAGATCAGAAAAGCTAAAAAGAATACACTGGAGATGGTGTGTGGAGATGGTGTGTAGGAAGACTGCAGGAGATAAGAGGGCCTTCCCGCGTCACGGCTGAGGCTAGAGGCTGCTGGTTCAGCATTCTAGGAGAACTAGCCCAACACAAGCCCCTACTGACTGTGCTCAAGCTCACAAAGCATTCAGATACATAAAACATCCAATCCGAGTCCCGTCCCCTCGTGCTTGCTGTAGGAGGTTAAATCTGCTTTTGCAGCGTGTTACATCTTGCAAACTGTTTCAACAAATGGCATGGAGGATGGAAGGAGATGGGCCAATCAAAGTCTTTGGGCATTGGACTACTGAACCAGCATCCCTGCAAACACCCTTGCTGGGCTAGCAATCCAATGCCAGAAAAACTGATCTCCAGCATTATTAGCAGCCATGGGGACGTGGAATCTTGCTGCTAGTGGGGCTGGCATAGCCCTGCTAGCCTGCGTGGGGAAGCCCTCTAAAGGAAGGAGAGAGGGAGATAGAGAGGAGTTGGACCAATCATAAAATTTAAGACTTTCAAAAACTAGAATGCTTGGCCAGCTCGAATATAAACATGTGTAGAAGACTTACTGAGATTAGACATAAATACATGGATTAGTCATATGGATTATGTATTTGAAAGTTAAGTGAAAATTGGAAGTGCTCATACGGTTATCATTTAAAAAATAAAATAAAAAATATGGATAGAAAAGGGGATCCCAATTTTGAACTTAAGTTGGATGTTCCTCTATTATAATTCAAAGTAGATGTATGTTAGTTCTCAAAACTACCCTAAAGTGGAGCTATAACCAATGTCTATTAAGCCATACAGGGTTGTGTCTATTGATAAGACAAGAAGATGGCTATTTGTGTAAAGCTGAGATAAGGCATATTATACTAGTAGCATGAAGACTGTAGTGCTCAATTTATGTCTTATAGCTACCAAGAGCAAAGGAAATGCCTTGCATGACTCTGGTGCTAGCTAGGGATGTGAACATGTGGAGAAGTCATATTAAGTTTATACATGAGTGGTATGGAATGTTTTCCTTACTAAAAACACAATTATAGATATGCGGAAGGTATAGTGAGGTTAGACATTAATGACATGGACTAGTCATGATATGCAAAGATTTTCTTGATCACATCACCACTAAGCGACAAGATTATGCACTATGCTAATCTTCATTTCTTTGATTAGAATTTTTGATATGCATGATAATCAACATGGTAAATAAAATATTGTTTTAATGTCTATCTCATAATCTTCACATATTGTTTTTTATAGAGATCCATTTGTGCTATGTGTACCTTGTAAAGAATATATTCGTCTAAAGTATGATGTTCGTTTCAAGTTTGCAAACTCCAGCAAAAACATATAGAAAGAAAAAAGATTAGTAGGTTTGGTATGGAATGCTAAAGCAAAATAAATGTGCATGAGAAGAAGGTGCTCATTAGAATGCATGCACAAGGATGGGGAAGAGAGGGGAAATGGGAAAAAAAACAAGAAAATCCATACATAGCATATGGCGGAGAGCCAGCACAACTATCTTTGTAAATTTATAATCATAGGGGAACGTACCTTTCCCCCGTTTCTAAAAAGATCAGCACCAGTGTTGGAGGTGTAGCACATGGGAGAGCTTATCCAGGGTTGGATGTGTTTCACAAAAAATAGAGTAACCTTGCAATGTCATATTTACATGGAGTATCAAATGTGTCTTTTGGGTTGCCAAGTTTGGTATGCTTATTAGCTATTGAATAGTGCTTGCAAATTAATAAAGATGATTGAGTGTTAATGTTTGAAAAGGCAATTAAACCTGCTAATATGTGACACTAATAAAACGTTAAAAAAGTCCAACATGATGATGATAAGGCTTATGAAGAGCGTGTTCAAAAACTGACTTACCTGATTGAATCAATGGTTTAAGAGTGAAAATTATCTTAGCACAATAAAATAGTAACATCATTTGTCCAGTGACTACAATAGCTCATCAACGTCAATCTAAATATGAACAACAATACTTGGCCTTACTTCATGCCCATGCACTTCCAATAAGTATTCTTGGTACACTAAACTCAGTTCCCTTTTATTTATTTGTTATATTGCACCCAAGCATGGTGTTTTTTAGACCGGGGTTGTTTTTAGACCTACATTCTGTCATTTCTCATGTGAGATCTAATACTTTAGAATGCACCATATAGCTTTATAGGATTTGAAAATTTCATAAAAGCCAAGTAAACATTTATGAAACCAATTATGTGCACAATTAAAACTATAAATCTGGAGTGGTTGGCGACGTGGAGACTAAATTGGCCGTCTCTGTCTAAGACCTTGACCTTGCTGAGGCCAGTATAGCTAGGAGAAGCTCGCCGCTTATGAGCCACTGTTATGTTGTCGCCCCTAAATTCAGGCTCTTGATGCATAGGAGTGCCACTTATGACACCCTCCACCATCCTCAACGTTGTTGTAAGGGTTGGGCTTTTCCCTTGCTAAGCTCGCCTCGCAAGGTTCTCTGCAGTAGGGCAAGCACCATGGTACTTCCCTCAAATGAATGCGTGTCTCTTGGTGCTTTGCAACAACGCATTAGCCAAGTCACTGACACATACATCGTACAGATTCAACGCCCCCTTAAATCCTTCGACAACCAAAAAACTTGCATTGTACAGGCTCAATAAGATTTGTCATGGGCGCGTGCGATATGTCCTCCGTGTCCTATCAAGAGTAAAGTATAGTGAGTGGTTCATTTGCAAAATTTGATGGGAAAATAAACTTTTGTATTTGTGAATGGATACTCACACCAACAAAGTGCTTCCACCAACATGGATATCGAACATGCCACGAGTTCACAGCCAACATTCCATCACAGGGGTGTTCGAATCAGAAACCTTCCCTGTGCCCCACCAAGCCCGAATGTACCTTTGCTATGTGGTTGCATCCTCCTCTACCGATGCACACCTCCACAATCGGCACATGCGTTTGTGCTCGTCTTGGAAGTTCCTATGCACATACTGGGAGGTGTGGATTTATAGGCTTTGCTCCCAATGGAAAAGGCAAGACCTTTTTCAGCCATGCATCATGTTCTCTAGTCCATTATTGAACACTGTTCATACTACCCTCTAGTTCGTGCCAGCCATTATTGAACACTGTTCATACTACCCTCTAGTTCTCTAGTCCATTATTGAACACTGTTCATACTACCCTCTAGTTCGTCTGCCATGAAGCCTTTAGAGTCTACAGTGATCCGGATGCCCACACTTCTCCATGACATCATTTAGCTTTGATTAGAAAATGATCTGACCCTTAGTGTCCTCCTCTTTCATCTTGCACACTGCAACAGTCATCAACTATTGGACGTTGCTTCATACAACTAAAGTTAGGCATAAGCATCATCCTTTCGGTGCTAGAGGGAATGAAGGAATACTAGCATTTGCCTTACCTCGGATCATATATGTGAGCAGCCATCGTTGTCCACCCGCATAACACCGTACATGGTCAAAACATATGTAGCTATTTTGTAGATCTCAACCACCAGTGTAGCGCATTGGCTTCACCAGATCTACCTCCGAAGCAAGCCCTGTTGTTGACATCTTGAAGATAAAGCATCTGCTTTCATCATCGACCGCTCGACCGGGGAAGAGGCTCCTATGGAAAAATCTGTAAGCACATCTTTGGTTCAGCTTCAAGAGCCTAGACTCCATCCCTTCATCACTTTCAACACAAGCACCACGTACCATATGCTTGAACCTGAGCCAAGTTGTCCATTCGACTGCGTGTTATGTTGCTTCTAAGAATGCAAAGAAAACACATTTGCATGTAGTTGCCATTCGGTTGGCCCTGTATGGTTTACCTATGCCTTTGGACAAGAGGCTCCAACTCCTCAAGCATTGCCATCAACTCCCTCCCTCTCTCTCTCTCTCTCTCTCTCTCTCTCTCTCTCTCCCCCCTCCCTCTCTGTGCCTCAGAAAGGCCTCTATATTTCCCCCCTATCTTTCTCTTTTTTGTCTTGTAATGAGGGTTTTTGTGCCATGAATGTAGGTCTTGCAAACCCTACCTTTGTACCATATCCTCAATCCGCATCCTAGCAAGAATGGCATCACCCGTATTCAAGCGAGATGACATCGTCATCTTGTATGATGACAAATACGATCCCGTGGCTCAGACGTGCATTCGTCAAACACATGAGTCGGAAGGCATTCGATCCGATGACGTTGGTGTCATGATTTCATGCATGTATGATAAGTCCCCATTGAAAGGAATTAACAAGGATGGGGTTGAAGTGGACCTCAAAGAGAACGTGTTACTCGTGTGGCCCGTTAAACAAGTGGTGACCTCTTCTATCATGTCCTTCTTCCTTTGCATCAGCTTAGAGTGGGCTTTGTTGGATTTTCTTGAACCCATTTTACAAATTTTTGTGAATAGATACTTGATGATATAGCCCAACCTAATGATGAGGACATGCCTCCGACTGGGGGTGCAACTTCTGCAAGAGGAAGACTGCATGGTCCCAGGGGTGCTACTTCAATGCAAGGGGGGGTGGATGAAGAAGGACAATTCATCTTGATCCCTCGGACGTGCAGACTTATCGGTGCATCATCAATGGGAGGCCTGTCCTCAGAACTCCGTGGAGCCTTGGCAACATCTGCTGGGGCTACCGCTGGTGCTACTAAGCGGGATTCCAAAGGAAAGAGGAAACTTGTGATGCAAGAGAGTTCAATCAAAGAAGAGGAGGAGAAGGAAAACGAGGATAGTTCCTCCAGTGAGCGTAGCGAAGGCGTGAGCACACCCTCTTCTTGGGGGCAACATGGCAAAGGTAGAGGTCGACGTGCACCAAAGCAACTGGCTAGAGACGAGTCCGAGGACGATGAAAAGGAGGGTGTCCTTGGAGAGATGGCACTGAGCGCCTCCTGCGACAAGACAATTGTGCGGGAGTGCATCGAGGACCAACTACAATCATTCACTATGAGTAGTTTGGTCTTTTGAAGGTCTATAATCTCAAGGCACAGAGTTCGTAGGTGGAAAAAAATATCCCAGAGAGTACAAATACTTGTGAGCACCACCTTGCGTAGCGGCAAGGACAAAGCAACTCAACTTTACCCCTTCTCACTTGAGTGTGATTTAATAACAACCTAGAATGCCTCTAAGGCTTTGGCCTAGCCTAGTGGTTTGGGTATTGGGCTTCTAATCCCCAGGTCATGGGTTCAAATCTTATAGGTTGGGGCCTAGTGTCCTAGCATGTTGTTGGGTGTGTGTGTGTGTGAGTTGACCACAGCTATGGACCCTGTGCCCACTGGTCCAAGGCAGGTGCCATTGATAGAAGCTCAGGTGGGTGAGTGTTGTGTGGAAAGAAAACCACCACCTAGGATGGGCGGGCACTCGAGTGTTCACAAAACCTATGAACTATATACAATGAACCTGTAACATTTTCATTTTTGCCTTTAAATTTAATTTTCTCAATTGTGTAAAATCTGCAAAATTGTAGCAAATTTAGGACCTATTTCCACTACCAGCAGTTAAATAAAGCCCCTAATAGAATATTTTTTAAGAGTGGTTTCCCACTAGTTTATTTAAACATCCATTTAGTTAAGACAAGTAACGGGTCCCCTAAAATTTAGTTGAATTTTAAGGAGTCTCAGACAAGTTTTTAACTTGTTTGCAGGGAATAGTATTGCCATTGCTGATCTATCGGGAGGAGTCATTATGGGATCACATCACCATCGTTGACCTAGTAGAGGAGACATCATGGGATCACCATCACTGATTTGGTAGAAGGAGCCATTATGAGATATGGTGGGCATCTTTTTGGCTTTCTTTTCTCTCTACAAATGCTAGCATCTTCAATGGGATCAACTCGGGCATTGCATCCATGCTATAATGAAATGGGGGAAGCCGATTAATCTAAATGTCATGACTGGCAAACCATGCAGTAATGCATGCATACCATGATGTACCTACCCCACTCTCTGCTAGTCGTATGGAAGACTCTAGTGCCAGCCTTGGAAGTCTCTCGCAAGGTAGGTCCCAAACTCTTTGGAGGAATGTCACTATCTAAAAAATGGTATCAACCTGGAGAGGGTTCATGGCAAACTTTGCACATATTATCTGATGGGCGACCGAGGGCTTACTCTGAATCATCCTAGAGCCCATAATCACCTATGGCCGCTCAAAAATCCTCCATTCTACTGCTGAAATATCACACCCCCAAAAAGGTGCCGCATACATGGCAGTCAGCCTCACTAGAGTGTTGAAAAGCCAACACTTCGTCAGTGGATCCTGGAAGTGCACTTGGAAGCACTGTCGCTCTAGTCGAGCCAAAGCATCGCGTCCTCATGTGAGTCGTGCTCTGGTTGCGTGGGTCATCGTGAAAATTGGCCTGTGAAAACTACACCCAAATATGTGTAGGACTACACAAGCTATGTTGGTGAAGCACTGTGTAAGAGGTGTTGAAGATCATGACCTTGGTCTTCCTGAGGTTAACCATCAGGTGTCTCTCTTGGAGGACTATGTCATTCACGTATAGATCTATATAATCAAGTCAACCAGTGGTGCTCCCTTGCCTCCTAGATGGTCTATGAAAGATGTAATTTCATCAATGTAGAGCCTGAAGAGAGTCGATGACAGAGGGCATCCCTGCTTTACCCCAATCGTGCTCTCAACCTAGCTTGATAGACCTCCTGGGACACAAACTCTCCCTCTGACAAACTCGTATAGGCTCACCACTCCCCAGATCAGAACCTCTGGAGATGGTGGGATTCCCCCCTCGAAATGAGCTGATCACCTCATCCATTCTGTGGGTGAGGAAGGCCGTTGCTTACAGCGTGTTAGTCACCGCCGTGAGATCTGTTGTGCCTCGAGTGATGTCAAGTGGCCAAGGGATTTCTCACGTGTGAGGTGAGCTCTCATCTCTCTGCACTCATCATAATACCAAGGATTCTACGGCATCTTCCCTAGTAAGGAACGTGCAAATCGAGTCATGGGGAGACCTAATGGTTGCGTCCATGGCCACTTTGGTAAGGGTGTTTGAGGCGTGGGCATGGTCTACATCATCTCCAAGTAGTAGGGCTAGAAGCCCCTACACTAGGTTGCTCACATAGATGAGGGCGTGGCGTGGACCCTCCCTGTGACTGGCATAGTGGTAGAGATACAAAAGGCTAAGTACGAGTGATCAGCACCAAGTGGGGGAGGGAGGGGGGAGGCGGCACAATAAAGTCATACATCTGTGAGGTAAAGGCCAAGGGACCCAATAGGTAGTCTACTGTGCTTGTCCCTCTGCCATGCGGGAAACAAGTGAGACCACCAAATGATGGCCATCTCTGTAGAGCATTGTAAATGATCAAATCATGGTGGACAGCCCCTAGCTCAAGTAGACGTCATCCATACTCTTTCATCTGTGGTGCATCTGCAAAGTGTCTCACTATCCCAAGCTCAACTACATCTAGTTCTCGTACTATGAGGGAATTCGTATCAAAGTCCAACAGGCCCACCTGCTTATTCCCCGTGCGTGCATTGAAGTCACCAAGAAGGAGGATGTCCCCTTGCCTGGAGGATTCAATGATATCATCTTGAATCGGATGGTTGAGTAGGGCTTGTAGGTCATATTTAATCATCATGGATGCTTTGTTGAGGATATGAAAAATAAAGGTCGCTTGATAGCAAAAGGGAAGAAGAAGGGCAAGATGTTTATGTTGGATGCAGACATGCCTGAATTGAGTGTAGCAATGTTTGCACATGGGACCAGTGTAGTTGCAGATATTGATATCTGGCATAAACGCATTGGTCATGTTAATGTACAATGACTTAAATTAATGCAGGCCCAAAATATTGTTGCAGGATTGCCTAAGTTCAAGGTTGCAGAAATGCATAAGGTATGTGAAGCCTGTCAATTTGGAAAACAGGCAAGGAAACCATTTCCTAGACATGTTCAAGAGAGTAACAGGCCATTGGAATTAATCCAATCCAATGTGTGGACTACTAAAGCTGCATCTATTGGAGGTTGTCATTATTTTGTCACTTTTATTGATGACTACAGCAAAAAGATTGGGTGTGTTTTATGAAAAAGAAAAGTGAAGTGTTTGGGCATTTCAAAGCTTTTAAAGCTATGGTTGAAGAAGAAACAGGCTTGAAATAAAATGCCTAAGGTCAGATGGAGGGGGAGAGTACCTCTCAAATGAGTTAGCAAGGTTCCTGCAGGAGCATGGCATAAAGTAGCAATATTCATGCAGTCATACCCCACAGCAAAATGGACTTGCATAAAGGAAAAACAGGCATATTGGAGAGGTATCTCGTGCCATGCTCAATGAAAAAGACCTGCCATATTATTATTGGGCTGAAGCAGTTGCTACAGCAGTCTACATAATGAAAAGGAATTCCACTGTAGCAATACATGGCATGACACCAGAGGAGAGGTATACTGGTAGAAAACCAGATATTTCTCATTTGAAAGTTTTTGGTTGCATTGCCTATGTTCATGTGCCAGATGAGTTGAGATCCAAGTTGGATCCAAAAGCTGAGAAGTGCATCTTCTATAACCCTTCTACTCGTAAGTTTACAGTGAGCAGAGATGTTATTTTTTATCGGATGAGCAGCTGGTATAAACCAGTAAATGTGATTCATGATGTAGATGCAAAAAATGGTAATGCTGCACAGAATTCACAGCAGCAATCACAAAATATTAGTGGACCTGTAGTGTCCTCTAGCAGTGGTTCACATACTTCGCCATGGATAGGCAGGTTGAGATCAGGAGGATCTCCTCAAAACAATGTAGATAGTGGTATGCAAGTATCACGAAAAGGAAAAGAGAAAGTAGATTAGCCCATGGTTGATGTGAATGCAGGTCACTCTTATGTGGATGGTGAATCCAGTGGCTCAGAACAGAGCCTTGATGATGAGTTGGGTATTCCTTCTGTTGTTACACCTAGAGTAAAAAAGACAAGGAATGTTTTGAGAGCACTTGGTAGTGAGCCTATTTTGTGCAGGTCTACCAGAGTTAAGTATCATGTGGATAGGCTAAAATATGGTGGATTTATAGCCATTCACTATGCCTATATGGTCAAAGTGATACATGAACCAGAACCCACTTCTTTTGAGCAAGCCATGGGAAAAGAAAAATGGGAGAAAGCCATGGATGCCTTGGAAGTAAATGCTACATGGGAATTGGTGCCTTTGCCTAAAGACAAGAATGCAATTGGCTGCAAGTGGGTTTATAAGGTGAAGCAGAATGCAGATGGTTCTGTGAACAGATACAAGGCAAGATTAGTTGTAAAGGGGCATGCACAGACATATGGCATTGATTATGAAGAAACATTTAGTCTGGTTGCAAGGATGGCAATCGTAAGAGCAGTCATTACTATGGCTGCATCAAAGGGATGGTCTTTACATCAGATGGATGTAAAGAATGCCTTCTTGCATGATGATTTGCAAGAAGAGGTCTATATGGAGCAGCCACCAGGTTATGTGCATGCTGTTCATCTTGAGTTTGTTTGCAGGTTGAAGAAAGCCTTGTATGGCTTGAAGCAAGCACCCAGAGCATGGTCTGAGAAGATAGGACAGTATCTTGTCACTATTGGCTTTCAGATTTCCAAGGCAGATTTCTCACTTTATGTGAGAAAAACAAAGAAAGGCATTATGTTGCTTGTCATTTATGTTGATGATTTGATCATCATAGGTGATAGTGATGAAGATATCCTTCATGTGAAAATGCTATTGAAGCAGAAGTCTGAGATGAAGGATTTGGGAGAGCTGCGTTATTTCTTGGGCATTGAGGTGATTAGATCCACAAGTGGGATATGGCTCTTGCAGAGGCAGAATGGATTGGACATGTTGTCCAAATATGGGATGACAGGCTCTAAGCCTATTTCAGTCCCTTTGGAGCAGAATGTGAAGTTGAGCACAGATGCAGGTGAGCTTCTGGAAGACCCTACTATGTACAAACACATAGTAGGAAGTTTGATTTATATGACTATTACAAGGCCAGATTTGAGCTATGCTGTTGGGTTGGTAAGTCAATTTATGCAGGCTCCAAGGAAACTGCATTTGGATGCGGCTAGACAGATACTGAGGTATGTGAAGTCCACATTGCAGTATGGACTATTTTATGAGACTGGGGTTCAGATATAGTTGCATGGATACTTTGATGATGATTGGGCTGGTAGTATTTTTGATAGACGATCTACCAGTGGATATGTGTTCTCTTTTGGGAGTGCTGCAGTTACTTGGAGCAGCAAGAAACAGCCTACAGTTGCCTTGTCGAGCACAGAGGCTAAGTACAGGGGTGCAGCAATGGCTGCATGTGAGGCAACTTGGTTGCATGAGCTACTTTATGATATGCATCAGTCTACAGATGGGCTAGTTGTCATTTATTGTGACAACATGAGCAGTATACACTTGGCAAATAACCCAGTCTATCATGCTAGAACAAAGCACATTGAGGTGCATTATCACTATGTGTGGGAGAAGTTTCTAGTAGGTTTTATTGATCTAGTTTATGTCAGCACAGAGGATTAGGTAGCTGACATGTTCATGAAGGCATCGGGTGCAGAGAAGCTGCGCAAGTTTAGAGACCTGCTTGGTGTACAAGAATTGGGATTGAGCTCGAGGGGGAGCATTGAGATATCGAGCTCCACTCGTGATATGCCAGGGTGACCGTTGTGCATTTATGTCACCAACTTGTTAGATGTAGATGCGATTGGTACACCACCCATGAATAATAGCTAGATGACAGCTATCTTTATGTACTCTAGTTAGTGGCTCAGTTAGTATGCCACCTAAGTTAGCTAAGTTTGGTTTGAGACCCACATATAGGGTTCACCTATTCCTTTTGTACTAAGAGAGAGTTCTTTTGGCTTTCACAACTAAGAAGAGGAAAGCTGTTTTAGCCTCCACCTTTGTGTATATTCCCCTGTTGTGTATGTGAGCAAGCTGCAAGTGAGACTCCTTACTTCTCTCCCACTCTCTTCACAATTTCACCACATCTTGAAGCTTTGATTTGCAATCGGTCATTACTACTTCCATGTAGTCTAGCATCTACTTTCTAGGTAAATGTTTGCTTGGGTGTAGCTATTTTTTGTGAGGCTCGGGGCATTTTTGTATATAGATATTTTGCCTGACCCATAACATATGTATTGCTCAAGGGAGTCGATAAAATTTATCTTGAACTTGTAGTACACATTCCAATCTTGAACATGAGACCAAAAAAGTATGGAATAAAGATTTGGAATAGGAACGTTAAAGCATTACAACTGCTATGTTTCATGTGAAGCATGCATCCTGAAGAGTATAGGATATAACTATTATTAAAAGATATCACAATTTTATTTCCTCGTATACATGCAACCAAGTAATCATACAAAAGTACACTACATGAGCTTCTCATTAATCAAAGGATGCACCTAATTCAGAACATTAAATGTGGTTTTAGGAGCCTCCAATATTGTGCCAAAATTATGCACACCCATTTGAGGGCACACTCCATAAAGTTTTCTTGTTTTGTTGAAAACCAAAACCAATTGAATAAATGGAAGCCAAACTAGTGGGACTACTACATGGTAGTCTTAAAACATTGATAGTTGGTGATATTGCTATCTAGATTTTTCCTAGAATGGAAGAATTTGAAAATGTGCAATTTGTGCATGTACAAAGATCTTTCAATAATTCCAACACTATTTATAATTTTGTATTGGTTCTTTTTATATGCAATTCCTTGCTATATGACTTATAAGCATGTCAAAGGTCATTGCAGTTCATAGAATGGAAGAATTTGAAAATGTGCAATTTGTGCATGTACAAAGATCTTTCAATAATTCCAACACTATTTATAATTTTGTATTGGTTCTTTTTATATGCAATTCCTTGCTATATGACTTATAAGCATGTCAAAGGTCATTGCAGTTCATAATATACAACATCAAATTCAATAGCGTGCCCTTTGGCCTATTTGTATTCATTTGGGCTACATTGCACTTGCTTGCAGGCAATTGGTATGTCCAATTTTGTTGATGTGTATTGCCGGAGAGGGGAAACCATGGTGCAACAAGCTGGGACTGCAGAAACCCAGGAACAACCTCCCGCCAAAGGTGGAAGCAGCAAAGGAGGAGACCGTAGTCATGGACGCGAAGGCGAAGGACAGGGTGGTCCTCGGGCAAAGACCTATTTTTTCTGCTTAGGGGAAGGCCAGTGGCAGGATAAATTTCTAAAGGCTCAGGTATGTGGGATCAACAGAACTTGGAACGACAAAAGATGGTGGGCATAAGAAGCACATTAACCAGCTGATTTATATCTCTCTTTTTCAACCATCAGGATGGTTTTAGATGATCACAGTCCAAGCCAACCCGTGTATGACCCAAACCGACCCATAAATTAAACTAAACTAATTTAATTACTAGTAAAACAAGCTAATTTATCTACTAGGAAATACAATAATTTCAACCATCGGGTTGGTCATCAATTATTTTGGTTACGAAATATATTTTTGTTTATTTTCTCTTCAATTACACTTGTTTAGGACAACCACATAACTCCTATATGACCTGAACTAAATTGGTCATATATTGCATGATGTTCCAGCCACTCTTGCAATATATTCCAGCCACTCTTTTTATGATAGGCAGCCTAGAAGGAAGTTTTCCTTTTCTAAGCCCTCATTAAGCCATGTGGCGTGATTATAGGTGTTGATCTTTATGAAGATCCAAGGGTTTAAAATGTGCTTTCTATTTGTGAGCTCTTCTTAAGCCACGTGTATAATTTTAGGCCCTTGATTTTAGATTGGTTTAAAGGACTAAAACACTCCTTCCAAATTTCACCTAAAAGCATACTTTTTTATTCATTCTTCCCACAAATCTATTATATAACGAGGGAGATAATTGCATATTTTCTTTCTTGCCATCACTTGATTGCGTAATTGTTGGACAAAGCTCACGACCTTGTTACTACTGAAACTCCAATTGAATAATGATAAGGATTCAGGTCCAATTTGGAGTTAGAGCCATGACGGAAAGGCTACCTACCGCAACCTAGTTTGAGTGCTCTGAAGGTAGTTTGACTTTAGCTTACCGCAACCAAGGCATCCCAATAGAAAGCTGTACTCTAGGCTGGGTGCTTCCATATTGAGCACGATGAATGACACGATGAAGTCAATACCAACAACCTCCATGCACACTGCGTTCAATCTTCCCAGCAGGCGAACTCGCCGCTTAGCCGCCATCCGAACCAAATATGGTGCCAGCTCTCATTTTGTCCATCCCATTTTCTAGCACATCCTCAGGGTCACAATATTCACCCCAGACCCTCCATCGACAAGCACGTGTGAAAAACTTCGACCGTGTGCCATTGCGAAAATCATTGGTATCCGCATATCTATGATAGGAACTAGTGCGACGACGACTAGCACTGATGCTACATGGAAAGCTTCCACCTTGCGTACTACTGTCACTCTGATCAATGGCTGTATGAGTTTTTTATAGAATTGTGACACCAGTTGCAGCAACCGTCCCAAGGAGACTGGAAGCGCCGCTCTAGGAGATCCTCCATTCCTGCTTCAGCTAGCTAGGGAGTGCCGTACCGGTTGCGCCATCGCTGTTCCAGATGGCCCTGGTTTCGAAATCGCCTTAAAAATTCGAGCTTGATATCCTACCTGGGATGGCTCTTGCATCGCTGCGAGATCCGGCACTGCCTTGAACTATACTTTCCAAACTTTCTCCGGTCTCGGAATAGGTGCCGACACTTTGTCCTTTGGAGCCAAATTGATCACTTGTCGTCTCACCACTTCTTGAATAGGCCACTGGAGTAGTGCTGGTTTCTTTCTAGATTTGCCCTGCATCACTCTGCCCGAATGAGTTACGACGTTTACATTGGGCGAGATGGCTGGGTCAACTTCCTTAATCTATACCATTGGCGGACTGTTTAATTTTGGACTATTTCGAGTCATGTGATTCTCCTAAACCAGTCCTTTGGTTGGAACAACATATATTTTACTAAGATTGTATAGGTCCAGATGCCACCTATGCAACTGTTCTAAACTAACTATGTGAATTTTTTTTGTTTTGTAGTATTGAAATTGTTTTATATTCTAGTAGCTTGATTAGTTATTGTTCTAAACCAACCTAGTGGTTGGAATACCAAGCTGGTACACATTAGACACCAGATATGTAACTGTCGTAAACCAAACCCGACGGTTGAAATTATTTTATTTATAATAGTGATTTTTTTTTGTTTTCAAGTAGCTTGATTGGACTGTGTTTTTGCACATACCTATGTTTGTTCTCCTCATACTAGTGCAGAAAAAAAAGTGTTTAGTTTCTCAAAATTTAATTTCTCACATGTTGGTTGAGCAGACAAAGTTGTCTAAAGTTTATGGCTCAGAACCCTGACTTTCCAATTGGGCAAAGGAGCTTTAAGCATTGTAAGCCCTAATACATCAAGAACCTCAAAGACTAGATTGTGTGTTGTTGTAAAACATACATAGACTTTGAGCTGACCCAACAAGCTTTGAATGACTTAAGATCTGGTTGTGTTGGAGCATTGCTCCTCCATGGAGATAGATGTCCATGTCTCATAGGTGAATGTGCAGTCTGTAGGCCACTTTAATCTTGAAGCAAATGAAAACTCCAACCTCAATAGACAAGAATACACAAGAATCACTCTCAAGGACACTTAGATCTGAGATAACAGACAGCAATAGCACAACCAAAACACCTTGTAAAAACAGGCTTAAAATTTTTCAAGTTGATGTTAACGTTAAGGCACGTTAGACACACACTCTCCTATAAGACACCTTTAGACACTCGCAAAAAATACTAAAAACCCTAAATACTTTGAAAATTGGACAACGCTATCTTCTGTACATGCATGGCTAGCTTGCTGCAAACCCGATGCCACGCTGGTCGCTAGCTAGTGAATCTGGACCCTTATCTTGACTCTTAACTACAATGCTAAGTGTACTTCTAACAGCTAGCAATGCTAGTAAGTTGTAACCAAGGTCCAAATCTGATACAATGATAAAGTTGGAGAGAGGAAGTCACAGAGAGAATGGAAAGGGGGGGGGGCCGAGAGAGAGAGAGAGAGAGTTCGCGTGAGGGTAGAGGGACAATACAAACACAATCTACAACTAGTTTATTCAATAATACACGTTTTTACACTAGCTTTAGGGCCCCATTCAGGGTTTTCCCCTTTTAGCCTTTTGTAGTCCACTTTGGACAGTTGTCACCGAGTTGCCTCGTATATAAGCAACTTGGACTTTCGCATGTTAGGATCGTTTGATTGAGTTTTTACGCACACTACTGCCATGGCCAAAGGACAAACAATATTCTGTCCAGGAAAACTGCTTCTGCATGGCCCAGCACAGCAGATTCCATTGCTGGATAGATCTGATGCTTTGGAGGGCACAACTGTACATGCAGGGTGAGCAACGGCCTTGTGCAACCATCACAAACTGCAAGTATTTTAGGATATCCCCTTCGTGTAAAGATAAAGCCATGCCACCTTCTCACTGTGCTGAGAGAATCCATTTCCCTTTTTCATCATCACATGTTTCCTATAAAACAGCATCCAAATCAGGGCCCTCAATTTTGGAAGAAAAATGTTCCAGCTTTGCATGTATGGAGCATCTCTTCTCCCGACCACAAAATATATGCACGAATCCCTTTGTCAGTCCACTCTAAGAAACATTTCTTACTACATGGACCTTACGAGTCCTTGCACAATGGAGCAACAGCATTGCTGTCAGCCAAAACATCTGCTGCCTGAAGATTTTAATCATATACCACCAAAATTTTCAGGCTCATGGCTCCACCACATTTTTGAAGATTTCCACTGTTGCCATTTAGTCATCCACATGGCTTGCATGGCTTGCACAGCAATTATGCAAGTAGTGCTTACTAGTCAGGTAAAATATCATACTGCTTGTTCATAGCCTGGAAGTACTCCTTGGCCTTGTCCAATAGAGCCACAAGATGCATACTTTAAGCCCAAGAAATGTGAACCCGATTATATCCATTTATGTGTAGATTAAGTCACACCATATTTACTATGTTCACATAGTCCATTTTCCTGGTTCATCCCCACATGTTCCTGTAACTCATTATCTAAACCAGGCAACAATCCTTCCTCCATTGGAAACTAAATCTTTCAGCCTTCTGTACATGTATCCTTGCTTTGGGAAAGTTTTCTCTCCACAGTAGATTCATCCACAATCCCTGAAGGTCAGTCCATCAGCTTTGTCCCGACTTCTTTAATGTTCAAGCTACTTTCTCATTCCGTGAATCTTATCACAGTCTGCCCACATGTGAGCATCAGTGTACATGCTACGAGAAGAGTTTAATCTTATGTCACCACAGTTTCAGACACTTTCAACTTCTCAAGCATGCAACACAGTCAACCAGACAACACCAGGCAAGGCAGCTTCTTCACCATCATTACTCCCCCCTTGCTATGGCCTGCACGGTCCAGGATATCAACCATGGAAGAAAAGTTGTCCCGCCAGACTCGAGTGACTGCATACAATAAGAAAATGGGTGTATGGCTTCCTGCCTTTTTCTCTCTCGAGCATGAGAAAGACATTCACTCTCTCCATGGCAAACCAGGGATATATGTATCTGCTTGTGTCTATGGATTAAGGCACAAGCTATAACAACTCCTCACTGTGCCCACAAGGGCCACTTTCCTTTCTCACAATCGAACGTTTCCTCTTGTTATACAGTCAAAATCAGACATGTCCTTCCACTGTCATGCAGTGGAACTTATCACAATCCTCCCACATGTAAGCATCAGCATATATGTTTGCCATTGAAACATATGCTGCATGAAGATTTTGATCTAGTCTCACCACATTCTCAAATGCATGCCTTCCAGCCTCAACATTCTTCCACTTTCGACAAGCACCCAACACAGTTGACCAAATGACGACATCAGGTTGGAAAGGAAGCTTCTCTACAATCGCCACTGCCTCATCCACATTGCCTGCACGTCCCAGGATATCAACCATGCAATTGTAGTGCTCAATAGTCGGGGCAATGCCATACTGTTTCCTCATAGCCTGAAAGTATTCTTGACTCTTGTCCACTAGACCCACATGACTGCATACCGTGAGAACACTAAGGAATGTGAACCCATTTGGCTTTATGCCTTCCAGCCTCATTCTCTCAAACAAAACAAACACGAGCTCACTCTCTCCCTGGCGGGCATATCCAGCAATCAAGGCACTCCATGCTATAACATCCCTTGTGGGCAATGCATCAAACAATTGTTGGGCATCAACCATGCTCCCACATTTAGCATACATGTCAATAAGATTTGTTGCCACTAGTGCATTGGTCTCGAGACCACCTCTGCTAAGTTGAAAATGCAGCTTTTTCCCAGTTTTCAGAGCTCCGCTGTTGCCACATGCTTTCAGGATGGCAGCAAAGGTAATATCACATGGTGATAGCCCTTGCTCCTGCATTTGTGCATAAAGTCTAAAAGCCTCATCGTTTTCTTCTTGCTCTGCATACTCCAAGATCATGTTTGTCCAAGTAACCACATCCCGGTGAGGCAAATCATCAAAGACACGCCGTGCATCCTCAATTCTTCCACATTTTGCATACATACCCAGCAAAGTGGTTCCCACAAATACGTCAGACTCAAAGCCACTTTTTACTACTTGGGAATGGATGGCTCTACCTTTTTCCAGGCACACTATTCTCAAATGTTTCCTGTCGACTTGCTTTTCTTTCTGTGTTGACAGGCCGATGCAGGCTCTCAATGCACCAACAAAGGTTCGAGCATCAAGTTGAACACCTTCCTGATGCATCCACACATATAGTTTCAAAGCCAGCACAATTTCGTTTTGATCAGCATACCCCAAGATCATGATATTCCAGATTACCACATCACGATAAGGCAATCCCTTAAAGACACACCATGCATCCTCCATGCACCTACATTCCACATACATATTCACCAAGGTGTTTCCAACAAATACATCTGCGCCAAAACCACTATTTAATACCTGGGAGTGGATGGCCCTACCTTGCACCAGGCAGCCTATTTTCCAGAATTCCCCATCAACTTGCTTCGCCTCTTCCAGTGCTGCCAGGCTACTGCAAGCTTTCAATGCACCAACAAACGTTCGGGCATCCGGAAGAACGCATTCTTGATGCATCTGTGCATAGCATTCCAGCGCCAGTACACTTTCTTCTTCTTCAGCAAACCCCAAAATCATGGTATTCCATGTAACCACATCACGATGAGGGGATGTGCCAAAAACGAACCATGCATCGCCCATGCTCCCACATTTTGCATACATATCCACCAACGCATTTACTACAAACACATCCGACTCAAAGCCTCTCTGCACTACCTGGGAGTGGATGGCTCTACCTTTCATCATGGATCCCAGCTTCACAGATGTCCCATCAATATGCTTCCCATCTTCCAGTGCTGCCAAGCTACTGCAAGCCTTCAAAGCGCCAACAAAAGTTCGATCATTTGCTTGGACACCCTCTCGGCGCATAAATGCATAGAATTTCAAAGCCTCTGCACTGTCTTCTTGCTCAGCATACCTTAAGATCATGGTATTCCATGTAACCACATCCGGTTGAGGCAATTTATCGAAGACATGCCATGCATCCTTCATGCTCTCACATTTTGCATACATATTGACCAAGGCATTGCCCACCAACACACTTGACTCAAAACCACTCTGTACTACTTGGGAGTGGATGGCTTTACCTTTCGTCAAGCATCCTAATTTAGCAAGTTTCCCATCAATTTGCTTCCCCTCTTCCATTGCTGCCAAGCTAGTGCAAGCCTTCAATGCAGCAATGAAGGTCTGAGCATTTGGTCGAACACCTTCCTCGTGCATCCAAACATACAACTCCAAAGCCCGCACACTTTCTTCTTGCTTAGCATAGCCCAGCATCATGGTAGTCCAGGTGACCACATCTCTATGAGGCAATTCATCGAAGACACACCATGCATCCTCCATGCTCCCACATTTTGCATACATATTGACCAAGATGGTTCCTACGTATACGACTGCCTCAAAGCCACTTTTTACTACTTGGGAGTGGATGGCTCTACCTTTGAACAGGCCTTGTATTTCTGCAGATTCACCATCTTCCTTATTCTCTTTCAATGCTGCCCCTAGAGTGCAAGCCTTCAATGCACCAACAAATGTTCGATCATTCGGTTGAACGCCATTTTTGTGCATCTCTGCATACAACTCCAGAGCCCATGCACCCTCTTCTTGGTTGGCATATCCCAGGATCATAATGTTCCATGACACCACATTCCGTGTCGGCATGCTGTTAAACACCTGGCGAGCTTCCACCATATTGCCACGCTTCACATAGACATTTATCAAATTGTTTGTTTTAAACACAATATTCTCGTTTGAACGTTCCTCTGTAAGGGCATTAATTTCCTTACCCGTCTTCAGCTGAGAAAAAGTCGTGTGGACAGGATTTGCATCTTTTACTACGTCATACGAATAACTGCAAGGAGACAGCCTAAGGTGTGCACCCATCAATTAAGGAAGTTGCAAGCACCCAAACAAGACAAGATCGGTGCACCTCAGTCAAAGCAAGATCGGGGCGCAGAGAGCCGCAACCGTGAAGAAAACGACGGTCCCTGCGTAAGAGGACCTTGATGCCAAAATGGAGCGCGTCTGACCACGAGTTTTGGGATGGAAGGGCTCTGCCGCATTCCAACTGCCAACAGCCTATTCTCGTCTCCACCAAAAGCTCTTCCCCTTGCTAGCCCATGTACCCATACCTCTTGATGTAAGGGATCAGGCACTCCGTCTCTCAGTTCATCAACAAATCCTTCTGTGAAACCAGCTTGGAAATTGTTCCCCGAGGCTCGGATCGCCATTTCCAAGCTGGCCGATCGTCCCAACCAATGTTTACACTTGTAATGGAGAGCGGCTCAGGCTGGTTAAACACCTCTTTGGGGACTTGAGTCCCTCACTTGGATGTGCACACTTTCCGAGCAAAAACCTACGAGCAGGAATGTCCGTCCGCCAACCATGCTACTATACAATTCTTTTTTAATTTCTCATTTATGAAACCATACACCTACTTATTTTTCATTATAACCTTAATTTTAGAGAACATCATCTATACACTTTAGAAACTCCTATAACTACCTCCCAACCATACTCACTTTTGAGGACTATGGTAATTTAATCAATTTAAAAGAGTTTCCCTAATCTTTAGCAATCCCATATTTGAAGCTCTCATATAACAATGTATATCATATTCCTTAGATGGGAAACCTCATACTTGAAGCCATTATAATCGATCATAAATTAATCTCTAATACATTATCGAATATGGGAAGGCAACGGAGGATTTTCAAAATATTCCTAATTCTTCAAACCTAAGTACTTTTAAGAAAATGTGGTCCCTCATGAAATCCTT
Organism: Dipteris shenzhenensis; assembly: GCF_047967505.1. NCBI lineage: Eukaryota > Viridiplantae > Streptophyta > Polypodiopsida > Gleicheniales > Dipteridaceae > Dipteris > Dipteris shenzhenensis. Next base: position 16,803,093 of record NC_141601.1, read on the forward strand.
CCTACCATAATATGAATTAGGGAGAAGTTGTAACTCTCATATACATCTTGAAATTTTTAATTTATCTCTTTTATAACTATAAAATTTATAATTTTAAGCTACCATTGCATAGATCATGAAATTTTGAACATTTTTCATTTTTACAGCTCCTCAATCTGAGCTAAGGAGCAAAAGTTATGACCCCTTCTGCATAGGCTCTCCAAGGGTATTCCACTGGTGGAATAGGGTTGGGGCAATCTCTTAAGGTGGCACAATACCAGCCTGCTTACCCTATAGGTAGCCAAAAACTTCATGGTACCATCTAGCATGTGTGCACATAGGAGTTGTGAAATGGTAGGTTAGGATCATCACTAAAATCACTGTCATTTATTAAACTGCATAGGAAAATCTTCAGGGTAGTGAGATTAGCAAGGTTTTCTATCTTTGAAAATGATTTTCTCTCTTTGGTCAATAATTATTTAGAATGAGTTATAAGATGAGACTTTGGAATTTAATCCTTCACCAATTGGCACTTTACAACATATTTGTTACATCGGAGCACCAACATTGTTTGCACATTCGGTAAGGGTTTTAAACAAGGGCCATAGCTAAGGATTATATGCCATACCTAGTTAATTGCAAGCATAGGTAGGATGATGATATCTTAAAATAATGGCGCTAAAAAAAGTTATATTAGCTAGCTAAGCTAGCTAGAAAATAACCAACAAACTTGAGAAAATTCCCCTTTATAGTGGGGGGAAATCTTTTGGCGAGCTTTTTAATGTGAGCTTTTTTACCATTTCCTTTGTTTTTGCGAGCTTTTTTTAGAAATCCATACATGTTTTTGTTATAAGAAAGATGGGGAGGTTAGAAAGAGGGGGAGAGAATATAGGATATGTTCATTTTCATAGCATGTGGGAGGGGTGGAAGAGTGTATACTATGCACAAGGGGGGGGAAGGATATGAGTGGCAGTAGGAGGCAAAAAATTATGGAAGATATGTCCATGTTCAAAGTAGAAGGGAGGAACTATGGGAGATATGTACATTTTAAAAGTGTATAATTTGAAACTTTTGACCTCATATTTGGATTCCTCGTCGAATTCCGGTCATTTTGAGTACCAACATGACCATATTCTGATAAAAATTGAAAAAATGGTGTTTTTGTCATTTTGGCCTGTTTGGGGCCTGTTTTGAGTTTAGCGCAGACTCAAAACAGGCCCCAAACAGGCCAAAATAACAAAAACACCATTTTTCCAATTTTTATCAGAATATGGTCATGTTGGTACTCAAAATGACCGGAATTCGACGAGGAATCCAAATATGAGGTCAAATCTGTCAAATTATACACTTTGAAAATAAAAAAATTTCCCACATGCTCTCCCTTCCCCTTTACATTTAGTAGATGAACATAACTTTCACATTCCTCATCCTCTCTCTCCTCCTTGCACTCCTCTTTGCATACCTTATAAGTTCCCCCTCTACGTTCTCCACTATGATAATGAATATATGTTCTAACTCCCCTCCCCTCCCTTCTCCATGCCACCTTACCCATGCGCCTGTCCCTCCCCCTTTCCTTTATCTCCCCTCCCCCCCTCTCTCCTCTTAACTGTAACCACAACCCAAACTTTCAACCCACCCCACTCCATGACCCCCCCCCTCTCTCTCTCTCAGGTGAATGAAAAGCTCGCAATATTCATGAAAATTGAAAAAAAGCTCATGACAAAAAGCTCACTGAAAAATCACACCCTTTACAGTGCAAACCATTTTCAAGGTACTTTCCATCTAGAAAGTACACGCTAAGGGAGCTAATCATTTCAAATGGTTGATATTGGTCCCATGAGATTCCGAGAGGAAAGTGTTAGTAAAAGGTGATTTATCAAGTAGTTTGTTTACCTCATCTCTCACAATGCAACTAGCCATGTAGGCTCATTTATGCCGCATTAGCTAGATTGGAGCCACAGTGCTTTCACTCACATTTTCATAAACTCAATACCAAGTCTTATTTGATTCACTTGTCTACCCAGTGAGGATGTATGGCAGTCCCTGGTAGATAGACCTATCGGAGACAAGTTGGTCCAACTTTAGGTTGTACCTCTTGCTTTGGTCCACATTAGATCATATGAGTAGAGTTTGGGGCTACCCATCCATAGCTTGATGTAGTCTTCAAAGTGATCACTTATCTCCATAGAGTCAAGGACTTTGGCACTATTGATATCCAATATGTAGAGTACATTAGCTAGCCCTAATTTCATTTATGACACCGGAGGTAAAGGAGCCGGTATGCTCGGATATGCAGATTTGATGGATAGACTACTACCATTTCAATATAGCCTTGAGGCTCCTCTGATTCTGCTCACCTCCCAAGACGTGGCTCCACTCATACAAGACTTGGCTAGCACCTACTGAGCTTTAGATTCATCTCCCACACACATTGAGGATCTAGATTGGATAGTTTCAGGTATCTTCACACAAGCTACGAGTTGAGGCAAAGGGCATCCCATGTGAGAGCTGGATCTGCACTTTATGTGATATGCAGGAGACTGATACTGAGGATCATTTTTGCATTCATGAGTCCTATGTACTATGAGATTTGTGGATAGTATTACTATCCTTTCAGAAGAAGCTTCGGTGCACTCAAAGATTTTCTAGCACCGTGATCCTGATTAGAGATGCATGGTGGTATTCCTCCTCGAGACCCAAAGACAGTCATACAAATTCAGAGGAGAGCATAGGATGGACCGTCAGAGCCTAGTAAGAGGATGATCATGGAATTTTTCTCTGGTTGCCCAAGCCAAGGCAAAGGCAGTAGGGGACTAGAGGTGGCAAAGAGCTAGAAGGGACTAGAGGTGATTTAGAGCTAGAGTGCACGACTTGACAAACACAATCCTTGCGTGGACAGACTCCACAAGCACAGCCTAGGATAAACCATCAAAGCTTAGTCAGAGGACAATCATGGACTAACCCAAGCCAGCAGGGGGCCAGAGGTGGCAAAGACGACTTGACAAACACGAACCTCGAGTGGACAGACTCCACAAACACAACCTACAGTGAGAGTGAGCTTCCTCTAGGAATTATAGAGGAGGAAGGAGGTAGTGGCACTTATTAGATGATGAGCTTCCTCTAGGAGGCTACATAGGAGAGAGGGACCCTGATAGTCTAGACAACAAAGGTCCCTCATTGCTTTTTTACTTAGATTGCCAACGAGTAGCAGAAGGTAAGCGGACATCACAAAGCGATCGAGACCCATCAAATAGAACCTTAATATGAACAAAGATATTTAGTTTTACCAATCTACGCCACCACTAAGGTGAAATAGTGAATACATATCCAATCCATACTTGGAAAAGTTGAAGCCATTCACCCTCAAATAGGCTACTAGTTAAGTCAGAAAGGAGCCGAAAAGGATGCGAAATAGATGCTCTTAATGGTGGAGAAGTAAACCACTCACAATCATGTAGAGGCATCTACCAAAATTGTATTGTCCTATAACATCCACCAACACATTTTCATTGCATGCCATTGTTCTTTCAAGGTTTGAAATAATTCCACTATTGTGAGAGCAACTTTGATGCATGAATTGATGGATCATTGCACCTAACCCAAACATAAAAATGAATATGAAGTATGTGTGCTTGCAAGGCATGTATGCACTCTTCTTTGCATCATGTTGCGCAAAGTCAATACAGCTGCAACATGGAAACTCTACTATTGTGACAGAGAAGGTAAGGCCTTTAGCAATTGAACTTGCACTCCATATATGAAACATATGCACCTCATTAGGGATGATGATATCCTCTTTCATAACCTCCCATTCCACATCATTGCCTTCTCTATCCTATCTTTGAATTCCTTACTTAATTTTGATCTCCATTTGACAATATTTCCATCATCACAAGGTGGTCGTTACTCTATTTCCTTGTCACACTTTAGCACCTTGGAAAACATTATCAAGGATAGACCCTACTTTCATTCTCTTCTTTTGTTAGAGAGGCTCCCCTAGCAATCTTCCACACGCTTGGAGAATTTTGAGGAGCATCTTGAATTGAACAATCCACTTTCCATGTGTGGCTAATTGATGTATTTGCAAAACCAAATGAGCTACTTCTTGATCCCTTTTGGATGTTGCTATCTACCCTTGAAGCATGGTGCATGCACTTTTTGTTTAGCCCCTCTACCCAGTGGATTATTCAATGCTCCACACCTTGCACATGTATCTACCAAGTATCCAAAGCATGTGATGGTCTATGTGGTTCAATTCTCCGTATTTCCCAGATAGCATCATGCATGTCCTCCTCTTTGCAATTGTTGGCAGTTGGTTGACTTGAATGCCTTCCAAATGTCAGACTTTCTTTTTTGAGCAAGGACTCTATTCATCGTGTGATTGATATTTATTCCAGACAATGATTGTCAATCTAACTCTCCTCAACAGGGAATCCCAAACCCCTCTTTCTTTGTTTTGTTAAAGGTGTAGACATTGGTCTCTTGTGTTCAGGGCTGCCTCCTCAAGATGGCCTCTGTCGAATTAACAAATTTATTTCTCTGTGATTTAGTAGAACCACCCTCTAACACACGTTGTCTCATAACATCCAGATCCGGTCCAGTACCCAAGTGTTTTCCTGAGATGAATGCATGATACTGGGCACTTGTAAGGCAATCATTGCAAGATTCATAATGCACACTTCATAAGAGAAAACATATTTTCATGGTCCGATGCTTGCTCTAATTCTTGAAGGCTTATTTCATATAGATTCACTGTAGCAATAAACTTAGCATTGACTTGTTGCATTAAGAACAAGCTCCCCCACTGACTCACACAAATGTCCCAGAAAGCCATCCACCCCACTGTTGGAGAAAAGGTAGCTCTCCATCCTTCACACGAGATGAAGACTAGAACTCACTTATTTTCTTTTTCCATTCAGCTGCACAAGGTTCTATGGTTGCACTTCTTCTAATTTCTACATAAAGATTTGTGCTCTTCTTGGACCTATGATTTTATGCATCATCTTGTATGCTCAACCATACTCATTTCCCAATAAAGACAAGTTCTCACCGTGCCCTCCATTTCATTCCGATGCCCTCCATAGTTCTGAACTTGCACCTACACTATCTGCCATAAATACTCAAAATTTGGGTTTCTCATACCCGCATCTATTCGTTCAACATTTCCCAAAATTGCAATTGCACATTCGATTTTTGCACTTTAAACTCACACGTTTCTATTGTTCGTAGTTCATGTACATATGGATCATAAACATGAGCGGCCATAGTAGCCCAACATTGAACATAAATTCACCCATATCCCAAGATTTTGTTTAGGCCTCATTCTACTTACCAGGTCAACTCCAAAGGTAGGAACAATAGTGGACATTTAGAAAATGTGAGGTTGACTGCTATCGTGAAGCTAGCTAGGAAACAATATGCTTTGCAAGAAAGAGTGCACCATTTCTTCAAATCTAGAATTTGATCAAGGCCACCATCGCCTATGAAAGAATCCTTTCTTGCACACTCATAGATATCTGATGATGCCTACAATGGCACAATGGAGTAAGTGTTTTAAGCACTTCATTGAGCCTTGACTCATCTAGCTCATCATGTAGCACCCTCTTTAACCACTATCAACCACTATCAGATCAATTGTGTCACTGAAATCTCAATGTTCTTGCAGGATGGATATGGAGCTAGTTTAGCTTCCACCCGCTTACTTTTCAATCTTAGTTCTATAGGGCGATCATGCATCCCCATGTGAATTACACATCTTGTTAATTTGTTGCAATCATGAGATAAGCAATAGTAAATCAATGCACTACAAACAAGCCCATAGGGCTTTTACTTCATTTGTGTTGGTGTGTGATTCACATTACGGCTATTAAAGGAGGGGAGGGAGGGGGAAGAGAGAGAAAGGGAGGGGGTAAGAGAGAGAGGGAAAGGAAGAGGAAAAGGGAGGGGAGGGGGAGGGGTAGGGGTAGGGGGAAGGGAAGGGAAGGGGAAGGGAAGGAAGGGGGGGGGGAGGGGGAGAGAGAGAGAGAGAGAGAGAGAGAGAGAGAGAGAGAGAGAGAGAGAGAGAGAGAGAGAGGGGGAAAAGAAGGGTAGGGGAGGGGGAAGAGAATGAAGAGGGAAAAGAAGGGGAGGGGAGGGAGAAGTGAAGGAAGGGGGAAGAGAAGGGAAGGGGAGGGTGAGGAAACGGGAAGGGGAGGGGAGGGAAGGGGAGGGGATGGGCGAGGAAGAGAGGGTAAGAGGGATGGGTAGGGGAGGGTAAGGGGGGGAGATGAGGAAGGAAGAGGGGAGGGGAGGGAAGGGGAAAGAGGGGGGGAGGCAGTCATAGCACACAAGAGGGGAGAGGAGGGAGAGAGAGAGAGGGGAGAGGAGAGAGAGAGAGAGAGAGAGAGAGAGAGAGAGAGGGGGGGGGGGGGGGGAGGGGGAGAGGGACGTGTCCGTGGCTGCACACTCCCCACTTCCACTTCCTAAAATGCCTTCTTGCCCCGTTGCCCTGGAAAAAGAAGTTTGTTTTTTTTAAGGCACGCGCATAGCCGCGGCTACACGATTTTGTGTTTTGGAGGGCAAGGGGGAGCAAAAAGACAAAAATAAAGGGGAGGAGAAGAAGAGGGAGAAGGGAGGGAGAAGAGAGAAGAAGAGAAAGGAAGAGGGGAGAGGAAGAAGAGAGAAGAGAGAGGGAGAGGGAAGATGAAGAAGAGGGAAGAGAGAGGGAGAGGGAAGGGGAGAGGGGAGAGGGGAGAGGAAGGGGAAAGCGAAGGGAGGGAGAGGGGAGAGAAGGGAGGGAGAGGGGCAAGAAGAAGGACGGGAAGGAGAATAGCCTCCTTTGGGTTATGGAGAGGCTTATGGGAGGTCAATATATAAGCCACCAAACCCTAAAAATTTCAAATCTCCTTCTCTTTTCCCTCTCCCTCATTAGAATTCAAACTTCCTCTTGTCCCTTCCCTATACTAGAATTCAAACTTCCTTCTGTCCCTTCCCTATACTACAATTCAAACTTCCCTTCCCTCTCCCCTCCCATCTCTCCCTAGCCCCTACCCCCCCCTCTTTGCCCTTGCCCACCCCCCTCCCCCTCTCCCTCCTCCTTCCTCTCCTTCCCCTCATTCTTCCCTCCCGTGTCCTTGCTTCCCCCCCTTTCTTCCCTCCCCTCTCCCTCCCTTTGCTTTCCCCTTCCTCTCCCCTCTCTTTTCCACTCTCCCTCTCTCTTCCCTCTTCATCAAGGTCACTGGTCGATTGAGATTTAACCTCAGCTATCCATTCGTGCGACGTGCAACATATGGAGATAGGATAGATGGATACATGGAGAGAAGTCAAAGGAATGGGTGTGTCGAGTGCAGATGTAGAGCTCATCCTCATCTACAATTTGAGATGGAAAGCTCAAGATTCTGCTTCTTGCAGCTCAAGATACCCTCTCTTGAGTGATGTTGTCCATTCTTTGAGTGATTTTCAGAGTCTTTCTGAGGTTGTAAGGTCATGTACGGTTTTGTGAGTTTGTAAGGAAGATTGAGAGTACCATCAAACTTTTTAATGCTGAAAAACTCCTTTTCAGGAAAGGCATGACTCTATAAGCAAAAGTTCCCCAAGGTGTGACAAATGATGTCTTCTTTTGATCTTCCTCCTGAATGCGAATTTGAAAGTACCCAGAATACCCATCACATATAGAATACATCTCATGCCCTACTACTTGGTTTATTATTTCATCTTGGAATGGCAAAGGAAAATGATCTCTCTTAGTGCATGCATTCAAAGGACGAAAGTCCACACAAACCCACCACTTATTTCCTTTCTTTGGTGTGACAACTATAGGAGATATCCATTTTGAATCATCAACAAGAAAGATGAATCCCGCCTCAAGAAGTTGTGTTACCTCTTTCTTTAGTGCCTCAGCTTGGATCATTCCCAATCACCTTAAGCATTGCACCACTGGTAAGAGATATGGGAAATCATCTAACATATCTAGGTACTAGAGCTTCTCACTTCCTAATAGAGAATCACCAGGAAGCTCTTCATTGTGTTGGCATCGTTTTAGTGTGCTCAACATCCTCCACATGAAGTGTCTCTATAGGATCTTCTTGCACCACCACCTTGTTCCTTCCTGACACATCTCGATCAGCACCAAGACAAGGACTAAAGGCCACTCCTTCAACCTCACACTCTGAGCTAGACTCCTCAGAGCTACACCTTGTCTCTTCTTCTTCATCGATTAAGTCAAAGCTCGAACTCTTTGATGTTGAAGACTCCTCCTTGACAACTTCCTTTTTGTGACTTCTGATGTTGTAGTGCACCTTCTTATCATTTCCTTGCAAAATCAATTCTCCAGTATCCCAGTTTTGAATAGCCTTCACCTTGTGTAGCCAAGGCCTTCCCAAAATCAATGGATAGGCATGTTCATCTGGCTTGGTAAGGATCACCTAATAAGTAGTCGGCACAAAAAGTCCACATACATCCACTTCTAGATTCTTCACAACTCCCAAGGCCTTTATCCTAGTGTTGTTAGCCAATTTGATGCAATAAGGAGAGGTAGTACTAGAGTATTTTGAATCAGCATCTATCATGGTCTTCTCACTCATGACATTAATCGATGCACCTCCATCAATGTACACATTAGAAATCACTTAACCATCAATGATCACATCAACCACAGGTACATCATCACCAACATCTATATCTACCTTTTGAACAACAGGAATGGAACTTTTCTTCTTTTTCTTCTTTGACACTCTTGTGCTTACTAGTTTTCCCCATTCCTTATGTAGTTTTGGAGACAAAGCAAGTAATTGACCAAAGGTGATATGAGCTTACTTTTCTTTAAGGTCAGACAACAAGTCATAGCTTCCAATGCCTTGTCCTAAAGGAAAATCTAACTGGCTAATTCCCCTTCTAGATGCCCTCTTTTTCTTATTACGGTGTTCCTCTTCCTGATGTTCCTCATCTACTTCTTCCTTGCTTTCTTCTTCTTCTTTTGCTTTACCACGCCCCTGTTTAGCCATCATTACCTCTCTTTCCTCATCCCCTGAAGAAGCTTCTAACAAGGATACTTGTTTTTCTTCTTTCTTTCTCAATCTAGGACACTCGGGGCAATAGTGACCTTTTTCATTACATTCATAGCAAGTGGCCCCACTCTTATCTCGAGGCCTATCCTCACTCTTTGGTGCTCTAGGTTGTCGTGCATTAACCAAATGCGATTTCAAAGCAACAAATTCTGCCATCAAATGGGAGATATTATGATCTAACTTAGAGGACTTTGGTACATGAGGAGTGCCCATTACCTCCACCTTAGAAGTTGAAGTTGTTGAAGACACAAAAGAGGATTCGATCTTTAGAGAAGCTTCTTTCTTGGTCACAATGCGAAGTGCCTCCACGCATGTTTTTGGATCTGTACTGATTACTTTTGAGCGAAGACCAAGGCTCCAAGGCCATAACAAATTTGCTCATCTTTAAGTGTTCCATCTCTACGAGACTTTGAGGGGCCGATGATGCAGATGCCAACGCCTACCCTTTCATACTTTGTCCATAAAGTTGTCCATGAGAAAAGAGAAGGGCAAGAATATCTATGAAATAGAACATACATTAGACAAAATGCATTATTTGACAAGATCGTAAGTAATAAAGGTACTTACCAAAAACATTGTGGAGCGAATCTTGTGATTACTCCCTAGGTGAAAAGGTTCGAGCTCTAGTTGTTGGGCATGTGTCCCTCCTACGCTCTTCCTTTGTTGTGTGCCAATCCTCATGATATGCATGAAGCCGACATGCTACTAGTATACCTTTCATGCATCCGAAATCTCCAATTCATGGTGGGTCATCACAGCTCACATGTGGTATCTGAATCACCTCCTATCATACTATAGATGCTTAGGCATAGGAAAACATCCATGGAGTGTCCAAACCTATGGGCTTGATAGCATTGTGATGCCAAAAATTGATATTTTTAATTTGACATTGGTATTGTTTTTCTCTATGTTTGCTAAGAGTTTGAGTATCAAGTAATAGCCTAGCGGCTCTCACTCATTTCTATTTTCTAAGATATTGTATGGGATTGAGAGGATGAGTGGAATGGATCATTGTAAATACCATGGGTATGAATGATAAATACCTTGGTATGGGGTGAGAGTTATTTGTGTATGGGATATTATGGGGTTTTTAGAAAATAGGAAGAGTGAGTCATATAAAGAGGTGGGCTCATGTCCATGTGTTCCAATAATGTAAGAGAGACCACATGAAAGGCGTGTGGAAGGCATGTGGAGGAGTGTGGAGTCAAGAGGAATCCTTCTAGAATTCCTATGTGGAACAAGGAGGATGTGGACATATGGAAAAGAGCCCTAGGGTCCCTATGGACTCCATGTGGGGAGACTCTTGACTTTCTCAATATTTAAAGAGTCTTGAGCATCTTTTGATGGGACACATGGCAAGAGTAGCCAAAAAGGACATGGATGGTGACATACGGGCTTATGTGATTGATGGGGAAAAGAATCTATAGGCAAACAATTGTGAATGGGTGAAGGAGGGTGATAAAATCTTTATAAAAGGAGCCCTCCTCTCCCTTGTTCATCATCTCTTCCACCATTAGGGCTCATGTTGCTATAGCTCTAGTCTCCTCAAGCCTCTTCCATGAGCCTTCTCTTCCTCTTGTAGATATTCTCTTATGTAGACTCTTGAGTCCATCTCTCTCTAGTTCATTCTCTCTCGATGACTAGTCGTGGAGCTTCCGCTCCCTCTTGCACGTATGAAACCTCTTTTTCTTCCTTGTGTTTATAGTATTTTGAGTTGCATTGGAGTGGAGTCTCACTCTATTGATAATGAAGATCACTTCGTATTTCATCTCTTGAGTCTGTCTTCCTTTTTCTTTCTTTCAAAGCCTTAAAAGTTCTTTCTATTCGGCCGCTCATTGCACACACATGGTGAATCCATTTCCTGAGCCACCAAGGGATTTACTTACCCTCTTCTAGGAGAAATCTATGAGTGGTGGATCGTTGATGAAGGTGGAGTCTTGAGGGAGCATCCTACTCAAGCGAAATTAGCATGGGTGGAGGGCAGTTTTTATGACAGTTTGACCCCCTGTTAGTGTTTTGCTCATAACTTTCCGCTCGATAGTCCGATTTTGATGAAACTTATATCAGCATGAAGCTCTCTGTAAGCACATGTTTGTGTGTGATTAGATCTAAATCAAATACTACAGCAAAAAGTTAGGAGTCTTTGTGTTTCACAGTCTATTTTCATGACAGTTTTTACTCTCGTCTAGTAAACTGCCCATAACTTTTTGGCTGCTTCTTTGTTTCTTGCGAAACTTATATCAATGCAAAGCCCATCTCAAGGTGCATCTTTTTATATGTTTGAATATTTGATATCATGTCTCTACTAAAAGTTATAGGCATTTGTGTGTAATGATAGTTTGTAGAGTGTTTTGAGCTAATTGTAAAGGTATCTATGAAAGAGGTGCAATGTTTCCTCAAAACCTACCCATCCAACCCAATTTGCCCCTTCAAACTCCTCCATATATATCAGTTCATGTCATGTTAAGCTGCAAGATCTTCTTTCAACAATGTATTGCTCTTCTCTTTGGTGCAGACCATAGCTTGCTTAGATTATGGCCTCTGCTGATCCTTTCCTTCTCCCTATGCTTGAGTACAACATCACTTGGGATGTTACCATCTTCATTCTCATCTAAAGGAGGAAAGTATGGTGTGGTATCTTGGCATAAAAGCTTCTTTTTAATGTCCCTTTCTCAGTGATAAATATCTCTATCACTCAGTTTGAAAGCAGTAGGAAGTGAGGAGGTGCGTGAAGTTTATTATCCCCAACTTAATGTCATATCTTTTGGTGGAGATGTTGAGTACTGGGACATGAAGTTGGGGGTAATAAAGTTCATGCACCTCTTCACTTCCTGCTGCTTTTGAACTGAGTTGAACTGAGTGACAAAGATATTTATCACTCAGAAAGGGACATTAAAAGGAAGCTTTTATGCCAAGATACCACACCATACTTTCCTCCCTTAGATGAGAATGAAGATGGTAGCATCCCAAGTGATGTTGTATTCTGTTTTGAGCTAATTGTAAAGATATCTATGAAAGAGGTGCAATGTTTCCTCAAAAGCTACCCATCCGACCCAATCATCCCCTTCAAACTCCTTGATATATATCAATTCATGTCATGTTGAGCCGCAAGATCTTCTTTCAACAACGTATTGCTCTTCTCTTTAGCACAGACCACAGCTTGCTTAGACTATGGCCTCTGCTGATCCTTTCCTTCTCTCTACAAACTATCATTAGACACAAAGGCCTATAACTTTTAGTACATACATGAGATCAAAGATTCAAACATATACAAAGATGCGCCTTGAGATGCTCTTCACATTGATATAAATTTTGTATAAAAAAAAGAAGCGGCTAGAAAATTATGGGCGGTATACTAGATGGGGGTAAAAACTATCAGGCTATCAAACACAGACACTCATAACTTTTTGGAGACATGTGCCTTGAAGAGAGATTATGCTGATATAAGCTTTATCAAAATCAAACTACTGCAAATGATGTTTTCTTTTGATCTTCCTCCCAAATACAAATTTGAAAGTACCAAGAATACCCATCACATACAAAATACATGTCATGCCCTGCTACTTGGTCTAGTATTTCATCTTGGAATGGCAAAGGAAAATGATCCCTCTTAGTGCATGCATTCAAAGGATGAAAGTCCACACAAACCCACCACTTATTTCCTTTCTTTGGTGTGACAACTACAGAAGATATCCATTCTGAATCATCAACAAGAAAGATGAATCCTGCCTCAAGTAGTTGTGTTACCTCTTTCTTTAGTGCCTCAGCTTGGATCACCCCCAATCGCCTTAAGCGTTGGTACATAGTAGGGTCTTCCAGAAGCTCACCTGCATTTGCGCTCAGCTTCACATTCTGTTCCAAAGGAACTGAAATAGGCTTATAGCCTGTCATCCCATATTTGGACAGCATGTCCAATCCATACTGCCTCTGCAAGAGCCATATCCCACTTGTGGATCTAATCACCTCAATGCCCAAGAAGTAACACAGCTCTCCCAAATCCTTCATCTCAAACTTTTGCTTCAATAACATTTTATAGCATCTATACCCTTTTTGCTACAGAGAATAACCAATAAAGATGCACTTCTCAACTTTTGTATCAACTTGGATCTCAACTCTCATCTGACACATGAACATAGGCAATGCAACCAAAAACTTTCAAATGAGAAATATCTGGTTTCCTACCAGCATACCTCTCCTCTGGTAATGGGCACTCCTCAGCTACCAAAGTCTCTGAGTTAGATCATAATATCTCCCAATTGATGCAGAGTTTTTTGATTTGAAATTGCATTTGGTTAATGCACGACAACCTAGAGCACCAAAGAGTGAAGATAGGCCTCGAGATAAGAGCGGGGTCACTTGCTATGAATGTAATGAAAAAGGTCACTATCACCCCGAGTGTCCTAGATTGAGAAAGAAAGAAGAAAAAACAAGTATCCTTGTTAGAAGCTTCTTTAGGGGATGAGGAAAGAGAGGTAATGATGGCTAAACAGGGGCGTGGTAAAGCAAAAGATAAAGAAGAAAGCAAGGAAGAAGTAGATGAGGAACATGAGGAAGAGGAATGCTGTATTAAGAAAAAGAGGGCATCTAAAAGGAGAATCAACCACATTCAGACTTTCCTTTAGGACAAGACATTGGAAGCTATGACTTCTTATCCAACCTCAAAGAAAAGGAAGCTCATATCACCTTTGGTCAATTACTTGCTTTGTCTCCAAAACTACAGAAAGAATGGGAAAAGCTAGCAAGCACAAGAGTGTCAAATAAGAAAAAGTTCCATTCCTATTGTTCAAAGGGTAGATATAGATGTTGGTGGATGATGTGATCATTGATGGTCAAGTGATTTCTAATGTTTACATTGATGGAGGTACATCGATTAATGTCACGAGTGAGAAGACCATGATAGATGCTGATTTAAAATACTCTAGTACTACCTCTCCTTATCGCATCAAATTGGATGACAACACTAGGATAAAGACCTTGTGAGTTGTGAAGAATCTAGAAGTGGATGTATGTGGACTTTCTGTATCGACTACTTGTTAGGTGATTCCTACCAAGCCAGATGAACATGCCTATCCATTGATTTTGGGAAGGCCTTGGCTATGCAAGGTGAAGGCTGTTTAAAAGTGGGATACTGGAGAATTGATTTTGTAGGGAAATGATAAGAAGGTGCATTACAACATTAGCAGTCACAAAAAGGAAGTTGTCAAGGAGGAGTCTTCAACATCAGAGAGTTGGAGCTCTGACTGAACTGATGAAGAAGAAGAGATAGGGTGTACATTAGGAAAAAAGGGAGCTCATTTTGGGGCCTTTTAGAAGAGAGAGAAAATAGGCTCTCAACCAATTAGGAGTGGGCCAACGTAACGTTGAAAATTCAACAAAAGAAGATGAAAATAAGAAAAAGAAATAGTACTATATGTTCGTAGAAGCATGTCACATTAATGAGGTGATCAGATTTGAATCTTTAAAAAATTTATTTTTTGTGCAAAATTTGGTGATTCTGACATCGCAGACGCGTCCGAAACGGCCCAAAACCCTAAGAACGGCACTGGAAACGTTGGAATCGGACATCCGGAGGCCCGGAAACGGCCAAAAAAGGCCGAAAAATGCGATTTGCAGCAAAATGCGATATGGCACTTTTGAAATTTCAAAAGGTGCCAGATCGCATTTTGCTGCACATCCCACTTTTCGGCCTTTTTTGGCCGTTTCTGGGCCTCCGGATGTCCGATTCCAGCGTTTCCAGTGCCGTTTTTGGGATTTTGGGCCGTTCCAGACACGTTTGCGGTGTCAAAATCACCAAATTCTGCACAGAAAAGTGTTGGCTTTTATATGAACATTGAATGTAAAGCATGTGAAAGAATATATTTATTCCTTTTCACACTGACATTTCTCACGCAAGTATCCATATTTTCTTGCTTTTGTAGAGAGAGAAAAGAGAAAATAGTGAATTTCTTATAGGGCCCCAAAATGAGCTCCCTTTTTTCCTAATGGCTCGGAGGAGTCTAACTCACAGGGTGAGGTGGAAGGAGTGCATGTTGAGATATCGAGCTCCACTCGTGATATGCCAGGGTGACCGTTGTGCATTTATGTCACAAACTTGTTAGCTGCAGATGCGGTTGGTACACCGCCCATGAATAATAGCTGGATGACAGCTATCTTTATGTACTCTAGTTAGTGGCTCAGTTAGTATGCCACCTTAGTTAGCTGAGTTTGGTTTGAGATCCACATATGGGGTTCACCTTTTCTTTTGTACTTAGAGTTCTTTTGGCTTTCACAACTAAGAAGAGGAAAACTATTTTCAGCCTCCACCTTTGTGTATATTCCCCCATTGTGTATGTGAGAAAGCTACAAGTGAGACTCCTTCCTTCTCTCCCACTCTCTTCACATGGTATCAAAGCTCGGTTCGTGGTAAGGAGCTCAAGAAAGCAAACCAAGTTTGCGGTGTCCTAGTAAGAGGATCAGTGTTGCTTTCCTTTTTTTTTTTTGAGTTTGGGAGCAAATCTCTGCAGGTAGCACAGCCAAAAAGTACAAGAGTGCATTGTCTCAGATTGGGATGCCCTTCGTAGTGTGGCAAAAGAGCAATACATGCTACAGGTGTAGGCAAAGCCCTCAGTGAAATTATTTTTTTGATTCGAGGCCATTTCAAGGCCGATTTTGGTGGCAGAAGTTTTCTGCAGGCACTCAGGAAAGTTCCCTATTTTTGTTGTACGAATACTGTTCTGCAGGTTGGTGAAAAGTTGTCATAGAAATTACATCGTATGCCTGTGCACAGCAATATTAGGAGTGACAGAATCATTCTTATTGCCTGTTGATGCATAATCATCACTAGGAAGTGACTGTGTGGTCAAATACCACTTTTGTCAGTTTTGCAGATTTACCCTTGTGAGGTAGAATTTGTGTTTTTTTGCAGTGAAAATATTTTGCAATGTTCTGTAATGGCATCTGATACTCTTTCACAGATTGTCACTAAAAAGCTTGACAAGAACAACTTCCAAGCATGGAAATTTAGAATGACGAATTTTCTTAAGGGAAAAGGCTATTGGGAGTTCATTACTAGAGCTGAACAAGAACCAGTTATTCCTAATGTTCCCAATCAATAGGAGTTGTAGGCATTTAAAGGCTGGCTTGAGAGAGCCAGAAAAGTTATGTACTGGTTATCTATCAGTATTTCATATTCTATGATTGTGCATATTTAGGATGCAAGCACGTTGAAGGAGGCATGGGATACTTTGACAAAAATGTATAGCACAAATATGCAAGCCAGGAAAATGTAGCTCAAGCAGGAGTTACATAATGTGCAAAGAGAAAATATGAGCATCAATGACTACCACATGAAGGTGGAAGATGATGATTTAGTTTCTGTGACCTTGAATGGTCTAGGGAAGGATTATGCACAATTTCGAACATCTATTGCCATCCGTGAGATTTTGAGGAGTTGATTGCTCTTTTATTTTCTGAAGAGTAGAGAAATGGTGGTGCATCTTCTTCAGGAGGAACTTCAAAAGAAGCTGTCTTCTACTCAAATGCTAGAAGAGGTAGAGGCAGAGGTAGAGCAGGCCGATTTCGAGGCCATGGTAGAAATCAGAATATGTAGCAAATTCAAGAAAACCAGTCCTATGGAGGAGGACATGGTAACTTTAGAGGCAGGGGGAGCCAAAGAGGTCGTGGTGGATGGCAGAGAGGCCAAAATGCAAACAGCAATGTTGAATGCTACTATTGTGGTAAAATGGGTCATATGGTTAAAAACTGCTATAAAAAGTAGAATGGCATCATCCACCTTAGAAGACACAAAAGAGGATTCATCTTTAGAGAAGCTTCTTTCTTGGTTGCAATGCAAAGTGTCCCATGTATGTTGTTGGATCTTTACTCATTTCCTTTGAGCGAAGACGAGGCTCCAAAGCCATAAAAAATTTGCTCATCTTTAAGTGCTCCATCCCTATGAGACTTTGAGGGGCTGATGATGTAGATGCCATAGCTCGCAAAGTTGCCCTTTCATACTTTGTCCATAAAGTTTCATATTGGATTGCCAATGGAAAGTCCATCTCACCCTCTCCTTGATAGAACCGGTCCAACTGCA
Source organism: Dipteris shenzhenensis (assembly GCF_047967505.1). Classification (NCBI taxonomy): domain Eukaryota; kingdom Viridiplantae; phylum Streptophyta; class Polypodiopsida; order Gleicheniales; family Dipteridaceae; genus Dipteris; species Dipteris shenzhenensis. The sequence goes on from NC_141601.1 coordinate 16,820,187, forward strand.
ACATCAAAGCATTTGGCAACTCCACTACCCAAATCTCTGCTTCATTATAGCCACCACTTGGTCCCAATCCTCCTTGGTAGATTCCGGCAAGGCCTCATGCCAACTCAAGGCTACACCTTCAAGAAAATCAGGCAAAATCTCTATCCGGTCCTTCATGGACCCATCCAGAATGTTGGCATCCTCGAACAAAATCCCGAAGATAAGACTCTTGGTCTTCCCCTTGGTCCCTCAAAACACTGGAATCTTCACCATGATGAAATACAAAAAGGAAACACCAAGATCCAAATAATATCCCAAACAAGATCCAAACAAGATCCCACAGAGACTTAGTATACCAAGACCAACTTATTATCCATAACCACTTGTTGAAAATCTTCCACAATGTGATCCTCAACAAAATCTTCAAAAATAAGTGACCAACCAGCACCATGAAAACATTATGTATACATGCATTCAAGAATCACCCTTGTCATCATTGGAAGTGCACATAACAGCTTCAAGATATTGTACTCTTCATCATTTTCATAGCAAAAGAAGTTCAAAGCATTGAGAATCACCACTCCACTATTATAGTCAAAAACTACCCAAGGACTCAACTCTTCTTCACACCAAGCCACCAGTGCATGAAACAATCCCCAATCTATCATTGTGCCTACTGTCGTCATTGTCAATTCACCAACATATTCAAGAGTGCAAACATAAAGGATATGATCATGATGACCATGCAAATAGCTTGAGCATCACCTTCACAATCTTCTAGCTCTCTTAAACGGGCTACAATCTCTTCTAACGGAGTTCTTCCAGGCATCTTCTTTATCACATCAGAAAACACATGCCTATACTAGGCATAACATGCAATCAAGTACACTCAAGACTGTTTAGTAAGGTGAAATGAATCCAATACCAAACTACTGTGATGCCAAAAATTGATATTTTTTATTTGGCATTGGTATTTCTTTTCTCTATGTTTGATAAGAGTTTGACTATCAAGTGATAGCCTAGTGGCTCTCACTCATTTTATTTTCTAAGATATTGTATGGGATTGAGAGGATGAATGGAATGGATCATTGTAAATACCATGGGTATGAATGATAAATACCTTGGTATGGGTTGAGAGTTATTTGTGTATGGGATATTATGGGGTTTTAAGAAAATAGGAAGAGTGAGTCATATAAAGAGGTGGGCTCATGTCCATGTGTTCCAATAATATAAGAGAGGCCACAGACAAGCCATGTGGAAGGCATGTGAAGGAGTGTGGAGTCAAGAGGAATCCTTTTAGAATTCCTATGTGGAATAAGGAGGATGTGAAATATGGAAAAGAGAGGGTCCCTATGGGATTCATGTGGGGAGACTATTAAATTTCTCAATATTTTAAGAGTATTGAGCATCTTTTGATGGGACACATGGCAAGAGTAGCCAAAAAGGAATCTACAGGAATCTACAGGTATTTATAGGCAACAATTGTAAATGGGTGAAGGAGGGTGATAAAATCTCTAAAAAAAGAGCCCTCCTCTCCCTTGTTCATCATCTATTCCACCATTAGGCCTCATGTTGCTGTAGCTCTAGTCTCCTCAAGCCTCTTGCATGAGCCTTCTCTCCCTCTTGTAGATATTCTCTTATGTAGACTCTTGAGTCCATCTCTCTCTAGTTCATTCTCTCTCTATGAGTAGTCTTGGAACTTCCGCTCCCTCTTGTACATATGAAACCTCTTCTTCTCCCTTGTGTTTATAATATTTTAAGTTGCATTGGAGTGGAGTCTCACTCTATTGACAATGAAGATCACTTCATATTCCCTCTCTTGAGTCTCTCTTCCCTTTTCTTCCTTTCAAAGCCTTAAAAGTTCTTTTTATTCAGCCGCTCATTGCACACACATGGTCCATCCATTTCCTAGACCACCAAGAGATTTAGTTACCCTATTCTAGGAGAAATCTATGAGTGGTGGATCGTTGATGAAGGTGGAGTCTTGAGGGAGCATCTTGCTCAGGTAAAATTAGCATGGGTGGATGATAGTTTGACCCCCTATTAGTGTTTTGATCATAACTTTCTGCTCGATAGTCCGATTTTGATAAAACTTATATCAGCGTGAAGGTCTCTTCAAGGCGCATGTTTGTATCTAATTAGATCTTGAATCAAATACTACAACAAAAAGTTATGAGTCTATGTGTTTGACAGTCTGTTTTGATGATAGTTTTTACCCCCATCTAGTAAACCGCCCATAACTTTCTAGCCGCTTCTTTGTTTCTTACGAAACATATATCAGTGCTAAGCCCATCTCAAGGCTCATATTTGTATGTGTTTGAATCTTTGATATCATGTCTCTACTCTGTGTCTAATGATAGTTTGCAAAGTGTTTTGAGCTAATTATAAAGGTATCTATGAAGGAGGTGCAATGTTTCCTCGAAACCTATCCATATGACCCAATCAGCCCCTTCAAACTGCTCGATGTATATAAGTTTATGTCACATTGCACCACAAGATCTTCATTCAACAATGTATTATTGTTCTCTTTGGTGCAGACTGGCTTGCTTCTACTGATCCTTTCCCTCTCCCTATGCTTGAGAACAACATCACTTGGGATGTTACCATCTTAATTCTCATCTAAGGGAGGAAAGTATGGTGTGGTATCTTGGCATAAAAGCTTCTTTTTAATGTCCCTTTCTCACTGATAAATATCTCTATCACTCACTTCAAAAGCAGTAGGAAGTGAAGAGGTGCGTGAAGTTTATTACCCCCAACTTCATGTCACATCTTTTGGTGGAGATGCCGGGTACTATGACATGAAGATGGGGGTAATAAACTTGACGCACCTCTTCACTTCCTACTGTGTTCGAACTGAGTGGTGATATAGATATTTATCACTGATAAAGGGACATAAGAAAGAAGATTTTATGCCAAGATACCACACCATACTTTTCTCCCTTAGATGAGAATGAAGATGGTAACATCCCAAGTGATGTTGTACTCAAGCACAGGGAGAGGGAAAGGATTAGCAGAGGCCATAATCTCAGTAAGTTGGTCTGCGCCAATGGGAATTGAGGTTGAGTGGATGGACAAGTTAACCATATGCCCATTTTAGAAAGTGTTCAACAACCTTGAAATATTGTAGGCTAGTTCTTCAAGTGGATTGCATGAACCTTCAAGTAACACTTATTTCATTAATTTTGGACTTGTCAATGTACAAATTCATTTTTACATATACTTTTGGACTAGTTTTCAGATAAAATTTAAGAAAAACCCAATCTTCAAAGCACATATAAAAACATAAAAACAAGCATTTTTTTATATATTTTTTAAGGACATGAAACTAAAATTATAAAATTTAACGCAATCTAGATAAGTTACATGAAAAAATAAGATTAGGTTGTTGTAAACTCTCTTAATATTTAATGGTGTTAATAAACACCTTCAAAAGTTAAGCCTGAGATAAGTTACACAAAAAAGAGTGGTCCATTAATTGTAAACTCACTTTATATTTATAATAGTGTTTAGGAAACACTTTCAAAAGTTACAAGTGGAAGTAGCAAACTCTCACAATATTTATAATTTAGGTGTTGAAAAACACCAAAAGTTACAATAAGACTCTCATTGGTTTGGAAGGCAAATTACACCAAAAGTTACAATAAGACTCTCATGGAAGGCAAATTTATTTTCAAGACTACAACCATTCAATTTGATGAATTTTCTATTTTCAAGTCCTTAGCCTATGTTGTAAACTCTCTTAATATTTAATGGTGTTAATAAACACCTTCAAAAGTTAAGCCTGAGATAAGTTACACAAAAAAGAGTGGTCCATTAATTGTAAACTCACTTTATATTTATAATAGTGTTTAGGAAACACTTTCAAAAGTTACAAGTGGAAGTAGCAAACTCTCACAATATTTATAATTTAGGTGTTGAAAAACACCAAAAGTTACAATAAGACTCTCATTGGAAGGCAAATTACACCAAAAGTTACAATAAGACTCTCATGGAAGGCAAATTTATTTTCAAGACTACAGCCATTCAATTTGATGAATTTTCTATTTTCAAGTCCTTAGCCTAAATTCAACCCATTCAAGAGCTGAGCTCATCTCATCCTCATCGATGTAGTTAAAATTATAGAAGAGAAGTAAGGATTGATGAATTTTCTCTTGCATAACACTTTGTTTATTCCGAATGGCTTGCGCTTCCTCGGGGGGAAATCTTCCATAACGAGCCACACGCGAAGATATCTCACTTTGAAAGTCTATCAACTCTCTCCTATATGACTGCAATTTATCTATTTCAGTAGTAGCCATACTTATTTTTCTTTCCTCTTCCTTCTCTAAGCCCTTCTGACAAGCAAAGTCATCCTTCTCGTACTGGGTTAATGGAGCTGGATTTTGCTTTCTCTCCTCTCTCTTTCCTTGGTTCTCGGCAATCCATTCTTTGAGGCTGCTAATGGCTTGCTCGATAGAATCGATTACCTTAAAAAGATCCATAATGGCTGCAAGATGAAAGGAGTATGCTTGAGAAGAGGAGGTAAGGCTACGGGCAAGATGGAAGGAGCAAGCTTGAGGAGAGGAGTAAGGTAAGAAGAGTAAAGTGGAAGAAGTGTGGAGAGGAGTAAGGTAAGAAGAGTAAAGTGGAAGAAGTTTTTGCTGCGGGTGAGATATAGAAGATGAACGAGGTGAGGAAGGTAACGAGAGTGAGGAAAGATATAGAAGACTAACGAGGTGAGGAAGGTAACGAGAGTGAGGAAGAGAGTGAGGAAAGATATAGAAGACGAACGAGGTGAGGAAGGTAACGAGAGTGAGGAAGGTAACTAGAGGAGATAAGGCAAGATGAAAGGAGTATGCTTGAGAAGAGGAGGCAAGGCTGCGGGCAAGATGGAAGGAGCAAGCTTGAGGAGAGGAAGGAGCAAGCTTGAGGAGAGGAGTAAGGTAAGAAGAGCAAAGTGGAAGAAGTGTCAGCTGCGGGTGAGATATAGAAGATGAACGACTACTAGCGGGCAAGATGGAAGGAGCAAGCTTGAGGAGAGGAAGGAGCAAGCTTGAGGAGAGGAGTAAGGTAAGAAGAGCAAAGTGGAAGAAGTGTCTGCTGCGGGTGAGATATAGAAGATGAACGACTACTAGGGAATTTATAGAACTACAGATGCAAGACCGTAATGCGAGATGACTAGATGCAAGATCGTAATGCGAGACATTATAAAATAAAATGATGGGATGCAAGACCGTAATGGGAGACATTTGAGACATATAAGATAGTGATAGTACATTGAAATCTATAAAGTAAAATGATGGAACACAGGAATGATATAATTAATAGAATCTCATCATGAAGAGCAAAGTGCAAGAAGTGTCTGCTGCGGGTGAGATATAGAAGATGAACGACTACTAGGGAATTTATAGAACTACAGATGCAAGACCGTAATGCGAGATGACTAGATGCAAGATTGTAATGCGAGACATTATAAAATAAAATGATGGGATGCAAGACCGTAATGGGAGTCATTTGAGATATATAAGATAGTGATAGTACATTGAAATCTATAAAGTAAAATGATGGAACACAAGAATGATATAATTAATAGAATCTCATCATGAGATACTTGCTGTACATAATAAATGATAGATTTTGAGTACATTGAAATCTATAAAATAAAGTGATGGAACATAAGAATGAATTAGACTTTCAAAAAAGTAAAACGTAATGTATTGTACATAATAAATTAGACTTTCAAAAAAGTAAAACCTAATGTATTGTAATGAAAAAATATCATAAAATATCCTAATGTATTGAAACATTTAACATAAGTTTTAAAAACACTATCATTAATCGATACAAACAAGATAAAAATCTTCAAGGACTCATGTTTCTTTCTACATGTTTTACAACTGAATAGAGTCTGATGAGTTCTCTTGAGGCTGTGATTCTCTAAGAGTACATTGAGTCTCTACTTGTGTGGATGGTGTACATTGAGATTCTACTTCTGGTGCAATCGGGATAGACTTAATCTCTTCCTCCTTTACAAGATGTGATGTTGTAGATGCACATTGAGCCTCCACTTCTTGTGTAGGAAGAATGCATTGAGTCTCTAATTCAAGTGGTTCTTCATTGAGTCCATCATGTTGTTTCCCAATGATAGCAGTTAGATAGTGAACAGTCTTAGCCACAAAATCTTGTAGCTCGAGCTTGGTATATGCTTCTATGGAGACATGTTCAAAAATTTCATTGAGATACAACATGAAGTTGTACGCAATTCTCCACCCACTACTAAACATGTCCTTTTGGTCCACTGCGAGGCGTGTCTGGAAATTTGGTTGGTCTTGATGCTTCCTGATTTTCATAATAGCAGAAACTAACTTGTTTGCAGACCTGTCCATCATGACATATGACAAAGTGAATTTATGTAGTAAATAGTAACTTGATGCATGTTCATAATGATATGATAAAAGAACACTTACTTGAACACCCCGTGAAAGCCTGTAATTGAGTTGACAAACCAACAATGGTTGTCATCAAGGTCCCATACTATAAGGCTCCAATGTGAACTACATCACCAATAAAGAGCGATAAGATTTATCACAATATTAAGTATTAATTGACACAATATTATAAATAAGAGAGTAAAAGAAAGATTGAGACCATACTTACTTCTCATAGTATGGCATAAAGACAAGTAGTATGCCATCCAAGTCTAAAGGTTGTAGAATTGAACAAACATCATCTATTGTCTTCTTGGTATCACTAAGTACAGCTGAAAGAAGAGAATCGAGCATACAGACGCGATTCTGTACTGATCTAGGAAAATGAGATATAACCGTACTGCAGCAATAAATAAACAAATGTTAGAAGCAGATTGAATCAAATGATTTAAGTATCAAGTCAAGAGATGTTCATATCAAACCTGAGGATGGCCATCATGACTTTGTCATTAGCCTCTTTCAAAGGGTCGGAGAGGATTGTAACTTCCTCGCTACCAAAAGTCAAAACACGAGGTTGCTTGCTAATGATGACCTTAACCTCAGAAGAGCTCCCCATTTCGTCCAATACAGCGGTTACATCAGGACAACTTATGGGCGTAGCAACCAATGTTTCCTCTGGATGCTCCACCACGTTATCAATAAATGCCTTAATGATAGATGACATAAATGCCTGCAGATGCAAGTCTGTATATGTGGACAATGAGGTTTCACCGCCTCTCAAATCAAAAATTTGAGCAAGGAGCAAGAAGCAGTTATATCCAACTCTCCACCCACAACTGTGGTCATCATTCTGCTTCGCTGCAGGGCATGTTACATACTCTATTTGATCTTCCAAGTCACCCTCCATTTGCATAAGTGCATCTATAGCACTTACCAACTTTCGAGCAGATCTACACATCAAAATAGAAAACATAAATGAATGTGTGCATTGCATAGGATGCATCTCATTGACATAATTATGACACAAGTAGGTTATACTTACTCTGACACACTGCCATGGATAGATGCTATTGAATTGACAAAGAAGCATTGCTTGGCTAAGATGTCCACAATTACCAAGCTCCAATGCAAGCTGCATTATCAATTAAGAATAATTATTATTTGATATAATCCTCCACAATGTAAGAGATAAGCTAGGTAGGGATTGATACTCACTCTTCGTGATATGCGGTAAAGATAACTCGCGCCGCAGTCAAATCAATAGGTTGCAACCACTTAAAAATGTCATCTATGGTCTTCTCCTTATTGCTAAGTACACTAGAAACAAGAGGATCGACCATATATGCACATCTTTGTATATATAGCGGAAGCTGTTGTAAAACCATACTGCAATAAAAAGAAAAGAATATTAGTTCATTTGATCCAATGGAAATACAAAAGCATAAAGTCAGTAAAAAGTTTGTGTCAAACTTGAGGATGGCTATTATAACCTTGTCATTGACCTCTTTCTTGAAGTTTATGAGGATTGAAATATCCTCTTCATCGAATATAAAAGTAAGAGGTTGTTCTCGAACTTGAAACCTAACTTGAAATGACTTCTCCATTTGCTGCAATGTATGATTATTTTCTAGAGTCATCCAATGGATAGCCAGAGCAGCTTTGCTTTCTTGAGATGAGCTTTCATGATTCTCTGCTCCAACTATGTCCTCCTCATCCTCCTCCTCTCCCTTCTCCTATAAAAGGATAAAATAATTATGAGATTCAAAATTTTAAATTAATTATAAATTTAAAAAGACCTTTAAATGAATAAAGAAAATTAAACATAAGTCTTCATACCTCTACATATCTTCGTGGTCTTTTTGTGTAACCTTCAGAGGCAAGGTCAGTGTCATATCCATCTTCCTCTGCTTCCTTGCTATTGCTGGTATCCTCACTATTATATCCAGAGCTTTGATCATTTTCATCATCTTTCTTGCTCTCATCGTACATGATCTGCTCTATGTCATCCTCTTCATGTGAGATCGGACCTTTCTTATCAAACTTTATTGTGAGAGAAGCCACGGTATCAAGGTATTCCAAGCAAGCAGGGCTCTCAATAATATTTACATTGTGTCCTTTTCTGATAAGAGCTTCGAACAGATGTCCCATTTGGCACAATGTGACTTCCCATCCAGACGGTAGCAAAAATTCCATCATACTAATTAAAAGATCAGCACTTTTTGCTGGCCTTTCATAGTGATTTGCATTGCGATGGAGGGGACTTGGAGCTTCATGCTCTTCCAACAGTAGTTGCAATCTCTTTGCATTCCCTCTTATATTGTTTTGTAAGGAGTGATCATTATAAGGGCTCTTCATGCACAAGAAAAAGGTTTCCAGACTCTGTATCTTGAGACCGCATTCTCTCTTGTCCCTTTTTCTTGAGTATATCCCATTGTAAATCTTGAGCTCATTGCCATATTGTTTTTCTAGGGTAGCAGACATTTGTTCCTTGTCATCTTTATCAGCAAATATGACTATATTACATTGTCCCACTCTACCAATGGTGGTATGTAATATTCTGTCAAGGAGTGGACGGATGTCATCCGCTGATATTTCATAGACAAAGAAAAGCTGAGGTCTCTCCCAAGCAGTGTCGTCGGACAAAAAATCACTCAATGAAACTCCCTTGCACTCAACACTCTTTCCAGACTCTGAAATGATTTCATGTATGAAATAAAAGCCCTTGTTCAAAGTCTTTTCTTTTCTGAGAGTGTGGTTATTGATGACTTTTTGTGCATATGCATACACATTTTCCGGAATGTCACTTCTCATAGAGGGAGTAATTTCAGATCCATCATCTTCTACCTTCACCCATTTATGTGCCCAAGCCTTCTGTTTAGCTGACGGTAAAGCTGATGCCATCTGCCTCACAATGTTATGATCAATTTTACATTGGCTGATTGGAATATTTTTTTCTCCCAATAAATATTCAATTGCACTCTTTACTGCATCACGCTTCACCTGTTGGATGATGTTATCTTCCATGCAATGATCTTTATCCTTTTTGCCAAAAAACCATTCTTTTGACATTAATTTCTCTGCAGCAAGACTTGCGTATTTATCTGGTAGGTTTCTTAAAGGCCTCCACATCCGAGCTGTCATCTCTTTTTTCTCAATCTTCTTTGCCTTCTCTTTAATCAATGATGGAGCCTCATATGTAACATCTCCTTTCTCACATGCAAGACACACGTCTTTGATCTGATGAAAAACTTCATCACTACGAAAAAGTATGCTTGTGTAGTCTTGATACCTATCCCTTACTGTCTTGAAGCTTGTAATCACCTCAGCTCTTTCCTGCTTTCCCCTTGGTACAATGGCACTCAAGCATGTGTAGAAGTCAACAAGATTATCCGCTTCCACTTTAGTTGCAGTTCTTTTGAGAGTGGTCAAAGGAGAATTAAAAGTTTTCCATATGGTCCTAGCTTTGAGCAACATCTCTGAAGTGGAGGTGATTTTTCGTAGTGCATCAATGTCATGATTAAGTCTTTCCGACTCAATGAAATATTTCTTCTCGTTCTTGAAGATACAGATGCATGCAGAATAGTAGTGAAATTGAGGCACACTCGCGAAAGTTTGATAAGTAATTTCTCCTTTCTTGTATGCATCTCTAGAGCGCTCATTACAAGCATAGGCATAGTGCTGACCATCTATTGCCTCAAATGTACAATGAGCTAAGAAATTTCTCTTGGCATCCCTTATATGTCGTTCTGGATCATTCACTGAACTCTGTCCTTCTTGAAGTGAGGGAACTTGTTTTCCGAGGAACTTAGTGAATTGCATCTCAAAATCTATAGGCTGAGAGAAATTGATGGATTGACTATAATCTCCCATGACTGGCCAAAATGTTCTTGGACGGAGTACCAAATTAGAAACAACTGGTTTTTTTCCATCAATCAAAGCCTGAAAAATCTTTTCAGCATAGGCTGTATCTAAGGTCCTGCTGTTGGTGAAGACACTTGCTTTGACCACTGTTGAAGCATGTATAACTTGAGTCTTCTGGCCCCATATATATCCTGGATCCTCATCTGTCATAGCCTCATTCAAGCGAAGATTTAGGTTCTTCATTGATAACATCTCTGCTTCTAGATCTGACTCCATTTCAAGACCCTCCGCATCCTCTTCATGTTCTTCCTCTTCTCTTCTTTGCCCTTTCTTTGTATATGAACGACCTCTTTTTCCAGTTATAGGACTTGGAACTGTAGCTCGTGAAGTACTTGCCTTTTGCATTTGACGTCGAGGTTTATTTTTTAGGGGCTCAATGTGAACTGCTTTAGATCGCCCTACTTCTTCTTCTATTGCCTCAACTTCAGGTATACTTAAGGGCTTCACTTGTTCTGTTATTCCATCAACTTCATGAGTTACACCATCTAAGTGAGTAATACCATGAACAAGAGATGTGTGTGCATGTCCTGTCTTATCTGATGCATGTCGTGTCTCACTCAATTCAATTTCTATCTGAGATGCATGTGCATGTCCAGTCTCCACCAATTCAATTCCTGTCTCAGATGTAGATCCCTTGTAAGCATCCACGTGTACAAGACCCTCATCCATTGCTACAATGTGTTCTGTCTCATCCACTCCACTTCCTCTCTCATTTGTATTACCATGAACCAAATCTACATGGCGTGTCTCATCACTTCCTTTCTCATGTGTGGATTCTTGCACCTTAGGTCCCTCCAATGAAGTTGAACCTTGTTGGATGACACCCTGAAAGTATTCAAGGATAATCTTTGACTGCATTTTTCTTGCTTCCTCAATGGGAAATTCCTCCCACACATGTTGAAGGATCTCCAATGCAGGAACCAATTCAGGAAATCTAGGTGCTTTTGGCTGCGGCATCACAAAGTGCATTGCATCTTTCTTAGAAAGAAGAAACGATCTGTTGCTCATTCTTGACTTTGTGTAAATCATCATTGTAGTGCTGTCTTTTTCAATTTTTATTCCTACTAAGGTGCCCCCTTGAATCAAATTGCTCTTGGAGAAAGATACATTTGATGCGCACTCATCTTTCTCCAACTCTCTCTTTGTCATCACTAGAATGAGATTTCCTTTACTTAAGACCAAGAACCATGCTTTCTTTGTTGTGTCAACAACTGTCCAGTTTGTGAAGTCCTTTGGGGCATAAATTCTTCCATTGTATTTCAGTGTCATACCATTGACAAATGCTGTAGCCTCAAGATCCATCCTGTATTCAAGCACAACACAAATTTTAAGTACTTTGACAAACTACAATTACTTTGAAAAATCAAAAGTACAATGAGTCCCATTAATACACCTCTAGTTTGTATTCTTCCCAATCATATAAGTATCAATTTCATGCTTTGGGAATAGCCTAAAAGGCTTTACAAGGCTTAGAGCATAAATGCTTTGGGAATAGCCTAAAAGGCTTTACAAGGCTTAGAGCATAAATGCTTTGGGAATAGCCTAAAAGGCTTTACAAGGCTTAGAGCATAAATGTGAAAAAAAATAAGGATTTACAATGATCTCTGAATACAAATTTGAAGTCTGTCATATATAAGTACAAAATGCTCTATCAACTCCCGCAACTGATATAAGTGTAAAATGCTCTGTCAACTTCCACAACTGTAATCTGTCATGTCCACTGATACAACTTTCAATCATCTTGAAAGTTTAAAAACCTTAATCGTTGCTTAAATGGTAGGGTTGTTGTGACTGTGAAACCGAATGTGAATGTGAACGAATGGACTGACTCCGATTAGGAACTAGTCGGGAAATTTTGAGCATGGCTTTGATTGGTTTTTTTGGAGTTCTCTCCTCTAAGGACAAACTAATCTATGCTAATCTAGACTACACCAACCGTCGAAGCGAAGAAAAGCAAGAAATAATTTCTTTTCCATTGTTCTTTTTAATATCCTTAGGTTGCGAATTAAAAGCAAAAACTAATCTTTCCATTATTCTTTTTAATACACTAAGGTTGTGAGTTTAAAAAAGATAAAATTTATATTTTATCTTTTTTAAACTCACACCCCTTTCTCTCTCTCTCTCCCCCCCTTCTCTCTCGCTGCCGCCCTCATCCTCCCACCCCACCTTCCCCATTCTCACTCCCACGCCCACGTCCATTCTTTCACCTTCCCCATTCCCACTCCCTCTCCCACTCCCATCCTCCCACCCCTTTCTCTCTCTCTCCCCCCCCATTCTCTCTCGCTGCCGCGGCAGCGACCCCCCCTTCTCTCTCTCTCTCTTCTCCTTCTCATTTTAAAAAAGATAAAATTTATATTTTCAAAAACTAATTTACTTACAACTCATAAGAATTGAACATTCACATTAATAAGAAGTTAAAATCTTAATAAATTTGAATTTATATAATAAAAACTATAAAGTAGTTTAACTTAAAGTTTATGAAAAAATAACGTAAAATAAAGAAAACAAGACTTAAAATTAAAATTTTAATATTTACCTAGAAGAATATATTAATTCTCCCTTAAAAAAAATAAATTAAAGTAATAATAACGAATATTCTCCCTAAAAAGAAATAAATTAAAGTAATAATAACGAATGTAAGTTAAACTACTTTTAAAATTTTAATTTAAAATGTAATAAAATTAAAATTATACTCTTTATATTCCAAAACAAAATGCATTATAGTCTAAATTAAACTAGTAAATTAAAAATGAAAGTGAAACTCATTTTAAATTCAAAATCAAAGAAAAATTTAAAATTGAAGTTTCTACAAGTTTTGCTTTTAGCATACATTTGTCTTTTCACATCCAGGGGTTTGTCTTTTGAAACACAAGGTTGTCTTTTATCACAATTTTCACATCCACGCGTTTGTCTTTTGAAACACAAGGTTGTCTTTTATCACAATTTTCACATCCACGCGTTTGTCTTTTGAAACACAAGGTTGTCTTTTATCACAATTTTCAAGTTTTCACACGTTTGTCTTTTCAAACACAAGGATTCATAGTTTAAAAAAAGGCGAGAAATTTTGAAATTCTAGTGAGAAATTTTGAAATTCTAGTTTCCACACGTTTCTCTTTTCAAACACCAAGGTTTGTCTTTTCAAACACAAGGATTCATAGTTTAAAAAAAGGCGGGAAATTTTGAAATTCTAGTTTCCACACGTTTCTTTTTCAAACACCAAGGTTTATAGTTTTGTTTGTTTAAGTTTCGACTAAATCACACACCAATCTTCTCTAATATGCCTCATTGATCGTAGCTCCCAAATTCTTCCATCAAAACATCTCTCCTTTATCTCTTCTTGATCGTCGCCCACTCATTTTTTCTCCTCATTGGTAAGATTTTTTATCTCGATCGTACTTTCTCTTATGCCCTTCCTCTCTAAATTTTCATCAAACACCAAGGTTTATAGTTTTGTTTGTTTAAGTTTAGACTAAATCACATACCAATCTCCTCTCATATGCCTCATTGATCGTAGCTTCTTCATCTTGTCTCGATCGTCGCCCACTCATTTCTCCTCTTCATTGGTAAGATTTTCTATCTCGATCTCTTCATCTTGTCTCGATCGTCGCCCACTCATTTCTCCTCTTCATTGGTAAGATTTTCTATCTCGATCGTACTTTCCCTCTCTAAATTTTCATCTCTCTCACTCTTCTCTCTCTCTCTTTCCTCTCCGCTCTAGTCTACGTTTCCTCTCATCTTAGTCTACTCTCTCCCCTCCTCTTCATTTCCCCTCTCTCTCTCTCTCTTCCTTTCTCCTCACCTTTTTCCTCTCTCTCACTTGCGCTCCCCACTCTCCTCTCCACTCTCTCTCTCACTTGCCGCGATCTCCCCCCCCATCCCCTCTCTCTCTCTCCTCCCCCTCTCTCTCTCTCTCTCCACCCCTCCCTCTCTTTTGCTGCCGCGGTAGCGGCCCCTCCCCTCCTTTCTCTCTCTCCCTCCCCCTCTCTCTCGCTCTCACATCTCCCCCCTACTCTCTCTCCCCTCCCCCTCCTCTCTCGCTGCCGCGGCAGCGGCTCCCCCTCTCTCTTCCCTCTCCCCACCCCTTCCCTCTCCCCCTCTCCCCCTCTCTCTCTCCCTCCCCTCTCTCTTGTTACCCCCCCTTCTCTCTCTCCCCCCCCTCCCTCTCTCACTGCCGCGGCAACGGCCGCGGCCCCCCCGTTCTCTCTCTCTCCCCCTCCCCTCTCTCGCTCCCTCCGCCCCCTCCCCCCTTCCCTCTCCCCCCCCCTCCCCCTATCTCGCTGCCGCGGCAGCGGCCGCGGCCCCCCCCCTTCTCTCTCTCTCCCCCTTCCCTCTCTCTCGCTGCCCCCGGCCCCTCCCCCCTTCCCTCTCCCCCCCCTCCCCCTCTCTCGCTGCCGCGGCAGCGGCCGCGGCCCCCCCCCCCCTTCCCTCTCCCCCCTCTCTCGCTCCTCCCTTCCCTCTCCCCCCCCTCCCCCTCTCTCGCTGCCGCGGCAGCGGCCGCGGCCCCCCCCCCTTCCCTCTCCCCTCTCTCTCGCTCCCCCTTCCCTCTCCCCCCCTCCCCCTCTCTCGCTGCCGCGGCAGTGGCCGCGGCGCCCCCCCCTTCCCTCTCCCCCCCTTCCCCCTCTCTCGCTGCCGCGGCAGCGGCCGCAGCCCCCCCCTTTCTCTCTCTCCTCGCCTCCCTTTCCCCCCCCCCCTCCTCTCTCCCCTCCCCTCCCTCTCTCGCTGCCGCTGCCGCGGCAGCGGCCCCCCCCCTCTCTCTCTCTTCCCCCCCTTCCCTCTCTCCTCCCCTCCCTTTCCCCCCCCCCTTCTCTCTCCCCTCCCCTCCCTCTCTCGCTGCCGCTGCCGCGGCAGCGGCCCCCCCTCTCTCTCTCTCTTCCCCCCCCTTCCCTCTCGCTGCCCCCTCTCTCCCCCTTCCCTCTCCCCCCCCTGCCCCTCTCTCGCTGCCGCTGCCGCGGCAGCGGCCCCCTCCCTCCCCTCTCCCCCCTCCCCCTCTCTCGCTGCCGCGGCAGCAGCAGCGGCCCCCTCCCCTCCCTCTCCCTCCTCCCTCTCACCGCCCCCCCTTCTCTCTCCCCCCCCTTGCCCCCACCCCCCCCCCTCCCTCTCCCTCTCCCCCCCTCCCCCTCTCTCACTGCCGCTGCCGCGGCAGCAGCCCCTCCCCTCCCTCTCCCCCCTCCCCTCCCCCCCCTCCCCCCTCCCCCTCTCTCGCTGCCGCGGGCGGCTCCCTCCCCTCCCTCTCCCCCCTCCCTCTCACCGCCCCCCCTCCCTCTCTCGCCGGGCCCCCATCCCTCCCTCTCCCCTCTCCCTCTCACCGCCCCCCCTTCCCTCTACCCCCCCTCCCCTCTCTCGCTGCCGCGGCAGTGGCAGCGGCCCCCTCCCCTCCCTCTCCCCCCTCGCCTCCCCTCCCTCTTCCCCCTCTCTATCCCCGCCCCCCCCTCCCTCTCTCGCCGCCCCCCCTCCCTCTCCCCTCCCCTCTCCCTCCCCTCCCTCTGCGTTGCCGCGGCAGCGGCCTCCCCCTCCCCTCTCTCTCTCCCCCCCCTCGCTGCTTTCTCCCCTCTCTCCCCTCTCTTTCCCCCTTCCCCCTTCTCTCCCCCCCTCCCTTTCTCTCCCCTCTCTTCCCCCCCCCTTCTCTCGTCTCTCTCCCTCTCTCTTTCTTTCTCTCTTTTGCTGCCGAGGCAGCAAGACTCTCTCTCTTCTTTTCTCTCTCTAAAAATCTTTCCTTCACTTTTCTCTCTTTATAATAAAATTTCAAAGAATACAAATTTTAAAAACAGTACCTGGAAAAAAGTTGAAATCGATGCTTGTGCTTGCTTGTGCTTGCTTTTGCTCTTCCTCCTCTTTTTGCTTCTCCTCTTGCTCTTCCTTGTTGAAATGAGAGAAACAATGAGAGAAGGAGAGTATATATAAGAAAAACTAGGGTTTTGAGTGCTTCTCTCTCATTGGTCCTTCTATAACATTATCTCCTCTCCCATTGGCCTCTCTATTAGATTATCTTCTCTCTCTCTCCCACCCACTCCCATCCTCCCACCCCACTCCCACTCCCATCTTCCCACCCCACCTCCCCCATTCTCACTCCCATGCCCACGCCCATTCTTTCACCTTCCCCATTTCCACTCCCTCTCCCACTCCCATCCTCCCACCCCACCCCTCCCACTCCCACCCTCACTCCACCCCCACCTCCCCCATTCCCACTCCCACTCCACTCCCACTCCCATTCTCCCACCCACTCACATCCTCCCACCTACACGTCTCACTCCCACTCCCATCCTCCCACCCCCACCCCTCCCCCCCCATTCCCACTCCCACTCCCATTCTCCCACCCTTATCCTCCCACCTCACCCCTCCCACTCCCATCCTCCCACTCCCATTTTCCCACCCCCCCACCTCCCCCATTCCCACTCCCACTCCCATTTTCCCACCCCCCCCACCTCCCCCACTCCCACTCCCTCCCCCATCCTCCCACCCCACCCCTCCCACTTCCACCCCCACCTCCCCCATTCCCACTCCCATCCTCCCACCTCACCCCTCCCACTTCCACCCCCACCTCCCCCATTCCCACTCCCTCTCCCACTCCCATCCTCCCACTCCCACTCCCCACCCCACCCCTCCCACTCCCACTCCCATCCTCCCATCCTCCCACCCTCACCCCACCCCCACCTCCCCCATTCCCACTCCCTCTCCCACTCCCACTCCCATTCTCCCCACCCCCACCTCCCCCATTCCCACTCCCTCTCCCACTCCCACTCCCATCCTCCCACCCCCACCCCCACTGCCCCCATTCCCACTCCCTCTCCCACTCTCCCTTTCTCCCACTACCACCCTCCCACACTCCCTTTCTCCACTTTCCCACTCTCCCTTTCTCCCACTACCACCCTCCCAACTATCAATTCCACTATTACTTATAAATTCTAATTAAAACTATTACTTAAATAAATGATATTACTTGAAAACACTCATAGGATTTAAGGTTTAGGATTTCGTGGTTTGGGTTTAGGATTTGGGGTTTGGTGAGTTAGGGTTTAGGGTTTAGGGTTCAAGGTTTGAGGGTTAGGGTTTGGGGGTTAGGGTTTAGAGTTTGGTGGTTTAGGGTTTAGGGTTTAGGGGTTAGGGTTTAGGATTTAGGGTTTGGGGTTCAGGGTTTGGGGGTTAGGGTTTAGGGTTTGGGGTTTAGGGTTTAGGGTTTGGGGTTTAGGGTTTGGGAGTTAGGGTTTAGGGTTTAGGAGTTAGGGTTTAGGGTTTAGGGTTCAGGGTTTGGGGTTTAGGGTTTGGGGTTTGAGAGTTAGGGTTTAGGGTTTAGGGTTTGGGATTTAGGGTTTAGGGTTTAGGGTTTGGGAGTTAGGGTTTAGGGTTTAGGATTTAGGGTTTAGGAGTTAGGGTTTAGGGTTTGGGGGTTAGGGTTTGGGGGTTAGGGTTTAGGATCTAGGGTTTAGGAGTTAGGGTTTAGAGTTTAGGGTTTGGGGGTTAGGGTTTAGGGTTTAGGGTTTAGGGTTTCGGGTTTCGGGTTTGAGTTAGGGTTTGGGGTTTAGGGTTTAGGGTTTAGGGTTTGGGGTTTGGGAGTTAGGGTTTAGGGTTTAGGGTTTAGGGTTTGGGAGTTAGGGTTTAGGGTTTAGGGTTTAGGAGTTAGGGTTTAGGGTTTGGGGTTTAGGGTTTAGGGTTTGGGAGTTAGGGTTTGGGGTTTGGGGGTTAGGGTTTAGGGTTTGGGGTTTGGGGGTTAGGGTTTAGGGTTTAGGATTTAGGGTTTAGGGTTTAGGGTTGTTATTGGTTAGGATTTAGGGTTGTTTTGGTTTATGGTTTAGGGTTGTTATTGGTTAGTGTCTAATTAAATTTTCAAACACGTTCTGGATTTTTAAATCATTAATGAAGTAGATTATTGAGAAGGGACTAATGTTCTTTATAATGGTTGTTACAGCTTGTTTGCAGAGGAAACTCACAAAGGAGATGGCTACAAAATTTATTCCGGGGATGGAGGTGATTTTATGTTGCAAAAGAGAAGTAGTTGCATTTGCTACAATCCATGAAAGTGATCCAAATTCTATTTGTCACTTTAGAAGACTTGGCGAAGATAAGGTAGCGGTTATCGTATCAAGGATTCTTAGTGCACATGTTGAGCTAAAGCATAAGTGTGGGGATATGGAAATCCTTGGAGATGTTATGCCCTATAATACTTCCAACAAAGCATTTATTGCATGGGACAGAGATGAGACTTATCCAACACATGTCATCAGGAATACAAAGTGCATATCTTTGGATTTTAGAGTGGGAGATATTTTACAAATGTTATCATTTACAAATAAGTATGTAGCAGAAGGCCAAGTCTTGGGATTTGAACAAGTTGAACACTAGACATTTGCGCAGATGAGAATTCAAAAAGTTACTGATGATGGTATGGATGATAACTCAATGTCATTGGATGGTCCCTACTATGAGGTAGGTAAGGATTTGAGATGGAGCATGCAATTTTTAAAGATTGGAAAGACTCGGCATGTGGTTTTTAATGATAAACATAATGTATACTACAACATCAAAGAATTGAAAGAATATGCCAATGTACCAAGCTCTATTCCTTCAGAGATGGATGATTCCAATGCACTCAACTATAGCACTGACGTCTTATCAGAAGTCGATGAGTTCATTGGTACCGAGAAAGAAAAATATTTCACAAGTGATGCCTTATCCGGGGTGGATGAGTTCATGCACATTGAGAACTTGGGCAAAGATGTGAAAAGTGTTATATCTTCAAGCATGGATGGCTTCATGGATACTGATAAAGTTCTTGGAGTCAAAGCAGGTAACTATGGAATTATGGAAATCATGCACGATAGTATAATGAGTGATGTTCTCTCTGGAGTAGAGGAGTTTCAAGACTATGGAGTTATGAAATCCATAGAAAGTGCATCAATGAGCGATGTTCTCTCAGGAATAGATGAGTTTGAAGATCATTCTGGACAGTCTATCACCACTGACTATGGAGTTATGAAATCCATAGAAAGTGCATCAATGAGTGATGTTCTCTCAGGAATAGATGAGTTTGAAGATCATTCGGGACACTCTAATGCCATTGTGACAAGTGGTTCTACGATTGTATCAAAAGTAGGGATGAGATCAACAAAGGACTATTCGGTGTTTGACTTTGATTGTGAACTTGTAAATGTTACAAATGGTTTGACGAATGTATCAAAAGCAAGGATGACATCAACAAAGGAATATTCAGTATTTGACTGTCAGAGTGATAAGATCAAGGATGCAACATCTCATGAAAACAACGTGACAAATAAATCTTACAAGGAGAACTACACAAATCCAAATAAGAATGAACAGAAGGTCCCAAAACGGACATACAGATGCATGAAAAGACAACGAGTGCAGGCAGATCCAGAAAAGCAACCAAAGAGAATAAGAGTAATGAATGAAGATGTTATGCTAAAAGCAATGCGATCTACATGCTGTAAGCATACATGTATGCGATCCATTAACTTACATGACATCAAGGGTTGTAGAGAACATGTCTGGCAAAGGAAAGGAAGCAGAAGAAATGAATACCTACTCACGAGATTGTCTTGCTTTCTTGTAAATGATAAGAGAAGGCGAAGTTCAGGACATCAAATAAGGCCTCTTATAAATGGAAAAAGTATATGCAATAATGCATATCGCATTATTACAGGATTATCACATGGCACATATTGGAATTTGGCTAATAAAGCAAAGTATGGAGTTAAATTTAACATTCATGGAAACATAGGAAGGCCCAAAACAAGAGCCTCAACGGTTGCGGCAACAGCAATTTTGAAAGATTACATTTATGAAAATGCTTTACCGCAACCCCACCTATCAGAAATGCATCTTCCGATAGGTTTGACCAAAAAAGAAGTATTTAACTCTATTGGAGAAACACAGAGGCAAAGAGGGCATGCACCGGCATCTTTTCATACTTTGTATACTCTTTGGAAAAAAAGCTTTGGACATGTTAAAATCCCAAAGAGGCAAAAAATGTCAAAGTGCAACGACTGTGATGATCTAAAGCGAGCACTTGAGAGTGCAACATCTCCAGAACAAAAAGAAGCGTACAAAAGAAAGAGAGAATTTCATCATGGACTTATTCGACATTCTAGAATAAAATATGCATTTTGGAAGGAGCAAGCTATTTCTCACCCAAATGAGTACATGTGCATTATTGTAGATGGTATGGATCAAAATACAACAACATTACCTCGATTCGTTAACACTCCACCTAAGCTACAAGGCAAATACTTTTTAAAGACACATCTATGTGGAGTGTTAGTGCACGGATTTAAGTTTTTTGCAGACATATGGATTGATTCCTTGCATCTACACGATAGCAATCAAGTTGTAACATCCGTTATGAAGGCAATTCACAATGTACATGCAGAAAAAGGTCGCCTACCAGCAACTTTGAGAATACAAGCAGACAATTGCGGACGAGAGAATAAGAATGTACTCTTCTTTGCATTTTGCTCAATGCTAATCGCTCATAGAATCTTCAATGAGATTGAAGTTGGATTTTTGTTGGTTGGGCACACACATGAGGATATCGATCAGGTATTTAGCACAGTTTCAAGAGAACTAAAACACAAGGACATGGAGACAATGGATGACTTGATAAGAAAATGCGAGAGGCAAGTTGGTGGCCATAAGGAAGGAACAATATGCTCAATGGTTGAGAGGATGTATGATTGGAAGAGCTTTATTCTACCTTTCATACAAAAAGGTGGTGATGCCCTGATTGGTCATAGCGCTCCACACTATTTTCAATTTTTCTTAAAGGATGAAAAACCAGTGATGCAATGGCAACACTATTCTCTTGATACAAAATGGGAACCTGAAGAACCTTACTCTCTCTTAACTTCAATCCCGAGCAAAGAAATGCATCCAACATGGGCTCCTATAAAAGAATTCAGCGAGAAATCCAAAGGTGAAATAGAAGGCTTAAAAGCTTTTATTGCATACAAAGAGGAAATGCTCCGGAGATTTCCTGATTGGAAGCCCTCTTGGAAGGAACACACTACTGTTGTAATTAGCAAGACCTACCAATTGATAAAGGACCTTGCAAAAATGCGAGAAGATGATATTAAGGCAGAACGGCCTTTATTTTGGCCAAATGTTGGTAATGACTTGCGTCCAGCATGTGGTCTCTTTGAAAATGAGTTTGAATCGTTGCTCCCACGTCCATATTGTGGACCCAAGAAGAGAGAGTTTATGCCACAAATAGACATAGATGTCCATTGTTTTGTTGCAGTTCGACCATCGGATGATGAACATGAGAACGTGAAGTTTTGGGTTGCAAAAGTAGTTGACGTGAGCATGGATGACCGGGGGAGAGCTACAACATTTACAGCGGTATGGTATGAGCCAAGGGGCAGGAAGGAGAACCAAGATAACAGTACATTGTATAGTAGTTGTTTGAAAAAGGAATGGGTCCCAAACCATGAAGCAATTTCAAGACTTTCCACAGAGACAGTCATAGTATCCTGGAAATCAAGGTCAAAGAAAACAAAGAAGCACATGGGGTATGATGTAGAAGACAAAATAAAATTACCGCAACCAATTATTACGCACATTACAGAGTTCACAAAGATGCTCGCCCGGGAGGAAGTAGAAGGAGATAGCACAAATGAAGAATGCCCATGATAACACCATTCAAATATCGAGAAAGAGTGAAGGTGGTGGTGGTTGTCAGATGAGAGTGAATGAAGATGGCACCCAAGCGACAAGTGACGACAGAAAGGACATTCTGAACAAGCAAATGTTTGGATCGCTCATTTCTGTGATCATGATAGAAAAGGACATTCAAACAAGCAAATGTTTGGATCGCCCATTTGTACTAAACTCATTGTAAAGGAAAAATTAAATTATTGAAAAGGCCACAGGAGATCCTTTGTACAAAGACTCATCCAGAGCAATATTTGTTGTAAAACTTATGACATGATAATGTAAAATTGCAAGCATAGCTATTGCTACTTTTTGGAGTACAAAAGAGGCTTCCATCATGTCTCATGTGTATATAAACCTTTTAATTTCTTGAATATTCAAGAGTGTTATAGTTTTCTGCATTGAAAGTAAAAAGAGTCTTACAGGTCTCTTATGTATACATTTTTAAAATGTTGTGAATCCTCAATAGCATGGTTTTTCATGGATTTAAACTAATAACTCGGATTTTTTGTTTTTAAGAATATGATTCTTATAAACAAGAAATAGAAATTTAGGATTTAATAGTAGTTTTTGCATTATTTGTACAACATTGTAGAGAGATATTTTGAAATGTCTTATGTGAAAATGATAGTGCCAGAAAGTAAACTTTTGATTCTCGAATGACAGTTTCATAAAGTAAACTTTTCAGTTGGGAAGGATTTTAAGGAATAGTCCAAAAGTAGACATATGAGTCCAAAATTAATGAAATAAGTGTTAAGTGCCTTGTGTGTAGAATCAAACTGAGCATGCAATCTATTTGAGAATGTTAGGGATATGGTAGCTTTAAAATTCTTCTATATGGAGTTCAATTGCAAATTGATAATGTGATCATTTTGCCTTGAGTCTTCTAGTCAGCAAGGCCCTCTTGTCAAGTGGAGATGCAAATTGACCATGCATTTGATTTGACTAAGGCTTCTAATCAAAGATTCACTCTTTCAAGTCAGGTTACTAAATCGACTATGTGGTTCTTTTCATTGAGGCAAGATACGAAAACAAAGAAAAATCTAGAATATTCTCCAAGAGGGGCTATACAAAGTTCTTGAAGAAAAAGTTCTATGGAGTTGTTGAAGAGAAGCCATGTAGAATAATGTGCATTGTCAAATTCACGTTTTGAACTTATGAAAAATACTCATATCTCTTCTAAAAAGCTAAATGGTTGTTGTATGTGGTCCAAGATCTTGTTTAAAGCTAAATAATGACATGAAGAAATATCCAAGTTATTATATGATTGCTCTCAAGTAGTTCATTTTCAAGTCTAGCTTTATGTCAACATTCAAGAGCACCAATGAAACCCCCTTGGTTGTCTTAAATATAGCTTTATATCATGCATTTTCCTAAAATAGTTTATATCTTTGGCCTTCCATATACACCACCAATTTTGATCTCATAATAACCATAACATGTATAAGATGTCTTCAAGATATATCCTAGTCCTCTGGGTCATCTACAAAAAAAGACTTAGCTATTTCTCTACTAGTGTTTATCTTTGAGTGCCCATTCTGCCTGTCAGTAAACAACTACATGTACATTTGACACTATATGCCCAACTCAATGCACATCCAGATAGATTGCTCCATAACTTATGCACATAATGCCACTATAATCTTTTCAAAGTACATTTTTTGATGGGATGCTCAAGTATCAATGAAATCATATGTTTTTATTAAATTGAGAACATTGACACTTTTGACAAGTCTATGGATGTGATTTAGAATATTGAAACTTCTCAAAGCCATCATTTTGAACATGAGATGCTTAGTGCAAAATAATCTCTTCTTCATAGTATTTGTGTTACTCATGGGAATGTCCAGGCCTCCTTTGTGCAATGAAGTTCATTCTCAAGTACCTCCTTGATCCATTACCGTAAAATTTAGAATCTAAAACTTTGACTCTTTTTTCACTCTAAGAGTGCCTTCCACCTTGATCTCTTATTCCAAATGGAAAGTTTCCATAGTCAAAGTATTTGAGAACTTGAGCGTATTAACATTTAATCAACTAACAATATTGTCCTACATATAGGTGACACACCAGGTCCGATCCATATAAATCATGGGCAAATGTAGTTGAACTAAATGATACTCAAGTGCATCACAAACGCATACTTTGCTAGATTCATCTCTAAAAGATGAGATCCATATGAATCATGGGCAAAAGTTGTTGAACTTAGTGATACTCAAGTGCATTACAAGCATACACATCTCTTGACTCAAACTAAAATATAACATCAGGACTAGTTGATGTTAAGGTTATATGAACAGACCCTCAATTACTTAGCATTCGAGGTCAAAAGAACTTCATAAGACAATAAGGAGGATCCATGTTGAAGATGGGTGTCAATCCAAGTTGTAAATGGAAACAAACATGGAAACAAAGAAGCGGTTTGTAATCGTTTGTGCCCAAGGTGCTTAGCAAAACAAAACCGTTCTACTGACCATGTCAATAGTGGCATTCAAAGATAGGGTCTACTAACTACTTTTCTTTTCTTTTTTATTGAAATATGTCTACTTATGTATTAATCAAAATGACCAGATTACAATTGAAACAAGAAGCTCTCAAGATGAGATTACAATTGAAACAAGAAGCTCTCAAGATGAGCTCTTACAGACTCATCAAGCCAGCTAGCTACCAACCATCTGGTTTGGTTCACTATATCCATAACAGCCTTCTTACATGTCATTGAAAGCACATCAGCCTTGTTCATAGAGGCGGCACATCTAGCTAACCATATTCTATGAAGCGTTGAATATCTAATAACATCCCACATAATGGACTTATCTATCCCGAGATCTGCTCCGAATATGGCAGAACCCTTGGAGATATACTCCAACCCTAGGTACTTGGCACACCATGCTCGGATAGCTCCCCAGAGATTCTATACCCATGGGCATCCCCAAAACAGATGGTAAGAGACTCCGCTCCAGCTTTGCAAATTTTGCATCTGTTGTCTACTTGTAGCCAAGGGACGAGGCTGCCTACTGGGAAGTGTCCCCCTCCTATCCTCCATAGGAAAAATTTGACTCGGCTATAAGGAGTGACTTTCCACACTCGGCCAAATCTGCTCCTCCATGTTGTCTCCAAGTCCTCCCTTAGCCATCTTCATTATATCTTTGGCGCCAGCTCTCCTTGGCTGCACACATTGTATCCATTTGCTTCGATGTCAATTTGTTTAGTGGGATCCCCGAGTCCCATTCCCATTCCTCTACAGTGGCCATTGAGGAGCATACATTAGATGACAACATAGATGGTATTTGGCTCATAATCCCAGCCAAGAAGATAAGCTCAGCTAGGGACAGCTGAAACGTGTCCTCAATCTGAGCTAGGGACATCCACCCTTCCACTTGTGGGTTCCACAGGTCTTCCCAATAGTGTATGCCCTTGGCATCTATTTTCCCTGCCATGGCTTCATTTCCAACTACAAAGCAGCCTCCTCCTAGCCAGGCCACTTGCCACCACAATGATAATTTGAGTGAAAAGTTTGCATTTGCTGCAGGTAGCCCTTTCCACCTTAGCTTGCTGGCTCCTTTCTTCCACCCAACCACCAGCCTGTTAAGAAAACTAGACTTTAGAGTGAGTGGGGCAATCAAAAATAGTTTGGTCCACATATCCAGTCCCATAAAGTGTTTGACAGATGCCTTATGAATCGCATCCTTCAAGAAACCTACCCAAGGCTCTTCAGACTCAAGGAAACATACCCACAGCTTCATCCAAAAGGAGGTAGACCGTCTCCTAAGGTCTGGGATCCCAAAACCTCCCTATGACATAGGTGCACACCGAATTGACCAAGAGAGCCACTTCCATTTAGTTTTCTTCCAAATAAAAGCTCTCAGCTCTTTCTCGATCAACAACACGCTGACATGATATAGAATGAGGTCGGAGCCAAAATGTGTTTCACTATTGTGCAGATGCCAAGCATGGTCAGTGGCACCTTCGACCAAGCCTCTATCTTGGCCTTCATCTTTGGCCACCACCACATGAATCTCTCATGGCAAATAGTAATCCTGACCCCAATGGGGACTCTGAGATGCCTGATGACTTGTCCCTTGGGCACCCACTGTAGACCCGTTTCCTTTGTCCACTCAGGAGGGCCCTTCCTGGATACATACATAGCTTTGGATTTTTCCCATTGTATTTTAGATCCTGAAGCTTCACAATGGACCTCAAACAAGCCTAGAACTGTCTGAAGCTGTTCTGGATCTGCTTTGCAAATCAAGTTCGAGTCGTCTGCAAAAAGTTGGGCAAAGAGGGGCATTCAATCCTAGGATTTGCATTGGGTCCATCGATCCTCCTATAATTAGCTTACGAAACATTGCAAGGAGCGGCTCTGTAATTAATGCTAACTACTTTTCTTTCACTGAACAACTGTTTGAGTAATCAAGTACCACGTCAGTAACATTTAAGTGAATGTTACATACAATTAAAGTAAAGCGAGTTCCCGGTTTTAACGTGTAGAAAAGAATTTAAGCTAAGGTAGTAACTCTTCTTGTAAAGAATTGACTCCTACATAGGATTGATTAATCCTTACAGTGGGAACGTTGGACGGAAATCAGAGTGAAAACGAATCTGCTGCACATTAATTCCAGCTTTTGATCTGCAACCACAAATAACGAGCCAAATTGTAGACAGATCACTTAAAATGCAAATTCATCTATCCTAGTTTATTGGATGAAGAAAATAAGAGAGAATCAATATGGCCTCTTGAAGGCAGTGATGGGGAACGATTATAAATTAAAGCGTCGTGGTATTGTTATAGATTTCCCAGTTTACTACTGGGCCCTTGATGTGTCCCTTTGAGCATCCACCGTTATTATTTGCACGTTCACCAATTCAAGCATCATCAACGTACTACACTAATTGCTATGCAGTAACGATTTACTGCTGCTCGGGCGCAGTCCTGGAACAAGATTTGCAGGTTTTTGGCTCAAAGCCCAGATAATTGCAACAGCTTATTACACATCAGTACTTCAAGGCACCTGTCTAGTTGATCGACAGAGTCGATTTATGGTCGCATTCCTCGCGTAAACTGGAAAGGGGGTTGCATTTCAGCTAGAGATTGCTCCAATTTCTCCCCCGAAAACCCGAACAGCCCTGGTAAAGATGAGCCGAATATGCCAATAGATTTAGCTTGGATACCAAGCCAAACGCTTTTGTCGTTGGTTTTACGTACCTTCTTTAATTGAATTGTCCTCCCAGCGGGAATTATCACTGCAGATACCATCTATTAAGTCTATTGATCCGAAGATTTTGAGATGTCGAATGCAGAGTTTTGCGGCGGCGGCTGGCGGTTCATAAAGTTCCAGATCACTGACTGCAAGCCCTCCACTAGAGGTGATTCTTCCCAAGCTAGAGTGTAGGAGTCGTCGGACGATATCGTTTTGAAACTTGAAAAAGACTTGCTCTCTATGTCCACTTCTTGTGTTTCACTACAATGTTCCATGTTGCACCGGGATGAACTCGCGATGTTGACTATTTCGCAAGGTATAGATTGGAGTATCTCGCTATATGCCCTATTCTCCCTAACTTCGGGGTGCCCCATCACAGCATAATTGAAATCCAGTTGTATGCCCTGTGAGTCTTGGCTGAAGCAGACCGCACTGGTAGAAGCATAACAATTGCTAGATTGCATTTCTTCAGCTGCATATAATTGAGCTCCCACATCAGAGTGTGAGCTCTCAGAAGCTAGGTGGCTGCCACCAGTTGTGCACGGCTGAACTTTTTCCTTGCCGCCATCCAGCAGGCGCGTACTTCTAGTGTACGAATGCCAAAAATTCTTGATACCATTGTCTGTTCTTCCTGGCAAGCATGCTGCTATCTTGGACCAGCTACACAATGGCAAAGGAGTCTCTTGGACATCAATATTGAGGCCAAAAACGTGACGACTAATTCCACAAGCTGAAACGATCCTTGATCTCATGAACGCTAGTATTGTAGCGCCTTGTATCAAAACCAACTAAGTTTAAACAATTCAAATCGAGGTCACCTGTTTCCAAGAATCTTGTGAAGGTTTACAATTAGTCTGATCTCGTCTGCGGAAAATTCGCCGCGCTTCAGATCTGGCCTCAGATAGTTGAGCCAACGCAGCCTAGAGCTTTTCCCACACCGTTGGAGACCTGCACCGAGTATACGATTCGCAATAATTCTCTCAAAAGTACTCTCATATTCTTGGTTTGAACACAGCATATAAAGGTGACATCATCTTTACCCGCGTTCTTTGCCACGTCGCTCCAGTTCCCATAACCATGTTCTGTAACATAGCGCTTCAATTTGGCGTCTTCATCTGGAGACCACAAGCTTTTCCTCATTGTCCAGGGCCGAGGCTCGAAAGCGAGCGTGCAGGCAGAAGCGATGATCTCAAAGCGCGGAGCTAGAGGTTTGGGCCAAAATGATTGTACGTGTAGAGACTCGAGGATCTGGGCAGTTGGAATGCGAGGATGGACGATAGAGTAAGAAAGAATAATAAGAGAGCGAAGGAAAAAGCACTCACCAGCCACCCACATGCCATCGGGCTAGAAAAACCCAAGAGGCAAGGGAGGCCCGATCAGGCCCATGGGAAGCGAGGGGGAGGCCCCGAGGGCGTGTTGTAAAGGCGGAGCGAATCCCGCTTCCGCACTGCAGAGGATGCGGCCAGGGCGAGGGGACGTTCTGGTACGGATGTTGCCGTCGAGCAGAGCCCATGGTCGCAATGGTCCAAGGTGCCACTGACCATGCTTGGCAGATGCACGATAGTGAAACACATTTTGGCCCCGGCTTCACTCTGTATCCTTGCCCTTAATTTCAAATCACACTTGCTTTTGATCGAGAAAGAGCTTAGAGCCTTTTTTTGGAAGAAAACTAAATGGAAGTGTCTCTCTTGGTCAATTCTCTGTGCACCTAAGTCTCACGGAGGATTTGGGATCCCAGACCTAAGGAGACGGTTTGCCTCCTTTCTGATGAAGCTGTGGGTACAATTTCTTGAGTCTGAAGAGCCTTGGGCAGGTTTCTTGGAGAATGCAATTCGTAACGCATCTGTCAAACACTTTACAGGACTGGACATGTGGACCAAACTATTTTCGGTTGCCCCGCTCACTCTAAAGTCTAGTTTTCTCAACAGGCTGGTGGCTGGGTGGAAGGAAGGAGTTAGCAAGCTAAGGTGGAAAGGCCTACCTGCAATGAATGCAGACTTTTCACTTAAACTATCGTTGTGGTGGCAAGTGGCCTGGCCAGGAGGAGGCTGCTTTGCAGTTGGAAATGAATCCATGGCATGGAGAATAGATGCCAAGGGCATACATTACTGGGAAGACCTGTGGGAACCCCACGAGGAAGGGTGGATGTCCCTAGCTGGGATTATGAGTCAAATATTATCTATGTGGCCGTCCAATGTATGCTCCTCAACAGCCTCGACTGCAGAGGAATGGGAATGGGAGTTGGGGATCTCGCTAAACAAGCTGACAACAAAGCAAATGGATATAATGTGTACAGCCAAGGAGAGCTGGCACCAAAGATACGACAGATGGCTGAGGGAGGACTTGGAGAGAGCGTGGAGGGGCAGATTTGGCCGAGTGTGGAAAGCCACTCCTTATAGCCGGGTCAATTTTTTCCTGTGGAGGATAGGAGGGGGGCAGTTCCCAGTAGACAGCCTAGTCCCCTGGCTACCAATGACGATAGATGCAAAATTTGCAAAGCTGGAGCGGAGACTCTTACCCATTTGTTATGGGGATGCCCGTGGTTGTGGAATCTCTGGGGAGCTATCCGAGCATGGTGTGCCAAGGACCCAGGTTTGGAGTATATTTCCAAGGGTGCTACCATTTTTGGAGCAGACCTCGACAGATAAGTCCATTATGTGGGATGTTATTAGATATTCAACACTCCATAGAATATGGTTAGCCAGATGTGAGTCCTCTATGAACAAGATTGTTGTGTTTTCCCTACCATGTAAAAAGGCTGTTATGGATATAGTGAACCAAACCAGATGGTTGGTTGTTAGTTGGCGTGATGAGGCTGTAAGAGCTCGTCTTGAGAGCATTTTGTTTTAGTTGTAATCTAATTGTTTTGACTAATATATAAGTAGACCTATTTCAATTCAAAAATCTGAGCGTGGCAATGTAGTTGACGGAAAAGGATTGTTGGAAGCACATTGGCATAGCTGACGGAAAAAGATACTTTGGGAAATATGGCTATTATGTCGATGGAAAAAGATGTTGGAAACATGAGTACTATATATATGGTGATGGCGAGCTGCCTTTAATGTGTGTAGTAGGGTCATTGATTGGCATGAGAGAGGTGTTGGAGGAAGAGAAAGATGATGGAAAAAGATTATAGCGATGATCATGATGTGCATTGTGCTTTTTCTTGTGATGCATCGCAAGAAGAGAGAGCTAATGAAATTAAAAGCTTGGAACTTGTCAGAAGCTTGGCTATGGCGATGGCAACTTCTAATTACAGTTGCCGTTGCATTAGAGCTAGTGATGGAGCTTAATTCTTGTGCTTTTTCTTCTAATGCATTATGCATGGCCTTTGTATCTAATCTGAGTCCTGACCATTGTTGCTGCTGCTTCTTCTTCTTCTTCTTTGAAGTTCTTTCTCTCCTACACCACAGTTGCATGATTTTTTTAAATGTGTTGCATAGTTACACTCCACAATCACATCGCTCTTACCATCTTTTAAGCTTTCTCTTGCAATTTTATGCCCCTCTAGGGCCCTCCTCTCATCGTAATTCTTGCATGATCATGTAGCTCAGTACGAAAAGAAAGAATGTAGGTAGATAGATCGTCATCTTCAATGAAGTCACAGCAGCCTCAATAAAACACAGCATGATCGTCGCATCATTCACATTCGAGAGTAGGAGCAGGATGGGGCTCACGGATGCATTCAAAATTCAAATTGTTAGGCGAGCCAAACACTTCTAACTTGTAGCCTAAGTTCAATCTGTGTGTGTGTTTGTTTGTGAGAACCATATAAGAGGAAGAGGTGGTCTCCCCACCCACATCCAGTACCCTGCTCCTTTTATAGCCTTTGAACCCTTCTTTTCTTGCTACACGCCCAAAATGTCACCTCACCCCTTCACCCCATCCCCTTGCTCTTTTCCCCATACATGAGTTTGGTTACTAACCTCATAGACTGCATGTGCTCAGAGATGCTAACAGAGGGGGGCAAGGCCAGACAAGGCAAGGAGAGGTGGACGACAAGGTGCGTGTGAACAACAACTGTGCAACCTTGACAAAAATGCCACAACCACACGAGTATGCAAGCATGTGTTGTATGATGCCTATAACCCCACTACCTCTTTATTAGAAGAAATTGTAAAGGTCGCCGAATGAGTAAACCTACTTTGTTTTGTTGTTCACACACCTTACCACCTTAAGTAGCTACGTTGGCACTAAGGGAGGTGATGACATGTTGTAAACCTCACATCCAACCACCTTGTAGTAGCCTATGGATATAACACCAACTTGGGAGGGGGTGGCACCAAGGGGGATTGTTGAGAATTGTGGTGCAATGGAGCACTAGTGTGATGGAGGGTGATAGAAGAGAAGGATAGTAGAGTGGTATGAGGGAGGCATTGCGCACCAAGAAGGGATAGAGGAACATGAGGGAGCATAGGGGGAGAGGATTGATTTTTAATTTAGGGCCTTTTAACTTACTTTAAGTTTTCATGGCAGCCACTCGGGGTGGTCACTATGTATAAATCTTATATATCACGTGCTCTCAAGGCCCATTTGTAAAACCCCTTATCGATAAATTTACCATGAATAATACACACCCTTTTTCTATTCAATCTATGAACATCCCCTTTATATGATACCCTTCTGTATGTGAAAAATGTTTAAAAAGGGGATTTAAAAATTTCCTTCTGTTGAACCCATGTGCTATACCATAAATGAATTCATGGGGGTAGTGAGATTATTAGTTGACTTCTTATTTTTTATTTGATGGGAGCACATAATAGCCTCACAATTCTTACCTCCTTGCATGCGCTCGTGTGTGCGTGCATGCATATGTGCACACCTCAACTCATGTATATTTACTTAATATATTTTTTCAAATAAATAATTTATAATGTGCCTAATGGAAGAGAAGGCTATCAACTTTTACTTGCATATGTATATACAAACATACATGCATGACACATGGTGTCTTCACGATGAACTCTCCCAAGCATTACAACAAACCACTTCTACGGTCTACCTCCACTGGATTGCACATATTGGTACACCTAGCTACACAATAGGAGGGGCACCTCCATGAGTGCTCACCTCAATCCTCACCTTAACTCAAGCCCTTCAACCAAACCACATAGTAGGCATAGTTGTCATACCAATAACCCTATTAGTGTGAATGTCTATGCCTACAAGCAAGAGGAGACAACACGCACAACCAAGTGTCATCACATGGATAGGAGATTTCAAAATAATCTTACCATCCAAATAAGTCATGTAGCCATGAAAATTCCCTGCAATGATGTGCACATCTTCAATTTCACTAGTTTTGCCACGCAAACTCTCAAAGGCATACCAACATAAAACCATGCAATTCATACGTAGGTTTTAAAACCCCATCCTAGTATTTAAAACTTTGAGATGAGAAACAAATAAATTTGAACAAGATGGTGGTTGATGCTCTTCGACATATGGCTACTATTAGTCTAAATGCAAAAAATCTATGTGCAACTAGTTAGTTTAACACACCATGGCCACATCATTACTTAGTTTTACAAACCCAAATCTATAAGACAATAGGTTACTCCAAGGCCTTTTCCTCTTATGAGACTTTTGTACATCAAAATCCTTACTTCAAAGGCACTACTAATGGCGCTAATTGATTTACATAACAATTTGCTCATAGTATTTGCCCACAAGTTCTTAAGGAGTCATGTTTTCCAATGCCGGTACTTGAATAAAGTAAAGTCCTCAGGTGTTACATGCTTATGCAATTGGATTCAAATCAAGTTTTTCGTATCTAAGCTCCTTTACTTCATTTTCTAGACTAGGTACACACTTTCTGATGGCCTACGTTCATGCTCTAAGCTCTCCAATGTTATGCATAGCAGTCGATCAGGTAGGTGGGTGGTGGTGGGGAGTAGCATGTAGGAAAAGTCACATGAGCTCAATAGAAGGATATCTTTAAATCATGTTTTTATTAACAAAAAAATATTTTTAGAGGGGTATCATAAAAAATATTTTGGGAAAAGTTGCAAATTTCTATACAAAAGGGGTGTCTTTCAATCATATAATATTCACACACTTGGTATTTAAAAAATAGGACTTGAAAGCATGTGATATATAGTGACCCCTTGAAATTCACAAAGTAAAAGCTAATGTTCCAACATGGGTAGCTTGAGAGCTTTTAATGTTTCAACATGGGCAACTTGATACCTCATGTCTTTGGTTAAGTCCTTTGAAAAACCACTTGCAACACAAGTTGGTAACAAGACATGAAAATTTTCTATCAACATCTTTATGTCTTGTTAACTATACAACTTATACAATATTATTGATACAAAACATATTATTTACTTCCATCACTATTGGATCATGATTTTTACATGTTAAAGAAAAATTGCAAAACTTTCCAAAGCATAGTTAACACCTTCATGATCCCAAATTCAATGCCAAACAAAATTTCAATCATGAATTTTGGTTGTGTATGCCCAAGGAGGATAATTAAAAGAAAGTTGGATATTATCAAATGAAGCTTTGCATGAGAGATGGTTTTTATCCCAACTATTTCCTAATTTCAGTCATTTCTATACCACTCTCTAGTTCTAATGGAGTAACCATGAGGCATGATTGTTTCTCTATATGCCAATAAATGTTTTCCATAATCTTAAGAAAGTGTAGAATGAGCATCGACAAGGAAATTATGAAAAACCTCGAGGGATGCACTACTATGAAACCCTAGTCCCTATGTATCACATGCGTTGAAGGGGTATTTAAGAAACCCCTCAGCTAAAATTCCCCCCCCCAATAAAACCACCCCTCTTTACTTATGAATTAATGGAATCTCCCATTAAATGGTATTAGAAACCCCTCAGCTAAAATTTTGCCCCCTAATAAAACCACCCCTCTTTACTTATGAATTAACATATTTTCCCATAAAGTTGAATTAAGATATGCCTCCTTTTGGTTGCACATGGTATATGTCTAAAATTTTGTGAGGTGACCCGCCCCCCTTCCCCAGTCAAAAACTTGTGAGTGAAATATTTTTTTTCCCAAACCTACAAAGGGAAACCTATATACTTTTTCAATTGAGTGATAAGGGTTTGACACAGATTTGGTTGGAGTCTATGGGTCTATAAGAGAGGGAAATAGAATCCTCATACTTGGGTTACCTTTTTAGCTTCTGGGACAATATTGACATAAAGGAAAATGAGTCTATGGATCCATAGGAGAGGGAAATATCATCCTCGTGCTTGGGTTACCCTTTCTAGTTTATGGGACAATGTTGACATAAAGTGGGTGCATGAGGATGGTAAGCTATCATGGTGAGTAAAACAACAAAATACGAATAACATCAATTCACTGACACATTTTAGTACACATGCTGATTGTTTCAACTTGCACATAAAGCTGCTTGTGAATTAAAAAATGCTAAAGTTTAGACACAATTACATCTTAATGTTGACTCTCATTCACAATTTCAGTTCTATAGAAACATCCCGATAGTCTTGTTTTAAATTCATCCCAATTTATGTTCCATAGAAACACCCTAACAATCTTATCTTAAATGTATAACAATAAACCTTCAAAGCAAACAAAAAATAATTTATACGTATAAATGTAGAGATTTTCAAATTTTTAAAATCTTGAAAGAGCTAGGATACCCTCATCTTTCCAAGCACAAGAACATACATTTTTGTCTCCCCCAAAGATACATATAAATAAAAATTTTCAAATATGGCTATCTGAAGAAAAATCCAATCATATGGATTCGTCACATCCATCATAGGTTGCAAAATCATTCTTGAAAATGATCCTAAGTTTTTTTGTACCACCCATTTAGCTCAACATAATTAGTCACACACTAGGATTGTTCTCTCTTAACCCATTTTATAATGACTATTATTAAATGTTGTTACCTTGTCAAAGTCACTGCAGCATATGTATAGCACATGGGTTCAATAGAAGGATTTTTAAATAGAAAAGATTCACTTTTCTTTTTACAAAAGTATACTTATAAAAGGGATTTTTTAATTGGTGTATTGAACGAAACCATAAATTTGTTAAAAAAAGGGGGATTATTTTAAAGCATTATGGCTTATAGATAAGGGGTTTCAATAATACCACTTGTATACCATCATATACAGGTTTTCTTGTAGTGATTCCCCCAAGGTTGTTACCAACCTATTAATTCACATGTGAAGTACCGTATTAAAACTGTTCATGAGAATCCTAGTATTTTCTTAATTCTCCATGTGATTGTCACACCCTAGGGATCCAGTTATGCTTATATCGCCTAGTCCCCCTCTCATTATTCCTTTTTTAGTTTTTCACACCATATCTAAGTTAAATTTTCTTTGGCCTCTTACATTTTTATACATTTTCCAAGACATATGCATAATATCACATGTAAATACATGTTTAAAAGCATTAAGCTCACATTATGCATCATAGATATTTTGGACACCCACTCTTCTTGCATCCCATACCAAAAGGTTTGACATCAATATTTGACCATCTATTTAGCATTTTATACCAATTGACAAAATGAGTTTGACATTATACACCAGCTTCTACAAAATGAATCCAATGCACTTTCACATTCAGTTTAGGTTAACTCGTAATATATCATCTCCTTATGATATTAACAAATAATCATACAATTGTATAGAAAAAAATTCTAATTCAAATACAACAATTTCTTTCCTCTTATAAAATGAATTTTCTCAATGCTTACACATTTGGTAAAGAAATCCCAATCTTCCTCTAATAAAGGATGTCCATGCTATGCCATTAGCAATTGTCACCATCCTTAGATTTTGATATTCCTTTTTTTCCCACTTGAGGTCTCTTTCATTAATAATTTGCATCATCTTCTAATAAGTTCAACATAAATTCAATCTCCATTACACTAAACAAGTAGGATGTAAAATTATGTAATGGAGAAATGTGTAAAAGGAATGCACCTTATAATAACTTTCCAGTAATGGGGTCTTCTAGTTACTATTTGCCTTCTCAAAAATTTATATTTCTTTATTTTGACACATTTTTAAACATTCAAAGACCCCAAACCATGTAGAAATTTGAAGCAACAACTCTTTAGGTCGCTCTTATCCACTACTAGTTGGTCCATCAAAAGCATCCACCCCTTGGGCATAGATGAAAAATTATGCATACACTGTGCATTCTAGGTGCAATATTTAAACCCCTACCTACATAGCAGTCCTAGATTCCATTTATTTTATGATGTAGTGAAATAAAAAGCCCTTTTCTAAGTATATTTTTATGAATTAATTGGACTTTAAAATCCTCCCTATAGATCATTTTTTTAATTTCAATATACCCACAGACAATTTTTGAATTTTGTTATATCTATATTCATGTGCTATATAGCACAATATGTTTTTTCTTGTGCATGCTATACAGCACAATGAATGTTTAATTGTTATTACTTTATGTTATTAAGTCATTATCTTGTCATGTTGCTTATCTATGCTATAATATAGAAAAGCATAGGTTATGTCCTATGTTCATGTGCTACATAGCACATGTATTGTTTTCCTACACAACAATATATGGCACTACTTCAGCACTACAGTCCATTTATAGCACTCAAAGATATGTTATGTAGTGCAATGCAGGACCAAATGCTACCTCTTCATGTTTTTCAGTTGTCTTTTCATGTCGTTTTTCTATGCTATATAACACAATGAATGTCCAATTGTGTTATTCAATTGTTATCTTTCAAGGTTGTTTCTCTGTGCTGTATAGGAAATCATATTTTATATCCTATGTTCAGTGCCATATAGAATAATATTTTACATGGAGTTTTGTTCTTGTCTATGCTATATAGCACAATCCATGTGTAGTTGTTATTTCTTAATGTTATTCAATTGTTATCTTTCCATGTTCTTTACTTGCACTATATAATAGCAAAATCATATGTTATATCCTTGTTTTTGCTATGTGCTATATAAAACGACATTCCACATAGATTTTGTCTCTTGTCTATGTTGTATAGCACAATGCATGTTTAGTTGTTATCTCCTAATATTATTCAATTGCTATATTTTTATGTTATTTATGTATGCTATATAGCAAATAATATATCATATCCTAATATTATTCAATTGTTATCTTTTTATGTTCTTTGTCTATGCTATATAGCAAATTATATATCATATCCTATGTTCATGTGCTAGATAGCACAATATTTCACATGTATTTTTGTTCTTGTCTATGGTATATAGCACAATGCATTCTCAATTGTCTCTTAATGTTATTCAATTGTTATCTTTTCATGGTTTGTGTCTATGTTAGGTCGCAAATCATATCTTATGTACTATGTTTATGTGCTATGTTGCAAATCTTTCACATGGACTTTTTTCTTAACTATGCTATATAGCACAATCCATGTTCATTAGTTATCTTTTGATGTTGTGCATTTGTTATTTTTTCATGTTCTTTGTCTATGCTATATAGCACAATGCATGTTCAGTTGTTATCTCTTTATTAAGTTTTGATCCTTTTAGTGTTTGCCGCAGTGGTGGTTCAAATCTTGGCATTTTAGTGGTTGTAGTTGTGGTTCTTTTTAGCTCTCCTTGGCTCCCTCTTCTCACTTGCTATCCCTTGGTATTGCTTCAAAAAGTATATCCATGTAATTGATTTCCAAGATTTGTTAGCTCTCTAGCTATTTGTGCAATACTTTACGATAATGCTAATGTTCAAGTTGTTTTATGATTATGAGATTGGGATAAGTTCATGGCTATTTTGTGCTTGGTCTTCTTCAGAAAAGAAGACGAAATGAAGTAGGAGGATGAGAATACTATGTTAAGCCTATCGATAATATAATTTTTTGGTTTCATTTTCTAGAAAAAATGAAGACAAGTTACTCACTATGCTCTTTTGAAGAAGATTGAAGAGAATAGTAGAACAAAACATGTCAAATTATAGTCAAAGACAACACATGAGAAGAAAGAATATATTGCACAACCATATGAACCATGTGCACTTATTGGGATTGGTTGCTAAAGAAAATGTACATAAATCATGTTTGCCACACATTCAAGCCCCATTTAGGCATTGCACTACAAGACACGGGTTGCTTTTTGACACCCATACCAACACCAAATATGAAGATTTTTTTTTTTTAACAAGTGAAGAGTGTTAGAATATACGTCGGTGTGTACGTCGCAAAGAAAGTGTCAATGTGGACGTGAATAAGTTAAGAGTAGTCAGTGTCGGTGTGACATGAAGTTGGGGGTAATAAACTTCACGCACCTCTTCACTTCCTGCAGCATTCGAACTGACTGCCAAAGATACTTGTCATTGAGAATGAGACATTAGAAAGAAGCTTTTATGCCAAGATACCACACCATACTTTCCTCCCTCAGATGAGAATGAAGATGGTAACATCCCAAGTGATGTTGTAATCAAGCATAGGGAGAAGGAAAGGATCAGCAGAGGCCATAATCTCAGTGAGCTGATCTGCGCCAAAGAGAAGAGCGATACGTTGTTGAAAGAAGATCTTGCGGCTCAACATGACATGAATTGATATATATCGAGGAGTTTGAAGGGGCTGATTAGGTCGGATGGGTAGATTCCAAGGAAACATTGCACCTCCTTCATAGACACCTTTACACTTAGCTCAAAACACTCTACGAACTGTCATTATACACAGAGGCCTATAACTTTCAGTAGAGACATGATATCAGGGAATCAAGCACATAAAGAGATGCGCCTTGAGATGGGCTTCGCGCTGATATAAGTTTCATTGAAAAAACACAGACGGTTGAAGAGATATGGACAGTTTACTAGAAGGGGGTAAAAACTGTCATGAAAACAGACTATCAAACACAGAGACTCATAACATTCTACAGCAGTATTTGATTCAAGATCTGATCACACAGAAACATGCGCCTTGAAGAGAGCTTCGTGCTGATATATGTTTCGTAAAAAACAAAGAAGCGGTCAAAAAGTTATGGACAGTTTACTAGACGGGGGTAAAAACTGTCATGAAAACATACTGTCAGACACAGAGACTCATAACTTTTTGCAACAGTATTTGATTCAAGATCTGATCACACAGAAACATGCGCCTTGAAGAGAGCTTCGCGCTGATATAAATTTCATTACAATCGGACTACCGAGCAAAAAGTTATGAGCAAAACACTAACAAGGCTTAAACTGTCATGAAAACTACCCTCCCCCAGGCTAATTTCGCCTGAGCAGGATGCTCCCTCAAGACTCCACCTTCATCAACGATCCACCCCTCATAGATTTTGCCTAGAAGAGGGGAAGAAGTTTGCATGGTGGCTCGAGAAACAAATGGACCATGTATGCACAGTGAGCGGCCGAATAGAAAGAACCTTCAAGGCTTTAAAAGAGAAAAGGGACGAGACACTCAAGAGAGAGAGAACTTGAAGTGACCTTCATTACAAATAGAGTGAGAATCCACTTCAAGACTACAAACACAAGGGAGAAGAAGAGGTTTCATACATACAAGAGGGAGTGGAAGCTCCAAGACTACCTCGGGGGGGTCACTCATCATATGTAACCCTATCACGTGAGTTCAATAGAAGGATATTTTTTATTTCTAAAATTTACAGAAATATATATACATAAAGGACTATTTAAAATAGTTTTGGAAAAAATTTACAGATTTGTATAGAAAAGGGGTACATTTTATTAATGAAAAAATTTACAGATAAGGGATTTTAAATATAGGCCTTGAACACATGTGATATAGAGGCTTTATACATAGTGAACCCCCCGAGAAGACTACTCATAGAGAGAGAATAAACTAGAGAGAGAAGGACTCAAGAGTCTACATAAGAGAATATCTACAAGAGGAAGAGAAGGCTCATGGAAGAGGCTTGGGGAGACTACAACTACAGCAACATAAGGCCCAATGGTGGAAGAGATTCTGATGAACAAGGGACAGGAGGGCTCCTTTTATAGAGATTTTGTTACCCTCCTTCACCCATTTACAATTGCTGCCTGTAGATTCGTTTCCCCATCAATCACATAAGCACGTATGTTACCATCCATGTCCTTTTTGGCTACTCTTGCCATGTGTCCCATCAAAAGATGCTCAAGACTCTTAAAATATTGAGAAAGTCAAGAGTCTCCTCACATGGAGCCCATAGGGACCCTCTCTTTTCCACATGTCCACATCCTCCTTATTCCACATAGGAGTTCTAGAAGGATTCCTCTTGACTTCACACTCCTCCACATGCCTTCGACACGCTTGGCATGTGGCCTCTCTTATATTATTGGAACACATGGACATGAGCCCACCTCTTTATATGACTCACTCTTCCTATTTTCTAAAAACCCCATAATATCCCATACACAAATAACTCTCACCCCATACCAAGGTATTTATAATTCATACCTATGGTATTTACAATGAGCCATTCCACTCATCCTCTCCATTCCATACAATATCATAGAAAATAGAAATAAGTGAGAGCCGCTAGGCTATCACTTGATACTCAAACTCTTATCAAACATAGAGAAAAACAATATCAATGCCAAGTTAAAAATATCAATTTTCGGTGTCACATCTTTCCCCCCCCAGCAGATCCTCTCTAGTACAGAGAGGGTCTGCTGGCCCTCAAGGTGGTCGAGCATAGAAGAATTTAAGGCGATACTCATTGGTGCGTCCGGGTATCATCATGCCATCAACATCCTCAAGCTGATAGGTTCCATTCGTGAGCTTCTTTTTGACTCGATATGGTCCCTCCCATCGGCTGATAAACTTTTTGTCTAGCCGCTTGTCCAGATGATCAAATCTCATTACCAAATCTCCTTCTGCAATATCTTTCTTCTTGCGTAATTTGGTGTCAAAACAGGCCTTGCGCCTTCTTTGAGAAGAGAGGGTCTGCTGGCCCTCAAGGTGGTCGAGCATAGAAGAATTTAAGGCGATACTCATTGGTGCATCCGGGTATCATCATGCCATCAACATCCTCAAGCTGATAGGTTCCATTCGTGAACTTCTTTTTGACTCGATATGGTCCCTCCCATCGGCTGATAAACTTTTTGTCTAGCCGCTTGTCCAGACGGCTATCAAATCTCATTACCAAATCTCCTTCTACAATATCTTTCTTCTTGCGTAATTTGGTGTCAAAACAGGCCTTGTGCCTTCTTTGAGAAGATTCCAAGTTTTGTAAAGCCTGTAATCTGTATTCATCCAAGGCTTCTAGCTCGCTTCTAGCTGTACCAAGCGTTGAGCATAGGCATCCTCCTGTCCTTCTATTCTTGCAACAGCTGTGCGAAAACTATGTATCTCCAATTCAATGGGTAAAATGGCTTCTATTCCATACACTAGTTGGAATGGTGTAAACCCAATAGCTAGCTTGTGTGTGGTCCTGTAAGCCCAGAAAACCTCTGCCAAATGCCTATCCCAATGCCTTTTCTTGGTGTCAACAAGCTTTCCCATTGAATTGCACAACAATCCATTTGTTTTCTCAACCAAGCCATTACATTGGGGATAGTATGGCGTGGACATGCTATGATTTATCTTTAGCTTATGCACCACATCTTCAATTAGTTCATTTCTAAAAGAGGTTCCTCCATCAGTGAGAATTTCCAAAGGACAACCAAAGCGTGAACAAATTTGATCAAAGAGAAATTTTGCAACTGTGCTTGCCTTGCTATTGACTGTGGCCTTGGCCTCTGCCCATCGAGTCGCATAATCTGTGGCCACCAATAAATAATGCTTGCCCTGAGATGAGCGAGGGAGTGGTCCCACAAAGTCCAACCCCCACCTCTCAAATGGTCCATATGCTGGAATATGCTTCAAGGGCCCAGGAATCAACTCTCGCCTTCCAAACTTTTGGCATACTTTACAACTTCGACACCATTCATATACATCCTTATGGAGGCGTGGCCAAAAGTATCCTGCATTAAGAATTCTGCTAGCTGTGCTTGCTGAAGCAAAATGACCAGAGCATTCATGACACATTTCTTGGATTCTCCTAGTCTCCATGGGATGGACCACCCGACGGAGCACCTTATCTTTTCCCAATTTATAAAGAATGTCATCAACAATAGTATAGGGACAAGCCTTCCTTACCAATCTCTACTTCTGTTGTGGAGTTAACCCTTGAGGAAACATGCCTTCTTCCACATATTGTTGAACATCTTGCAGTTCTGGCCATCCAATGTCTACCAAAGAAACCACCCCCCGGTCTTGTACTACAATGGATTGAGTAGCTAACCCATCTGCCCTTTGATTTTCTTTTCTGTTTATATGAACAAACTTGCAAAAATCAAACTGACTACATAGTGCCATAGCCTTTTGATTAAGCTCCTTCAAATGAGGACTTCTTGTCTGGTAATGCCCTTGCATTTGCTTTATAATAAGCTGAGAATCTCCTCTTACTTCCAATTCTTTAACTTGACTTTGAAGACAACCCTCCAAACCAAGAATCAAAGCATTATACTCAGCTGCATTGTTAGTTGTGATACCTGGAAGCTCTTGTCCTCTTGCCCATACCTCTTGACCTTCAGGATTCATCAAGACTATCCCCCCGGCTCCTTGTTGGCATGAAGGACTAAAAGCCCCATCAAAATACAAAACAAAAGCTGTTGGTGGTGTATCCCTTTCATCTTTAATGTTCTCCTTACATTTCTTTTCTTCTCCTAGATCCTCCCATCCTGTGAGCAAATCTGCCATAATGGACCTAGTGGTATTTTCAATGACAAAAGAGAAAGAGAACTCTTGAAGCTCTGACAACCATTTTGCAAATCTCCCCCCAGGATTAGGCTTGCGAACTAGATATGCTAATATAGACTGAGAGGTAAGGAAGAAAAATGGTCGAGGTAATAAATAGGAGCGAAACTTTCTGACGGAAAACACTAAAGAGAGAGCTTGCTGCTCCATTTCTTCATACCTTGTTTCCACATCTGTAAGCTGTCAGCTGGCATAATAGATGGGTTGCATTCTACCTGCCTCTCCTTTTTGTAGCAATACAGCACCAACTAAATGCAAAGATACACTTGGATTTACATAAAAGTCTTGAGACCAATCAGGGGCTTCAATATTGGGCCCTTACTCATGGCCTCCTTAAGTTGCTGGAAAGACTCTTGTTGCTCCATACCCCATTGGAAAGAAACTCCTTTTCTTGTCAACAAGTTCATGGGATGCACTATCTCTATGAAATCATCACAAAAGCATTCATAATACTTGCTCTTTCCTAGAATTCTGCGAACACCAGTGACACTCTCAGGACTTGGTAATGCCATGATTGCTTGAACCTTGTCAGGATCCATTTGCAGGCCTTCTTGAGACACAATATGCCCCAACAAAACTACTTTTGTTTGAGCCAAATGACACTTGCTAGGATTTAGACACCCTTTTGCTTCATCAATCCTAGCTAAGGCCATCTTTAACTTCTCCATGTGATCCATGCGCTGAGAATAAATGCAAAAATCATCCAAAAACACCCTTATGAACTTTCCCAAGTAAGGCTCAAGAACTTGACTCATGAACCTTTGAAATGTAGCTGGTGCATTGGTCAACCCAAAAGGCATCACTCGGTAAGCAAAAACTCCCCAAGGTGTGATAAATGATGTTTTCTTTTGATCTTCCTCCCGAATACGAATTTGAAAGTACCCAGAATACCCATCACATACAGAATACATCTCATGCCCTGCTACTTGGTCTAGTATTTCATCTTGAAATGGCAAAGGAAAATGATCCCTCTTAGTGCATGCATTCAAAGGACGAAAGTCCACACAAACTCGCCACTTATTTCTTTTCTTTGGTGTGACAACTACAGGAGATATCCATTCTGAATCATCAACAGGAAAGATGAATCCCACCTCAAGTAGATGTGTTACCTCTTTCTTTAGTGCCTAAGATTGGATCACCCCCAATCGCCTTAAGCGTTGCACAACTGGCTTGCTTTCTGGCTTC